>NC_081547.1:7248583-7261913 GCF_901000735.1 Corylus avellana | reverse complement strand
TTTTTTTTAATTTTTCTTTTGCCCTTTTGAGGGTAGCCGGACCACCCCCAATGGCCATGGGGGTGGTTTGTCCAACCCCAGACCGGCAATGCGAGTTGGGTCTAGCCACTTTTTTTATTTTTATTTTTTTTTATTTTTTTTATCCGCTCATTTTTTAATATTTTTAGTTTTTTAATTATTGATTTTTTTTTTTATATAATTTTTAATGACTTGTTTATTATGTTTTTAAAAAAACCTATTTTTTCCCTTCCCAAAACTGCACTAGTCTTGGATAACCGCATCTATGCGGTAGTTTGTACTACTACATAAAAGCCGGATCCCTCTAAAAATGATGTTACTTTTAAAATCATCATTAGACTCGTCATTGATCATTAATAAATTTTAAATTACTGATAATTTTAAAAGCCACCATATTCTTATACTGATACAAAAACGATACAATAGTAACTGCTAAAATTATTCACCAAAAACCCAAATTTGTTAAAAAAAAATTGTACGAGCTGCAATTTGATATTCAGCCTACTTGGTCCTTTGCGAGTAGAAATTTTGGCCCTATCCATTAAAACTTAAAGTCCTAATTCTAAAAGACTTGACCTCTGCAAACTAATCCATCATCCGGAAATTCCTAAACAAACATAAGCAAACCAATTTGCAAAGGCATAATAATATCTTAAAAAAAGACCCCATACCGGTTGCGAACTTGCGAATGTGAACTTACACATTCGTCTTTGTTTTGAAATGTTGAATTAGAGAGAGGAGTCACGGTGCAAAGTGGAAACCAATCTTATGTTTTGGGTCCAAGTCGTCTTTGACTCATTGTCCAAGTCCAAGTAATCATCCCTGATTTGTTTTTCTTTGTGGTTGTTGAATACAGCTTTGTCAAGTTAGGATCTTGCATTTCATTTGTCTTTGTAATTAATCTAATAATCTAGCTATTAAAAATTAGTACTTTATTCTGAATTATGAACTTATTAAACGGTAGATAACTAAAAAACATATTTTAACGAAACATGAAGGAAGCTCATTTTCAGAGCAAATAAAGAATCTGAAATTGACTTGACGTAGTCGGTCGTCGGAGGGAATTTTGTGGGCTTATTTTAACTTTGGAAACCAGGAAAAAGGAAACCCAAAAAAGAAGAAGAAAAATGAAAGAGTGTTGGAAGTTGACGACGGTGGCAGTACTTTGTTTTTTCTGGGTTCCGATCGGGGGCTTCGCTGTGGAACAACAACTCCGGTTCGGGAAAAATGGGGAGTTCAAGATACTGCAAGTGGCGGACATGCATTTTGCCGACGGCAAGACGACGCCTTGTAAGGACGTGCTCCCCAGTCAGGCCGCCTCTTGCTCCGACCTCAACACCACCGCCTTTGTCCGCCGCATGATCCTCGCCGAGAAACCCCATCTCATTGTTTTCACCGGTAACTTTGTCTTTTCTTTATGCTGCCTGCTTCCTTTTAACAAGTGATATTGAACTTAGGCATACGATTAATTACTGTTAACCTTTGTGGTACAGGGGATAACATCTTTGGGCTTGACGCTACGGATGCAGCCAAGTCTTTGAATGCTGCATTTGCGCCGGCAATCTCATCCAACATCCCGTGGGCTGCTGTTCTCGGGAACCATGATCAGGAATCTACCCTCTCAAGGGAAGGGGTGATGAAACATATTGTTGGCCTGAAGAACACACTGGCTCGGGTCAATCCTGTGGAAGCCCATATTATTGATGGTTTTGGGAACTATAACATCGAGGTTGGTGGTGTTAAGGGCTCTGGCTTTGAAAACAAGTCGGTTCTCAATCTGTACTTCCTTGACAGTGGAGATCGTTCCACTGTTTCTTCCATCCCTGGCTATGGTTGGATCAAACCCTCTCAACAACTTTGGTTTGAACGCACTTCTGCAAAGCTTCGGGTACTAATCTCACATTTTTATTTATTTTTTCAATTGGAAGTATAGAATATCACAACAAGAATACACTTATGATAATCTGTTTAACAACCATACCTGTTTTCATTGCAGAGAGCATTCATGGACAAGCCAGAGGCTCAGAAAGGGCCTGCACCCGGGCTTGCATACTTTCACATTCCGTTGCCGGAATTTGCGAGTTTCGACTCGACGAACTTCACTGGTGTGAGACAGGAAAACATTAGCTCTGCTTCTGTGAACTCTGGCTTCTTCACAACCATGGTGGCTGCAGGGGATGTGAAGGCAGCTTTCACCGGCCATGACCATCTCAATGACTTCTGTGGCAAGCTAAACAATATACAGCTCTGTTATGCTGGGGGATTTGGATACCATGCTTATGGGAAGGCTGGATGGGCAAGGAGAGCCAGAGTGGTGGTAGCAAACTTGGAGAAAACAGAGAAGGGTGGTTGGGGAGCTGTAAAGTCGATCAAAACATGGAAGCGCCTTGATGATAAGCATCTCACGGCTATAGATGGTCAGGTCCTCTGGAGCAAGACCTCTGCCGGTAAGGTTTCTTAAAGTTCCATGCATGCTTTTTGCTTAATGGTGATCTTAGCTTATCCTGTAGCTTTACAGAAAAGCATTTGCTAGGAACATCTACATGATATACCCTGCTGATGCCAAAACATAACCTTTGTGTTTACACTTCTCTCTTGGTGGTACAGACCTAGGACCAGGTCTCCTTGTAGGCTTGAAGTCCATTCTTGCCAATGCCCTTGCCCTACTTTCATACCAGAAAATTAGATAGGAAACACCACAAATCAATTTTCCTCCTTTTTGTTGTTTGTTATATATTGTCTTGTTTAAGACACATTTTGGCTTCTGTGACGTGTAGAAACTAGTTACTAATATAGAGAAATGATTATGGGGAGGACAAATAGCATGTCTCTGTACTAATATCAAACATGAATACCAGTTTCAGTATCCTTGTCAGATGCATCTATCTGCATTCTTGTTTTCCATTCGATGTCAACTGTTTTTACCCAATTTTCTAATTCTAGTTTGGTCTGAACAGAACCCCGCAGAAAAAAACAAATTGGTGGCACTTGAGTAGCAGGCGTATGAAAAACAATTACTATATACAAGTACATTGATAACAAGTTGGCTGTGAGGAAGAAAGTTTTGGAACTAGTTGGATGGGAACATTTTAATGTATTGTTACACTATAAATTTATCTAGACATTCTGTTTGGCATACGTATCTTGAGAATAACTGAAACTATAGGAGGTAACTTACAAGGCTACATGAAAAACATGTTCTGGAGGAAGTTTTGTAATATGATTAAGTATTTGATTCTGTGTTCGAATATGGTATTCAGGTCTGAATAAAGTTTGGATATTTGTGTATTAAAGCTGGTTGCCTTTTGAACATCGTGATGCATTTGTAGTAAGTTAGTGTAATATTTTGAGGCATGGGGGCGTGGTGCAATGCAACAGACACAATCTGAGAAGATGACTAGGCTTTAACTCAGAATTACCACACAGAAAGCAACTAGATTAAAGATTACAATACACTCAAGGAATGAGAACCTTGACTACAGCTCTTTCATTACTAATTTATTAAACAATAGCTTTTGTGACAAAAAATTAAGATTTTGTCATGACCATGAGCTAAAAGAAAATGGCACATAAAACAAAATGTGTTTCAACTTCATACTACAAGGATTTAAGTTGAGTCCTCAGAGAAATACTTGGTCGCAAATTATGCTTGAACCAACCTTGGTAGCAAAATTTTCGTCAAGAAGGATTATCCTTGTTGCCCATGATTGATGCCTTTTGGTACCTCAATTTCTCAATCTCCTTTCCCAGAAAATCCAAAGTCGTGTCTGTAACATGGTTTGGCAAGCAGCCTGCATCCAGCATCATTTTTAAGAATTTGTATGCATCCTTTAATCGGCCTGCCTTGCTATGAACTTCAATGAGAGTGTTAAAAGTGACAACATCCGGATTGATTCCACTAGTCTTCATCTGCTCAAAAAGCTTGTTTACTTCCTCAATCCGGCCAGCCTTCCCAAGCGCATTAATCAGGGTGTTGTACATAACTATGTCAAGATAACCACCATCCTTAATTAACTTATCCAGAACAGCAGTGGCTAGATCTGCTCTTCCCATCTTCCCCAAGCCTTGGATGATCACATTGTATGTCGCAACATCTGCCGGACAAACCTTCTCACCCATGTCATTAAGGACCCCCCATGCCTGATTGAAATAGCCCTTCTTGACAAATGTACTCATCATTGAATTATAAGTGTAGCTCACAGGGTCAACACCCATATCACTGAAAATCTCAAACAACTTGCACGCTAAGCTCAGCTTTCCCTTGGCCAAAAATATAGACAAGAAAGTATTAACCATATCAATGTCAAAAGAGCCTGTCCCTTTTGTTTGAACCCTTCGCCCTCTAGATAGTGAAAATGGCTGAGAAGAATCCTCGGTGGACTTCATTTGACTAGCCAATTTATCCATATACGGGGATGATGACCACTGATCAATATCAGTGGATGAAGTGTCTTCATCTCCAATTCTAGGCTCATCTGAAACAAAGTTTGTGTCCATCGCCCTATCTGTAGAACTTATTAAACTCATAATCTCACCAAGGTCGCCTTTTGATGGGAACATTGGCGTATAATCCTTCATCTTGCTCTGTGGATTTTTCAGTGAAGCCTCCATACCAGCCTGCCATTTAAGAACATCAGCAACCAGATTACCATCCCTAACGTGCTTCATAAGCCTCTCTGTCCAATCCCACCGGCCATGCTTATGAAGCCCAATCAAGAGCAATGTTACAGTGACTAAATCAACAACAAAGCCTCTGCCTTCCATTTCTTCCACCAATCTTAGTGCTTCCTCAAGCAGACCCTCCCTACAAAGTTGCAACACAACAATGCTGTACGTAACACCATCCACAAACCGACCCTTCTTCTTCAAGTCACAAAACAGAGTGTAACCAGCCTCAGCCCTCCCATTCCTAAACAACCCATCAATCACAATATTATGCGTCCAACACGAGGCTCGTACACCATCTTGAACCATTTTCTCAAACAGTTGGCAGGCTTCCATGACCTTCCTCGACTTAAACATCCCATCTAGGAGTGAATTGTACACATTAGTATCCGGGCTAAACCCATTGTACTGCATCTCACTAAAAATCTTGCTTGCATCCTCCACTTGACAGGATTTACAGCACCCTTGAATAAGTATTCGATACATAAACTCATCCGGCTCATGACCGGATCCTTTCAATTCCTCCCACACATTTAGGGCATCTTCAACCTTCCCAACCAAGCATAGCACCTGAATTAAGCTATTATAGGTGCACATATCTGGACCCCATCCCCCAGAACCCCCAAAACTCTTTTCCTTCATTTCTTTGAATAGGCCTAAAGAGGTAGCCAAGTCACCCCAACAGCCAAATGCATGAATGCATATATTGTAACCCCAAGTATCAAACTCAAACCTATTCTTCTCCCTAAGCTTATCAAAGACTTGTTTGAATTCCATCCTCATGTTTGCTTTCCTAAGAGCAACCAACACTTGGTTACAGGCAATGGAGCTGGGGACTGAAGATGAACCATCCAGAAGCTTAAAGAAGATAGATAAGGCCAAACCCACCTGGTTTTTCCGAATCAGAGCCACAAGAACCGAGTTATACATGTTGGGATCCAAGCTCGTGGTGGCCCCCAGCTCCAGCTCCTCCATGTGATCCAAAATCTCGAGCGCCAAGTCGATCTTACCGGACCGAATCAACGCATCGAGTACGAGCTTGAAAGTCCCGGAATCGGCGACGACGCCGTCTTCCTTCATGGAAAGCAAGAGGCGAGGAATCTCGTGGAGGTGGTCGGCGCGGCAAGCGATGCGGAGGATGTGGACGTAGGCGCAGGCGGTGTGTTTGTAGTTTGGTCCCAGAGACGACCTACACCAGTCGAAGAAGTCAATTTTCTTGGAGGGGTGGAGGGAGTGGGAGCGGAGGATGTCGAGGAGGAGAGGCTCCGAGAGGGGGATGGAAGAAGGGTCGAGGTTTCGAGTGCCGGAGTCGGAGAGGGTTTTGGTGAGGGAGGCCACCAGTAGTAGGTCTCCCACTTTGGAGAGGCTGCTTCTTGCTGCTTGGGTTTTGGCGACGAGAATTCTTCCATGGCGCATTGCTGGCTTGCGCTGCGCTTCGCATTGCGACCAGTGAATTCTAACAAAAAAATCAAAAAAAAAAAAAAAAAATCACGCAAAAGACAAACCAGAATGCTGAGGCTGAGGCCGAGGCCGCAGCAGAACAGCCATTCTTGACGTTGTAGCGCTCTTGAGCCTGAACTTCATCAGCAACCCATCAGCAACGCATCCGCATTTTTGCTGGTTAACCCAGGTGGGTTAACCAGCCTTAAAAAAATAATAATAATAATAAAATAAAATTAAAACCAAACCAAAAACGCGTGCGCTTTTGGGTTTCTTTTCATTTTTTCCCCCTCTCCCAAATTCTCCCGCCCCCTCTCTCTCTCTCCCAAATTTCCCTGCCCCCACCCACCCATCACCGCAACCGGCCACCACCATCCAGTGGGTACGAAGCAGACGCGCCGCCGCCCACCACTGGCCCTTTCTCCTCTACCCTCTCCCCCAAACCCCCAAAACTCTTCCGTCCACCCTCCTCCACCCAGCAGCGTCGGCCACCACCAAGCAGTGCCTCCGACCACCACCAATTTCCGCCGAACGCCAACCATCCGGCCGATCTCTCTCAACCTCATGCGGTTTGGTCGCCTCCACCCACCGAACGACGCCCACACCATCCGCCTCTGCCCACCACCGGCGACGCCCACCCACAGGTCTTTTTTTAATTTTGATTCTTTAGGTTTTTTGATTCAGTTAACTCAAAATGAAAATGAAAAACCCCAAAAAAAACCTAAAGATTCGTTACAACAACTAAGAATCAACTACAAACATTTATTTCCTTACAACAACATTGGATTCCCCTTTTCCTTACAACAACTACAAACATTCGTTCGCCAGCCAATCCAAGCTCGTTCAAACTCGATCCAACATTTTCGTTTTATTTTACTAATTTTCTATTAAATTTTGGACTTGTTTTTCTATATAAACTTGTCTAAGATGGCCTAGCTGCAGTTTTATGATGGTTTATGTGATATTTTCTTCAGTTTTCAATAGAAACATTCAATTATTGAGTTTAATTTTTAATAAAACAAGTGAAAAAATACACATAAGAAATCATATACTCTCAAGACATACGTGTTTAATAGACACTCCATTTGAAGAAAAGGTAATTCATACCATCCCTCATTTGTTTGGGCATAAAATTCTTTATGGAAAAGGTTTTTTCAATTTTTGAGTGTTTGGTGCAACGTAAAATTAGTCAAATTAAATCATAAGCAGGATATATTGTTTGAAAATATTCATAAAAAAATTTAAAAAATAAAAATAAAAAAAGAAAAAAGAAAAAAGAAAAGACCCTTAGCTATGAACGACAAAGTTAACAATAATCATGTTTATCTCATACACATTACATCAATTAATTAAGGTATAAAATACATTCACTCTTCAGTCTTAACTCAAAAAAAAAAAAAAAGGGATACATTCTCTGCAACTTATTTTACATGCAAACAGTAATAAAGCAAAGGGTAATGATAAACACAACGCTGGCGTGCATGAATAATCATGCACGCCCAACAATTTTTTTATTTTTTATTTTTATATAATTAAAATTATAATTAATTTTATGTTTTCATGTTCATTGTAGCACCTCACTTTCCTCTCTATGTATTTATATCAAACACCTGTTGTACATTCTGTGTGGTGGGAAATAGAATAGCTTACCAACTTTCCCTATCAATGGGGTCATCAACCTCTTCCACTACCCAACCCACCAGAATTGCATCCTCTTGAGCTTGCCATTTGGATAAGAAGAATTTTTAGGTGATTGTTGGATGTGTAGCTACAAAATAACTTGGCGTGCCATTGTGATTACGAAGCCTCTTTCTCTGTCACCCATGATGTGCTTATATTCTGCACTAACTAGTGAGGCAGACCAAGTTGGACCTGCCTCTCTTTAAATAATCCAATTATCCAAAGAGAAAATAAGTTGTCACCAAATTTGATTTTGGCTACTACCTCTGTTGAGATAAAATAATTATAAGATCACTAATGAAGCAGGAAAATAGCAGTATAGAAAATAATAACCAGTCACACAAGACACCAAAATTTAAGTAGTTCAGCTTAACAAGTCTACTTCTACTACCGAAGATGATCAATAAGAGATTTACTAACAAAAGATGGAGTACAAATAAATTACTCAAACCCAAAAGCCCAATACACCCAAGCTCACACTCACATAAAAGAGAATTTATTACAAAAGAGAAAAAATCTTAATTCCCTAAAGCTTGCAGCCGTTGAAAGCTGCTGCCCATCTCTTTCTCTGTTTTTCTCTCTACAAAGTTGTTGCTGTCTCTCACACGGAGCTACTACCCACCTTCACCAAAATGGCTGAATGACTATATATAAAATATAAAAGTCGGCCTAGAATGTTTCTCCATGGAAGCAAAGTCAAAATACTTCTTCTAAAGTGAGCAAACTTGATTGTGAAATAAAACAAGGAAAAGTCAAGATGTGTGATCGCAGGAGAAAAGACACAAAGTTGCAACCAAAACTAAATAGAGCCCACCATAACTTGTGAAATCAATTCATTATCCAACAATCTCTAATGCGAGTTGAAAAACCCGTCTAATAAAAAAGGACAATTGAATCGGCCTAGGGAATTGTGGGTTCACTTGTCTTGAGCAATGTAGAGTTTTATGCTCACCTATTCGGGGTAGGTGAACTCTACAATTTCTCTCTCTTAAAATGCAGACAACCCAATTTTAGGAAATTCCAATCCAGAAACTACATATTTTTTTATGCACTGGATTAATATTCACTAAATTATTGGTCATTCATCTAATACAATTTTCTTACAGTAGAATCAACTGGTGTGAAAAAAAATTAGTGGGTCAATTTTCCAGCAACTCACATTTACGCAGTCGTTTTCTCGTGGCATATACCCTTACACTCTTTTCCACTCAAAACTAACACATCATTATGCTTGCACCCATGAACCTTCCTCGGTTGAACCTTCCTGTAAAGTTGAGAAATTTTGCAACGTGGGTCTGGTTCACATGATCACATGGGCCGTAATTATCTTCAATTTTCTTTTTAATCTATAAATGGCAGCCAAAGTTGAATAGATCCAACCTGACAACCTGAAAACAGGAGATAGAGAGGAGAGAGGGAGAGATGGCAGAATTGTTCATTAAACAGGCGGAGAATTACACGGAAGGTCGGCCTAGTTACCCTCCAGAATTATTTGAATTCATTGCTTCCAAGACATCCTGTAAAGACCTTGCATGGGACGTCGGCACCGGCAGCGGTCAGGCTGCTCAATCTGTGAGTTTCTTTTTCCCTTTCCTCTTCCTAAAAGTTGCAGCCTTTTTCTGAATATGGGATATTAGGCAAAATTCACTTTGGGCACTTCTATCATCACTGAAACATCAGGTCTTTGGTATATGATTTATAATGCCTCCTAAAATTTTGGGAGCAGATGCAAAAGAGAAAGTTTTGATCAACATTTGTCAACTTGATTTGCAGCTAGCTGGGATGTACAAGAATGTGATAGCCACAGATACAAGCCCAAAGCAGCTGTCTTTTGCTCCAAGGCTACCCAATATAACATACCAGCAAACCCCTCCCACCATGTCTATAGCCGAGCTTGAAAGCAAAGTTGCTCCTCAATCAAGCGTGGATGTTGTGACGATTGCTCAGGCCTTACACTGGTTCGATCTCCCTAATTTCTACCAACAAGTGAAATGGATACTCAAAAAACCTCATGGTGTCATAGCTGCATGGTGCTACACCGTGCCAGAAGTCAATGACTCGGTCGACTCGGTCTTCAAAACCTATTATGGTATTATTGTAGACCCCTATTGGGAGTCGGCGCGTAAATTAGTGGACAACAAGTATAGGAGCATCCATTTTCCATTTGAGCCAGTGGATGGAGTTGATCACACTGGGCCATTTGAGTTTGTAGCTGAAAAATTGATGGATTTAGATCATTATTTTACTTTCTTAAAATCATCGTCGGCGTATCAAACAGCAAGGGAGAAGGGTGTGGAGCTTTTGAGCGATGATGTGGTTGAGGATTTTAAGCGTGCTTGGAATGAAGATGGAAAAGACCATAAGGTTGTGAAGTTTCCTATTTATCTGAGGATTGGAAGAGTTGGGAATACGTAAAATTAAAAGACTAGCTTGATCGATCAAGTGTGGCTTATTTTATAGGAATTTCAATAAAACCATTTATGTTCAAAGGATTGATGAACCCATCTCCTTTGTCGATAATGTTGGAAGCATTATATCAGTTGTGTCAGTCACATTGCCATTTTATGAAATGGAATTCTGCGTTTGAATTAATGCTACTGATTAGAAAATTAAATGACATTTTGTTGATCAAGCTTTTGTGGGGATAGCTGTTGGCTTGGGAGAATACTTTTGCAGCTACGAGGGTTGCTCAACTATTGGTTGAATGTGTGATTTGCTTAAATTGCAATACTAAATCATTAGTATACAGTGTATGAAATACTCATATATAATATGGACGACACAGTTAACAGTACTCATGTTTATCTCATACACATTACATCAATAAAGGTATTATGATACATTCACTCCGACTTATTTTACATGCAAACACTAAAGCAAAAGGAAATAAATGGAACCCCATGGACCATATATATATATATATATATATATTGGATTCCCCTTTTGATAAGTAAGATTCATTTTAGAACCCCAAAAGACCTAAAGAATCAAAATGAAAAGGCCTGGTTGAGCACAAAACATAACCCACAAAAATACAATGATGCAAAAATCACTAAGCAAAACCTAGATGAGAGAACCAAAAAATCTAAAGAATCAAAATTAAAAAAGACTTGTGGGTGGATGTCACCGGTGGTGGGTAGAGGCGGATGGTGTGGGTGTCGTTCGGTGGGTGGAGGCGATCAAACCACGTGAGGTTGAGAGAGATCGGCCGGATGGTTGGCGTTCGGCGGAAATTGGTGGTGGTCGAAGGCACTGCTTGGTGGTGGCCAGCATTGCTGGGTGGAAGAGAGTAGAGGGAAGAGTTTTGGGGGTTTGGGAGAGAGGGTAGAGGGGAAAGGGCCAGTGGTGGGCGGCGGCGTGTTTGCTTCGTACCCACTGGATGGTGGTGGCCGGTTGTGGTGATGGGTGGGAGGGGGTGGGGAAATTTAGGAGAGAGGGGGCGAGAGAATTTGGGAGAGGGGGAAAAAATGAAAAGAAACCTAAAACTAAAGAGCACGCATTTTTGTTTTGGTTCAAATTTTAATTTTTTTATTTTTTTAAAGGCTGGTTAACCTAGGTTGAGTTAACTAGCAAAAATGCGGATGAGTTGCCGATGGGTTGCTACTCCGTAGCATTACTCTTAATTACACGAACTTACTTTTACACTTTTAACTTTCGAGTGGCAAAATTGTCTGAATAAATAAAATTATAATTTTGCCCCACAATTTAATTCATTGTTTGAATTCATTGCTTCCAAGACACCCTCTTAAGACCTTGCGTGGGATGTCGGCACCGGAAACGGTCAGGCTGCTCGATCTATGAGTTTTCATTTCCTCTTAGAAATTGCAACTTCTTGTTGTATATGGGAAATGGGAATATTCAATTCAGGCCAAATTCACTTTAGTCGCCAATGCATTTACCAATACGACATCGTAGGTATGGAATTTGGGGTCCTATTGGGATTAGGCCACACGAATGTATATGAAGTTTAATAGTCCCAAATTATGCAGACCCCAAAATATAAAACTATATTGGAAGAGTAAAACTAACTTAATAGAAGAAATATATTGTAGCATTACTCATTTAATTGTGTAGTTATATTTTAAGGAATAAGAATGCTCTGCAATTAGCGGTTTGAATTACATGTAATTCAGGTAGCCTCATCTAAAGACTTAAAGATTCTGAAAAGATAAATGAGATCAACACATAACAAAGAAGATGAGAGAAATGTTTATTTATTGAATATATGTCTTATGATATTTCTCAATACTTTTATGTTTACAAAGAACCTCTACATAGACATATGAGGAAAGACACATCCCATAAATTATGTGTAGATTGAATTCATTGTACGGTAAGATCAACATTTTGTGGATCGTGTCTTTCCTTAACACGATGTCGTCTCTATAGAGAGGGGGTTGTAATGCCCACTTATCCAAACAGCCTAGGGTACGGGACCTAAGTACATAACTAAAATTTTAGGTGGGAGAGAATTTGTATAGGTTTCGGACTACCCCCAAGTTCCAGCGTGGGGGTATTGAACTAAACCATTTTGCTCCAAATGAGTATTGAGTCCATTTCCCCTATCAATTGTGTTGATCACATTGCCATTTAATATAATGGAATTCTGCTGTTGAATGCTATTGATTAGAAGTTTAACTAATGGACACCGAATATCATTGTTAAAATTGCTATTTTGTTTACAAAGCAATGAGAGGTTGCGCTTGATGTTTATATCAGCAGCAGTAGATAAAGGGCCAGCCCAAAGGCTAGGCCACTTAGGCCGTCGGTCGCCTAGGGCTCCATTTAATAAGGCCCCAAAAAAATTTAATAAGGCCCAATTTAATAAGGATCAGCATAAAATAATAATAATAATAATTCAAAAAAAGAAAAAGAAAAAAGCTCTCTAACCAATGTCTGTCTCTTTGATGGAATTTGGAGAATGGAATATTATTAAAAAACCTATCACCAACATCAATTGTCTTTGAGCGATGGAATTTCACATTAAAAGATGAATCAAATAGTATTGTTTATTCTCAAAGTGGAACGCAGGCTGTCTCTTGTCTCTTTATTGTTGGAATTTCACATAAGAAAGAGAACTTTCACTCATGTCTATTATTTAGCCTACAATTTTTCTGGCTCTCTCGAAGATCAAGAACCTTCATACTAATTCTACAAAACCTTCTTCCTCTCCAAATTGAGAAATTTCTAAGAACTCTCTAGTCTTTGCCTCTATGATTTATTGTTCTATTTTTATAATTTATTTTATTATAGTCAGAATATATATATATAAAAAAAAAAAATTTGTGTTTGTTTAATTTGTTAATATTTTTAATCAAACATGTCTCTTAGTAGAAAATATGCATCGGGATATCAAAAACTTAAAAAATAAAAAATAAAACAAAAAAAGAAAAAAGAAAAAAGAAGAAGAAGAAGAAGAGCAGAGAAATTGATTGAATCTCAAAGAGAAGCTCTAAATAAATTTGTTATTAGTAATAAACAAAATATTGATGATAATTTAGGTAAAAACTCATAAATGAACAAGAAA
>NC_081547.1:7040280-7248483 GCF_901000735.1 Corylus avellana | reverse complement strand
AAGTTTTTCAAAATTAAAATTAATAAAATCCTACCTAAGATCAACAATGTCACAAGAGAAATTAAATGCATTAGCCATATTATCAATTGAAAAATGGATGTTAGCAAATATTGATTATAAAAACTTAATCAGTAATTTTTCATCCCAAAAAGCGAAAAGAATGATTTTTAAAATAAAATATAATAATAATATTAAAATATATATATTTTTTTTTTACTTAAAAAAGGAAATAAGGCTTCATTTCAAAGTTTCACCTAAGGCCCCAAAATACATTGGGCCGACCTTAAGATTAACTCTCCTTTTCTGTTTTCATTTTCATTGTAGCACCTCACTTTCCTCTCTATGTATTTATATCAAACACCTGTTGTACATTCTGTGTGGTGGGAAATAGAATAGCTTACCACCTTTCCCTATCAATGGGCTCATCAACCTCTTCCACTACCCAACCCACCAGAATTACATCATCTTGAGCTTGCCATTTGGATAAGAAGAATTTTTAGGTGATTGTTGGATGTTTAGCTACAAAACAACTTGGCGTGCCGATGTGATTACGAAGCCTCTTTCTCTGTAACCATGACGTGCTTATATTCTGCACTGACTAGTGAGGCAGACCAAGTTGGACCTGCCTCTCTTCAAATAATCCAATTCTCCAAAGAGAAAATAAGTTGTCACCAAATTTGATTTTGGCTACTACCTCTGTTGAGATAAAATAATTATAAGATCAGTAATAAAGCAGGAAAATAGCAGCATAGAAAATAACAACCAGTCACACAAGACACTAAAATTTAAGTGATTCGAATAACAAGTCTACATCTACTACCGAAGACAATAAAAAAAAAATTTACTAACAAAAGATGGAGTACAAAGAGTAGTACAATTAAACTACTCAAATCCAAAAGTCATAATATACCCAAGCTCACACTCACATAAAAGAGAATTTATTACAAAAGAGAAAAAAATCTTAATTCCCTAAAGCTTGCAGCCCTTGGAAGCTGCTGCCCATCTCTTTCTCTGTTTTTCTCTCTACAAAGTTGTTGCTGTCTCTCACACGGAGCTACTACCCACCTTCACCAAAATGGCCGAACGGCGCCATATATAAATTATAGGGAAAATTATACTTTATTTTTCAAAGTTTGGGGCAATTTTTAATTCGACCACCAATGTTTCAATTTTTGCAATGCACCCCCTCAAACTTGCAAATTTTTTTCAATTCAACCAATTTCATCCAAAAATTCTCATATTGTCCCCAATTTTTTTACTTTTTATAAAAAAAAATAATAATAATTTGGGGGTTGCAAAAATGGCCAGATGGCCAAAGGGGTGACTACGGCCACCCCGAATATATATTTTTTTAATTTTTTTATAAAAAAAAAATAAAAAATTATGGGCAATATGAAAATTTTTGGATGAAATTGGTCAAATTGAAAAAAATTTGCAAATTTGGGGGGGTAGTACATTGTAAAAATTAAAACATTGATGGTCGAATTAAAAATCATCTCAAACTTTGAGTAGGGGTGCAAAGGCGGGCGGTTTTTAACCGCCCGCTAACCGCTAACCGCTATAACCGCCAACCGCCTAACCGCCTAACCGTCTAACCGCATTAACCGCTAACCGCTTAACCGCCATAACCGCCTAGCGGTTAGCGGTTAGCGGTTATTGGGTCTACTAACCGTAACCGCTAACCGCCTTTTTATATAATATATTTTTATAATTATAATTATAAAAATATTTATACATATAACATAATCACTTGATCATTAAATCACAATTTTTTTTTTTAAAATAATTAAATCACAATTTGAGTATTAATATATTATCACTATAATTTATATGATTATATCATATAATCACTTGATCATTAAATCACAATTTTTTTTAAAAAATAATTAAATCACAATTTGAGTATTAATATATTATCACTATAATTTATATGATTATATCACATGAAATTGATTATTAAATCATTTGATTATATAATAACAAATTATACATATATAATATGACATAACTCATAAGTATACTAATTCATACTAATACAACAAT
Organism: Corylus avellana; assembly: GCF_901000735.1. Classification (NCBI taxonomy): domain Eukaryota; kingdom Viridiplantae; phylum Streptophyta; class Magnoliopsida; order Fagales; family Betulaceae; genus Corylus; species Corylus avellana. The sequence goes on along the minus strand of NC_081547.1, from coordinate 7,246,440 downwards.
TAAATATCTAGAGACTTATTTCCAATGTATGTTATAAACCTATATGTCTATATAAGTCTACATATGTATATGAATAATATAAATGTATAATATCAATAGTTAATCATATGATTCAATGACAATTCAAATACTTTATTCAAGACTTCAAGTGAATCATATTATTAATGTACAATGATGATATGATTCGTATAATATCAAATTAAGTAATTGACATTGGATTAAACAATGACCAATGTGTTACTTATAAACATAATTTAAGTACTAATGTATTATAATTTTTAGTAATTTATATATTATCACTATAATTGATATGATTATATCACATGATGACTTGATCATTAAATCATATGATTATATAATAATAAATAATACATATATAATATGACATAACTCATAAGTCATAAGTCTACAAGTTAATCATATGATTCATGTACAATGATAATCACAATTGATTCAATTGAATTAAACAATATGTTACTTATAACTACAAGTCTACAATTTAATTAAAGCATTATTAGATACTTTAGAAATTTAGGATTTAGGAGTTTGAACATTACCATTTACCATTAGATATTAAGTTCAATTCAAAGAAAAAAGATTATAAGTAAATATGATAAGAATTTAAATAATTAATCATATGAATCATATGATATAATTTAATGAGACTATATGATTATATAATATCAAATTAAGTAATTGACATTAGATTCAACAATGTGTTACTTATAATCACAATTGAAGTATTAATGTATTTTTTGAACATTTTTTAGAAAAAGAAATTTAACCATTTTTTGAAAGAAAAAAAAAAAAGAAGAAAATTAACAATTTTGAACAATTTTGAATTTTATATATATATATATATATATAATTGCTTATAGTTATATTATATGCATATTGAATAATATAAATGTATAAGATAAATATTTAACTATATGATCCAATTACAATTCCAATACTTAATCAATTATTCATGTACAATGACAATGACAATGTGATTCATATAATATCAAATTAAGTAATTGACATTGGATTAAACAATGTGTTACTTATAACTACAATTGAAGTATTTTTGTTTGTTTGTAAGTTTATAAGATCAACACTTAATCATATGATCCAATGACAATTCAAATATTTATAGTAATTGGGCCCAAGAAGATATTAAAAATACAAGAAAAAAAAATGAGGGTAAAAAAAAGCCCAAAAAGCCCAATTTTTAAAAAAGCGGTTAGCGGGCGGTTATCTATTTCACTAACCGCTAACCGGCCACTAACCGCTAACCGCTAACCGCTAGGCGGTTAGCGGTTGCGGTTAGTGAAATTTACTAACCGCTAGGGCGGTTACGGTTAGCGGTTATTGCCACTAACTGCTAACCGTAACCGCCTTTGCACCCCTAACTTTGAGAGAGTAAAGTGTACTTTTCCTTAAAATATAAAAATCGGCCAAGAATATTTTTCCATGGAAAGGTCAAGATGTGTGAGTGCAGTAGAAAAGACACAAAGTTGCAACCAAAACTAAATGGAGCCCACCATGACCTGTAAAATCAATTCATTATCCAACAATCTCTAATGTGTGTTGAAAAACCCATCTCATAAAAAAGGACAATTGAATCGGCCGAGAGAATCTTGGGTTCACTTGTCTTGAGCAAAATAGAGTTTTATGCTCACCTATTCGGGATAGGTAAACTCTACGATTCATCTCTCTTAAGATGCAGACAACCCAGTTTTAGGAAATTCCAATCCAAAAACTACATATTTTTGATGCACTGGATTAAAATTCACTAAATTGTTGGTCATTCATCTGATACAATTTTCTTACAGTAGAATCAATTGGTGTGAAAAAAAATTAGTGGGTCAATTTTCCAGCAACTCACATTTACGCAGTCGTTTTCTAGTGACATATACCCTTACACTTTTTCCACTCAAAACTAACACATCATTACACTTGCACCCATGAACCTTCCTCGGTTGAACCTTCCTGTAAAGTTGAGAAATTTTGCAACGTGGGTCTGATCCGTAATTATCTTCAATTTTTTTTTTTTTTTTAATCTATAAATGGCAGCCAAAGTTGAATAGATCCAACCTGACAACCTGAAAACGGGAGATAGAGAGGAGAGAGGGAGAGATGGCAGAATTGTTCATTAAACAGGCGGAGAATTACGCGGAAGGTCGGCCTAGTTACCCTCCAGAATTGTTTGAATTCATTGCTTCCAAGACATCCTGTAAAGACCTTGCATGGGACGTCGGCACCGGCAGCGGTCAGGCTGCTCAATCTGTGAGTTTCTTTTTCTCTTTCCTCTTCCTAAAAGTTGCAGCCTTTTTCTGAATATGGGATATTAGGCAAAATTCACTTTGGGCACTTCTATCATCACTAAAACATCAGGTCTTTGGAATATGATATATAATGCCTCCTAAAATTTTGGGAGCAGATGCAAATTCCCCTGAGAAATTTTTGATCAACATTTGTCAACTTGATTTGCAGCTAGCTGGGATGTACAAGAATGTGATAGCCACAGATACAAGCCCAAAACAGCTGTCTTTTGCTCCAAAGCTACCCAATATAACATACCAGCAAACCCCTTCCACCATGTCTATAGCCGAGCTTGAAAGCAAAGTTGCTCCTCAATCAAGCGTGGATGTTGTGACGATTGCTCAGGCCTTCCACTGGTTCGATCTCCCTAATTTCTACCAACAAGTGAAATGGATACTCAAAAAACCTCATGGTGTCATAGCTGCATGGTGCTACACCGTGCCAGAAGTCAATGACTCGGTCGACTCGGTCTTCAAACCCTATTATGGTATTACTGTAGAACCCTATTGGGAGCCGGCGCGTAAATTAGTGGACGACAAGTATAGGAGCATCCATTTTCCGTTTGAGCCAGTGGATGGAGTTGATCACACTGGGCCATTTGAGTTTGTAGCTGAAAAATTGATGGATTTAGATCATTATTTTACTTACTTAAAATCATGGTCAGCGTATCAGACGGCGAGGGAGAAGGGTGTGGAGCTTTTGAGCGATGATGTGGTTGAGGATTTTAAGCGTGCTTGGAATGAAGATGGAAAAGATCATAAGGTTGTGAAGTTTCCTATTTATCTGAGGATTGGAAGAGTTGGGAATACGTAAAATTAAAAGACTAGCTTGATCGATCAAGTGTGGCTTATTTTATAGGAATTTCAATAAAACCATTTATGTTCAAAGGATTGATGAACTCATCTCCTTTGTCAATAATGTTGGAAGCAATATATCAGTTGTCAGTCACATTGCCATTTTATGAAATGGAATTCTGCGTTTGAATTAATGCTACTGATTAGAAAATTAAATGACATTTTGTTGATCAAGCTTTTGTGGTGATAGCTGTTGGCTTGGGAGAATACTTTTGCAGCTACGAGGGTTGCTCAACTATTGGTTGAATGTGTGATTTGCTTAAATTGCAATACTAAATCATTAGTATACAATGTATGAAATATTCATATTTAAACTTAGAGCTATTCATGTTTATCTCATACACATTACATCAATATAGGTATTATGATTCATTCACTGCGACTTATTTTACATGCAAACACTAATTCAAAAGGAAATATATATATTTGGATTCCCCTTTTGATAAGTAAGATTCATTTAAGAACCCCAAAAGACCTAAAGAATCAAAATGAAAAACCCCGGTTGAGTACAAAACGTAACCCACAAAAATACAATGATGCAAAAATCACTAAGCAAAACCTAGATGAGAGAACCAAAAAACCTAAAGAATCAAAATTAAAAAAGACTTGTGGGTGGGTGTCACCGGTGGTAAGCAAAGGAAGATGGTGTGGGTGTTGTTCGGTGGGTGGAGGCAACCAAACCGCGTGAGGTTGAGATAGATCAGCCGGATGGTTGGCGTTCGACGGAAATTGGTGGTGGTCGGAGGCACTGCTTGGTGGTGGCCGGCGCTGTTGGGTGGAAGAGGGTGGAGGGAAGAGTTTTGGGGGTTTGGGAGAGAGGGTAGAGGGGAAAGGGCCAGTGGTGGGCGGCGGTGTGTCTGCTTTGTACCCACTGGATGGTGGTGGCCAGTTGTGGTGATGGGTGGAGGGGAATGAGAGAGAAGGGCGGAGAATGGGAAAGAGGGGGGAAAAAAAAAAAAAAAAAAAAAAAAAAAGAGAGCACGCGTTTTTGGTTTGGTTAAATTTTTATTTTTTATTTTTTTAAAGGCTGGTTAACCCAGGTTGAGTTAACTAGCAAAAATGCGGATGAGTTGCTGGTGGGTTGCTACTCCGTAACATTACTCTTAATTACACGAACTTACTTTTACACTTTTAACTTCAAAGTGGCAAAATTGTTTGAAAAAATAAAATTATAATTTTGCCCCACAATTTAATTAATACTTTAATCCTAAATAAATAACCTACATAATGTTCAAACTCAAAACTTTTATTTTAATTCCATGTTAAATTCCCGTTTATTTCAAAATTTTATGGTGATCAAAAATGGTATACAGCAAATTAAACATCTCAGAATCTTTATACCATTGGGAAATGAATTAATGCATTGAAGTAATAAGAGCATCTCAAGCAACGTCATGTAATACACCTAATCAAAAAGTACTATTATTTACTTTAGCTGATGCTTTTTCTACACACGCTTCGACAAATTTGTTATTCTCTTCTCTACTTTCTTTTAAATATTATTCCAATTCTTTTCTTTTTTTTTTTTTCTATTATATTCTTGCCAACACTCATATTTTCAATCATTCAATCTTTTCTAATTCCATATTTTCTTGTTGGGAACGTGAGAAACAAGGAAAGAACAATTTTTTTTTTTTTTTTTTTCAAACATTCATCATCAGTTTTGTATATTTTTTTGTCTTCTTCTCCTTTTCGCAATAGATCCTCAACAATAGTATTATCGTTTTATTTTCTCATTTATCCTCAACAATAGATATATAAAATCGATGAACTCATTCTTTCTAGTTTTGTTGAGGATATATTTTAGAGAAATGCTGGATCAGATTCCAAGCAGAAGAAAGGGATGGTTGATCATATATATCTGTGATCACTTTCGAATGATGCTCTCCCATTTGGTGCTACTTTCTAATGATGCTTACTGCTTTACTTATAATAACAGAAAAGCTTTACTGGCATCAAGATTCTCACCTCATTATGGTTAATATTTAAATGGTAAGTCAAGAATAATGTTGAATCTCTGTGTTCATGTAATGATGATGCACATATTAGCTTAGCAGTTAATGATGCTGTGATCTCACTAATGCAAAATTTCCAGGGAAAGAGCAATAGAAAATTAAAGAAAGATTTAAAGTAGATTGCTTCAAAGGGGTTGATTTGATGCAGGATATTATTCATGTTCGTTCACATTTTGGGGAGGTGGTTGGCTTATATATAGAAGCACAAACATGTCTAACTGCATTGTGGTTCAAAGCACAAGAAAATAGAAGAGAAAGGAGGGTGTGCATCCAGTTAAGATGAATTCATTTGGAGAATGGAAGCCTGTTGGTGCCATGGTAGTCGTCAATTTTGCATTGGCCATAGTGAATTTACTTCTTAAGAAGGTTCTTAATGAAGGAACAAACCAATTAATTATCGTTGCATACCGACAGTCAATTTCTGCTATTTTCTTGGGGCCCATTGCCTACTTCTGGAATAGGTATAGTTTCTTTAAACCTTTTCATCTAAAGATTGTTCTCATCAATTTACTTTTCTTGTTCTTTTGAACAGGTTTAATAAAGGGACTAAAATACTTGGTTTTCTTGCAGGAAAAGCAGACCTGAACTTACAGCTTGTATCTTATGTCAACTTTTCTTTAGTGCTCTGGTCGGGTTAGTTATGGCAGATTGTCCATTTGAATTCTTACAATTACAACAGATACTGGTAGTCTTAGTCTCTTAGACAACTACTAATTTTTTCAGGGTAACACTCACACAATACTTGTTCCTTCTTGGACTTCAATACACATCTGCTACGTTCACATGTGCTTTCATCAGTATGGTGCCTGTAAACACATTTCTACTGTCACTTCCATTTGGGTAAGTAAAAGCAATAGGCGCCTACTTTTATTCTTTGGTAAACTTTTTAAAGGGTGCTTTTTACTTTTTAGTTGTGATGTGACATAATGTGAGAGTAGTTTAAGAGTATTTTGTGTTTTGAATTATTTGTTAATGTTTTTTCTTTTTTGCTAAAAAGCAAAAAGCTGTCCTAAAAAGTATTGTCAAACGAGCCACAATAATTGACACTCTATGGTATTTAACTCTTTGCAGTCTAGAGAAAGTGAACATAAAGAGCAAATACGGGAGGGCTAAGGTGTTGGGAGCTGTGGTATGCATTGGTGGTGCTTTGTTATTAACCCTATACAAAGGAACTCCACTAAACAACCCACAATCACGAGCCACAACTCACATAGCTAACCAAGACACCATGATGGTTTCGGCTAAGACAGAAAGGTGGGCCATTGGTTCGATACTTAATGCTGCAGGCTGCTTGTTGTGGTCTTCATGGTTCCTTATACAAGCAAAGATTGGCAAAAGATATCCCTGTCAATATTCTAGCACTGCAATTCTGAGCTTTTTTGGCGCCATTCAATCTGCAGTCTTGTGTTTGATCACGGAGAGAAACCTTGGCATGTGGGTTATGAAAGGGAAGTTGGAGATATTAACTGTCATATATGCTGTAAGTACTCTTTCTAAGATTCAAAAGTTGCAGTGCACATAATCATGATTTTCTTTTGAATTTCATGTTTATATCTCTTATTCCTTAATGTTGGATCCAACAATCAATGAACGGCTCAAATAAGGAATGTTTCTTTGAATAGCGTTTAATCCAAAATTAGGATACTCCATAAACCTAGTTCTTCATTTTTGGACACAGGGGATGGTGGGATCAGGCTTGTGCTATGTGGCGATGTCATGGTGTGTCAAACAAAGAGGTCCACTCTTCACGTCAGCATTTACCCCCCTGATAGAGATATTTGTAGCTATCTTTGATTTCTTTATCTTGCATGAACAAATTTACGTTGGAAGGTTGATACCTTTTATCACTTTTAAATAATTTGTTGTTTATCAGATATTAAATTGTCCTTAACATTCTTCATTGGTAATGAACAGTATTCTGGGATCTATCCTAGTTGTAATTGGCATGTATATTCTTCTATGGGGTAAACGCAATGAGAAGCAAGGCCAAACAGCAGAAGAAGATGCAGATTGTAATACAGTGTCAAGGGTCATACCTGTCACAAATCAACCAAATTTGCCCTTGACCAGTTTTGATTAGTTCCAATCAATTCACGCACCTACACTCTGCAATCACCAAAGCATGGGTTCAAACATCTTGAACTACTGCAACCCATTCTTCATGTTGATCTGATTGAACAATGAAAGGCAATATAACCAGCTGAAACGAGGGTACGGTTTTGTTTTGACGAATGAAGTAAGACTACAGTTTAGTACGGCTATGACAACTTTTTGTATTACAGCTATTGAAAGTTATCCCAAATTTCTATTTTGAATAAAATACTTATTTAAATCTTTTAAATGTGAAAGGAAAGTAATTTCCTTGTCACATAAGGAATTAATAATCTTTGTCCAACAAAGAAACAAAAAAAAAAAAAAAAAGATTAATCCTCATTGGTGGCTGCTATAACTTACTTCTCCCTCTGAAAATAAAAAGCAGTAACATGCTAAAAAAATCCATTCTCTAATATATTGTTGAAAGTAAAAGAACTAGAGATGGGAGGACCATAGATAATCAATATAACTTGGGAACAATTATTATCAAGGACAGAGCTGACAACTAATGACTAGTAGTATTTTCAAGCATATTCATGATGCTATCTTTCACCATGTGAGATGGTTAGTAGGAAAATTATATCCTAACAGTAAATTCACACTCTATTTAACAAAGATACAAAGACATTCAACAAGCATGATTTTGGGAATTTAGCCCGAACAGGTATTGAGCCCTTAGAATCATAGTATATGACATGCCTTCATGCACATGTTCTGCCGAGCATGAGCTCACACACATGAGAATCCAGATAACTCTAAAGTTTCAAAACAATCACAAAACATACTGAAGGATTATACTAAACCTTCCTGGTAGCTGCTATAAACAAAACCTCTCCTTCATCCCATCACCAAGCCTGCATTTGCTATTTCATTTTCTTCACCTCCAACTTTTACTAAATTCAAATAAAAAAAAAAAAAAAACAATTCGCAGCTTCAACCATTTGATGGAACTACAACTACACTATACCACATGTGACTTCACTAGTGCACTCTTTTTCAGTCAAAGAATAGACACATGACATTACTTGAGCATGATTTATCACATTAACACTCCAAGTTCCAACACTACTTAAGGTTTTGATTCTTGTCATCTTCCAATGCAGAAAAACACATTCAAGAGAAGAAAAAATATTTCAGCAACCAACAAGCATTAGAACATTCTTACCTAAGTTTTCTTTCCCCTTTCATTACCTACTATCAAAAATTGGATCGACACAAATTATGCTCAACAGACCTAGTGGCATTCATCAAAATTTCTCCAACCCTGAAGCAGTCTGAAAGTATCAGATAATATTATGGTAATGGTTTACTATAAGGTCCTCCACAAGATGCAAGAACCTTATAGAAAATCAATCACTTTGGACGAGCAATTCAACTAGCATTTTATATTTTATATGGGGTTTTATAAAATGCAAGCAAAATGTCAATATTAGCCTTATATTAAGCATAATAACTGAGGAGCTGTAAACAAGTACATAGTAAAACCAACATCACGTATCTTGCATTTTCTTGCTATTCTTCATGCGTATACCACCACTAGATAAATTCACTAAAACGAAAACGTCACCATGACACCATGCCACCAGACTGTTGAAACCCAACTGTGGTCGGCTGGTACAGCGTGGAGGCATCGGTAGGGTCAGTTTCATCGGCAGCGTAAACGCACATGAGAATCTAAGACAACTCATGTATCAAAACAACTATAAAACATACTGAAGAATTAGACTAAATCTCCCTGGTGACTGTTATGAACATAAACTTTCCTTCAAACAATTGGCAGCATCACCATTAGATGGAACTACAACGAAATTATAGTGCACGTTACTCCACTAGTGGAATTTCTTTGTGGTTAAAGAATAGACACACATGACATAACTTGAGTATGATTTATCAAATTAATTTTCCTCCTAGCTCCATAACTATTTACGGTTTTACTTCTCCATTGAAGATTACCAGGCTCAAGAGAACACAGAAAACCCATAGTCATTAATTAGTTTTTTTCTCCCAAGTAGCATGATTACCTACTATTCAAAACTTGGATTGGTGCAAATTATGCTCAACGGTCCTGGCAGGTTTTGTTTAAAATTCATTAACACAGAACACAACAAGAACCCAAAACAAACTACAGTGAGTTATAATGGGCATTTGAAAGAAATGAATGTACTTTCAGAATGATATCTACAGGCTTATGGCATAATAACTTTTAGAACTTCAAGAATCCGACAACAACAATTGAGTTTGACTCCAACTCCCTCCCCTCTCCCCCAAAAACAAAAGAGTAAAAAAAGAGAGAACATCTCTGCCCAAGATACACGAACATATTGCTGTACCCTTTTCTTTATTTTTGTAAATATATAACAGCAGCATAATGCATGGACAAAAACCAGTCACTTTGGACCAGCAATTTGATAAGCATTTTGCAGGCGTATGCAGAAGGTCAATAACAGAATCATGTTAAGCACACTAATTGAGGAACCGCAAACAAGTATGAAGTAAAACTAGCATTACATATCTGGCCTTTACTTGCTATTCTTAGTGTCCTGCCTTCCCAAAACTCCATCTGCTACATTCAGTAGGACAAGGCTCTCCACGTAAGTATTCAAATAAAACGACTCTGTTAAGCCATAAATGGGAAGATCCAAAATTAGTTGTCCACTAGCCTTGTTCACTGGAACTTCACCCTTTCTTCTGAAGGCTATCACCCTCCCTAATCCTTCTCTAACATCGACATCAAATTGTTTAGTCCAAGACTCCACTACACCATACTCCTTCATCACCCACACAGAGTGAGACTCTTCCCCCCACCACCCGTTACATGGGGCAAGCGCAAGCAATCCATCAAGCACCGCAACAGTCACGTTCAAGTGTTCCGACCCTTGTAAACTCTCAGGCAAATCCATTTCATGAAACGCCTCAGCTCCCATATCGAACGATACAATCACGTTGCGAAAATCACCCTTATTCCACGGAGTGTGCGCGAGCCAGTGAACTGCCCCATTGACGAAAACTGATAAGGGCCATTCATCGATAACATAGGGAGGACCTGGGGCGGTAACAAAGCGCCAGGCGCCGGTGCGAAGGGTATAAATCTCAACCGGAGGTGGAACGGTTTCAGTAATGCCTTCAAGATACGCCACCCTCACCAACTTGAAATCGTCGGTTGTGGGGTCATAGCCAAAGCCAAGAGAATGCAAAAATTGACCATGAGAACTAAATCTGATGCTGGGGTCCGGAAGATATATAGCTTTTCGAATAGAAGGGTTCCAAAAAACATAGCCATCGTTGTAGCAAATATTGAGACAGAGTAGGCCGTTAGACGAACCAACTATGCTGAAGGATTGGTTGATACTCTTACGTGTGAAAGGCAATTCTATAAAATCTGATGGGTATACGAAAAAAACCCATTCTCTTCCATTTCTTGAGAAAGGGTGCGAGGAAATAGATCATCTGAAGAAGGCAGAGTGAAGCGTTCATTCTTGTGTTGGTCATTGAAGTGACGAAAGAGAAGGTAAGGTGGGTGGTGGGTGTTGGAAAGAGTAAAATTACGATGAGCGGCGATTAAGTGGGGGCTGGAGATGAGAGAGCTCCATGTCCGGGAAACGCATCTGAATCTGATGAGCGATTTCACGGGCAATCGTGAGAGGATATCGGTGACAACCTCGTTCGGAATGCAGTCCGACATTTCGACGGTGGTCTACAAAGAGAATGTAAATGGCGAAATTAACTGAAAGGGCAAATGATTTAATTCGTTTTGTATGTTTTTTTTATTTTATAGTGATTACTTCTTTTTGTAAAGATAACTTAATGGACAATATAATATAAATAGGAATATAGGATAAAGCTTCTTTTTTTAATCTCAATTTATCTTACGTCTAACTCTATTCTTTTTTTTTCTTTCCCAAACTTATCATTGAGTGAATTTAAAAAAGAATTGACAAAAGATGGCCATGACTCATGACTCATGAGTTGAAAACTTGAAAGAATGGCATGTCAGCGTCTTTATTCGAACTAGTGTCCTTCATTTTATAAAACATTGTCACAGTTGATTGAGCAGCCTCTTGAAAACATATCTTTATAAATAGTTACTTATGATTGTTTTTATCATTATTGTAAATTCCTAGGTTCTCTTTGATTCACTAAGAAGTTGTTTGGCATTTGATTGGAATTGTAGCAAAAATTGATTGAAGTGGAAAAAAGTAAGAATATTTTGTATGGAAAAGTTCAAACAAAAATTGTTTTGTAGTTATTTTTTTATTTGAATAGTAATAAAAAGTTATTGATAAATTTAATGTGATGTAAAAAGTAAAAATGTTATGAGTTAAAAAAACTTAAAAAATAGTTATGGGCCACTTTAGGGTCATTGTCAAGCAACCCCTAAGCTTTTCGTATGCTTCTTCTTTGGGATTGTTCGGCAAATGGTTTTGCCTTTGTTACTATAATAAAAAATGATTGATGTGATATAAAGTTTTGAATTTTTTGTATGAAAAAAGTTATATATATATATATATAGTAATAAAAAGTGAATGATGTGATATAAAAAGTAAAATATTTTTATATTAATTTTTTTTAAATAAAAAATATAAAAAAAGTTGTGCATATACAGTAATGAAGGGAATAAAAGCTTTGCCAAACAATCATTTTATTATCCTAGCTAGTTAATAAAACTGTGGTAGGACTTTAGTTGTCATCAAACTGAGTTAGGGTTTGTCAAATCAATTGAAACTTTAGTAACAAGCATTTTTTACCATATGTTACCATGAATTTGCTAATGGTTGATTCTCTAATTTCATTTGCTTTGTCATACAAAATAACTAAACTTTATGTCTAGTAATTTATTTATTCAACATAAGCAATGTCTACATATTGAATGAGTCATTCTTTCGGCTCTAAACTATTTTCTAATATTCAGTTCTAAATTTATCTATCTCTTATTTCTTGACCGATGTAGACCTAACCCCGACTCCTTACTATATAAGAAAGTAATGTTCTAATCCATAATCAAAGAGGAAAAATGGCACCATTGATATGCTGCTAAAGCTTAAAAATTACTTGGTTGGTAATTCTTCATAATTGATGAGAATTGTCTAACTTTAAAACTCCTACACTATAAGGTATTGAAGGTTGATATTTTGATGGCTACAAAGTAAGATATGTCTGATCTTAAACTTGATCTTCAATCTTTTATTGAAAATTTTCAAAAAATTCAATGGGAAGTTGTTAATGCCATTTTTAAATAAAAATATTACTTTGATTTGTTTTTTTTTTTTTCTCCATATCTAAAAGCCCATTTCCCAATCGATTAGAGAGTTAGAATAAATTATTTATTATTGAAAAATATTATTTCTTCATCCCAATTTGTCTATTTGACATGATTAGCATAGAGATTTTTAAATTTTTATAGCTTCACCGTTTGGTCTACCATTTAATTTGCCAAACAACTCATTTGCTACTTGCACTTAAATAATAATAATAATATTAATTTGAGATTTTCAATCATCATTAAGTTCATTATATATATATATATATATATATATATATACACACGAGAAAAATATAATTTAGCCTCTAAAACTATCAACTATTTTCATTTTAGTCCTCTAATGTTTAAAAAGTGATAAAATAGTACCCAAACTATTAAATAGTTACAATTTAACCACTCCGTTAGTCATTACCGTCAAATAGGATGAAAAATTTACAACTAATAACTAACGGAGTGGCCAAATTATAACTGTTTTATAATTTGAAGAATTATTTTATTACTTTTTGAATATTATGGAGTTAAAATGAAAATTACTAGTAGTTAGATGGACTAAATTATATAGCTGACAAGGCAAGAGGTGATTGGCTGGGGTTATAAAACGAGAACGGCTGTCGCTGCCCAGAAAAATTAAATTAAATTAACCCGGTTCCCTTGCAAAAACCCTAACAGCCAAAACCCCCCAATTTCTTCGTCTTCTTCTCCTTCTTCGTTGCACGGGTACAGTGCGTAGTGAGCAGTGAAATTAAGAATGGGGAGAAAGAGAAAGGCGAGCGAAAGCGAAGCAGAAGAAGCGTTCGAAAAGGAGAAGGAGAACGAAGAATACAGAAATAAGCAGCAACAGCAGAAAAAGAATGCGGGGGAGATAGTGCCGTCAATGATAAGGAACAAGGAGAGGAGGTCGGAGGTGCACGCCAAGCTCAAGCACCAGAAGAAGGTCGAGAAGCGCAAGAAGATCCAGGCTCGCGACGCCGCAGAGAAGCGCGCTCTCGAGCTCGGCGAGGAGGTCCCTTGCCTTTTCTTTTTCTTTTTATTTCTTTAATCTCCATTTTTTTTTTTCTATTTTCGTTTTCAGTAAATTGAATTGTTTGTTTGGTTTGTTAATATTGCAGCCTCAGCCAAGGAGTGTTCCTCGTACGATTGAGAACACCAGGGAATTAGATGAGACTGTGTGCAAGCCGGATGATGAAGAGGTCTTTTCTCTCATTCTTGCAAACAATTTCAATAGCTTTCTTTCTTCTTCTGGGTTTGTTTCATTTTTAAGCTAATGTATTGCTATGTGGATTTTATGGAATGGAAAAATATAGCTTAGAAACCTCATTTAGAAAGGAAAGGGAACCTATCTATTATATATAGATCTTGCTGTTTGGCTTGCAAATTTATGCAAACTAAATTGACAGCCCACATATATAAAGGTCATGGACCAGAATTTATGCTTCATGTCATATAATAATTGAATGTCACCTTATCTCAATTTTAGTGTATAAACTATGGAAGCTAATGATTTAAGGGGAGTGGCAACTAAGAAGCTAACTATAGGATAAATAACTGCTTGTATTGACATGTTTAAATCTAAATCTGATCATTTTATCAGAATCACTTGGGTGAATAACTCTTGCACTTGACCTGTTAATTGTGTTCATTTGCAGCTGTTTGCTGGAAATGATGCCGATGAATTCAGTGTAGTTTTAAAGCGTGAGGGTACTGCAAAAGTTTTAATTACCACTGCCCGATTCAATTCTACTGTAAGTGCTCCTCTTTGCCATTTTTGGTTCTCTTAAGCCACCTGTGAAGCTTATCATGACTATGTATCTCTAATACTGCAGCAGTCTAGTTGAACCTTCCTGTAGCAAGATGCTGGCTAATATGCTTAGATTATCTTTGTTTTGCAGAGGGGACCTGCTTTTATATCAGAACTACTTTCTGTGATCCCAAATGCACATTACTACAAGAGAGGAACCTATGACTTGAAAAAGGTGCTTTTGATTTTCACCCCTCTATGAGCATGAAGTTCAAAACATTTGAAGTTTCTTTTGATGTATCCCCCCTTTTGGCATTTACAGATTGTAGAGTATGCTAAGAACAAGGACTTCACTTCTATCGTAGTTGTTCACACCAATCGCAGGGAACCAGGTTGGTGATGCTTCTTGCTAAAGTTCATATGGAATCTGTGATGTGACTACTTTTCGCAGGCTTGATTTTCCGTTGCTTGAACCTTGAGATTATAAATAAAATGTGTGAGATTTTTTATTCTTTTTCATTCCCCTTTGTTGTTAATATGAGGATTTTGACTGTCAGATCATTTGGCTGTCTTGTAGATGCTCTCCTAATAATGGGGGTACCTGATGGACCTACTGCTCATTTCAAGCTTTCAAAGCTTGTTTTGCGCAAGGATATTAAGGTTTGTTGCTGATGTTTATATATTGATACAAGCCCTTTGATTAATGAGATCATGTGAGCCATTGTGTTGACCAATATTAAAAATAGATTATGGTTTTTAATTGCTTAATGGACACTTGCATCAGATTGACTCAGAGTAAGATGGGCAAAAATGGAAATTTGTAATCAATCATGGAATTAGAACAGGAATTTATGAAGTTATGACCACTCTTAAAATCACATGCTTAACATTATGTGGTTATGTTTTTTTGTTTTTTTTTTTTTGGTTTTAGTACATAGTGTTACGCCTTATTTTTTAGTTTGCTACTATTACGTGTGGTATATGAAAGAAGGCATTCTTCTGTTGTGTTTATTGACTTATCCAACCAGTCACAAGGTTAATGAACACCAGCACCAGATTAACTCAAAGAAGATTGACAAACAACGGCAATTTTGAAAGAATCGCAGAAAATAAATAGCAATTTATAAAATTATATCTATAACCACCTTTATACTAACTCTTGTAACATCAGGTTTCGCTTTGGTAAGTAGGATGATGCCTAATTTTTCATGTTACAAGTATTAGTTTGAAATTTGTGAAAGAAATAATTGTTTCGTTTGTATTCATTGTCTTCCCCTCCCCCTCTTGCAGAATCATGGAAATCCAACCAGTCACAAGCCCGAGCTTGTGCTGACTAACTTCACAACACGCCTAGGTCATCGTATTGGAAGGTATGTTCCTTATTTTATATAGAGAAATGCTACATACACTCCCAAGTCTACACTCTTTGACATGGCAATGAAAATTACCATTGAATTTTGGATCAAATGGTGATTTGTAATGCCATGTTTGGGAGAGTGAACTAGAGATTGTGCACTTTGGATCCAATGGTGATTTTTACTGATATGTTAGTGTGAATTTGGGAGTGTGCACTTGGGAGTATAGATTTGGTAGTGCATGTAGCATTTATCTTTTATATATAATTAAAGATATACATTTTGGAAATATCTTTTCAAAACCATATGAGATGTGACTGCTACTTAAAAGTTCAAACACACTTCATATATATGGTCTTGATTGAATTGAATGAATTGAGTGCATCTTAATTTTCTTATCTTATATATGTGTTTAAGAAATGAAGAAGTTTGTGGTTTCTAGACTTTATTCTTAATATTTTTCTTGGTTGTTTTGTTACATTTAGATTAATACAGTCACTTTTCCCACAAGATCCAAATTTCCGTGGGCGGAGAGTTGTCACATTCCACAATCAGCGAGATTTTATATTCTTCCGGCATCACCGGTGTGTTTCTGTTGCTTTTGTAAGCTACTGCAATAAAAATTGTATACTGTTTTAAGGTTTGGCTTTCTGACAAATACTTTCTGTTATCATGTGTTCAGGTACATTTTTGAAAGCAAAGAAAGTAAGGAGACTAACTCAGAAGGTAAAAAGGCCAAGGATGCCAAGTTAGCGAAAGCTCCTCAGGAGAAAGTAGTTGCCCGCCTTCAGGTCAGTGTTGATTTATTTGTTAATTGCATTTGTATTTCAAGATTTTGATATTGCAACCTCCACAAATTTCTCAAAAAGGCCCTCTCCCAATTAAAATATAAGAATTGAGCCCAAACATCACTCCACTAATACAAAAGTCTATATTACCCTACTTTGGCCCATCCTTACCTAGAGTGTGATCATTACAGTAGGTGGAAATTAGGGATGGGAATGTGACGTGCTGCCTGCTTCCTTAGGAACAGGGTACGATGAGTTTAGGTGGTATATATAGCTCATTCAGGTTGTCTAGCTAGATGTGAGAATGTGATTGGATGGTCCTAAGTCAGATTTGCATGGTTCTCTTTTTATCCTTAAACTTCATGTGATATCAGGTTTCAGTTGCCTTAGGGGCAGCAAAAATGTATATGTAGATACTTCTATTGTGACATCCACATTGTTGATAATGCCATCTAGTGGTGACTCTGCAAGTAGAAAAGTTAAAACACATACACTTGATTGTCTGTTAGAAGATATAAAGGTTCGGCATCGACAATAGCAAATGACTTTCAGTTCACATGATGCAAAACATAATTTGCTAAACTAAAATTGAATTCCAGTAACTCTGCTATGGTCCACGGTTGATACCTAAGACATCTATGGAAATTCATTAATAATTCCGATGAGTTTAGCAGCAGTTGTATTTGGCTATGTTTTATCTCTTTTGACGTCTGTATGGTCTGCGTGTATTTAAATCCAATAAACATGCAGGAATGTGGCCCTAGGTTCACACTGAAGTTGATCAGTCTGCAGCATGGAACATTTGATACTAAAGGCGGGGAATATGAGTGGGTTCATAAGGTAGTCCACTTACCAACCAAATCAGGCTTCTGTTTTGTTCTGATGATTTATCTTGCTTTTTGTTCTAAATAGAAAGAGAAATACTTCCCCTTATGTGTCTGATTATATGCTTTCCTTCCCAATTTGTATGTCAGCCGGAAATGGACACAAGCCGAAGGAGGTTTTTCTTGTAACTTGCTTTGGAATATTGCTCTCAACTGCCTTTTTGGTGGAGTATAAGCATCTTCTGGTGAAGAGGGTTGGTACCCGGGGAGAAGATGTTGAAATTAATCCCAATTGTCTCCCTCAATATGATGGACCATTTGAGTTATAGGGTTGGGTTTTTTTTTTTTTTTTTTTTTAAATATATTTTGTGATGCTTGATGCATTTTAATGATCAGTTTTGGCCATTTTGTATTCGATAGTCGAAAAAAGACTATTTTACATTTGAACATTATTGTTTTCCTCATTATTCTCCCATTAAAGGAAAATATGTCTCTTCTGATCATTGTCTTTTCTATCCTCTTTGTGATGCAAATGATACTGTACTCATTTCTTCCACTTTGAATGCGATTTTGTTATGATGGTGCATGCCCATTTGATTACATGAAGGCAAATCAAAACAAATATACCTCCAAAAGCAGCAACTCTCAACAATGAACTCTGTGGTGGGGAGTTTGTAGCTAGATAAACACAATCCTTCAATATAAAGATCCAAGCTACACTTTCCAGCCATGGCCTAACCAGTATAATATTTCCTGTTTTCTCTCCAAACAACCTGCAGATAATCCTCAAACATAGAGCACCCACAACTGAAAATGTGGTGAGTGACCATCCCCTGTAGGACACCAACATCCCTCCCACAACCAAAACCTCTTTCCTACACACGCAGGATGCACACTCACCTGAAAAGGTTGACGACACCAGGGCATCAAAACCTGTATAGTAAGGCAAGAGAACAGAATCCAGGTATAGGCTGGCATGTAAAATCCCTGAAATCGTTGATGCCTCAAAGAAAGCATATTTGACGTCTTTATTAGCGCTGCCGTGGTTGAAAGTGAGAGCAGAAATGTGAACCAGTTGGAGGATTGCAGGGCCGATGCTCGACAGGGGAAATATGGTGTCGATTCGGTAGCCTTTTGCTAGTGCCAAGAGGATCACTGGGAGGGAAACTGGACCAGATGGTAATAAGTACCTCTTTGACTGACCAAGGCAAGCTTGCCCTCTTCTTGATATGTCCATTACCATAATGAAGAGGGTTGTGATGTATGAAGCTACTATGAAGAGAAATACCAGCATGTCCACAGCAGGCGGATAATTGCCAGGATAAGTGCTATCGCAGAAGTAATGATAGGGGCAGTCAATCGGATCCATGGTTTCTTCTAGCTGCCATCTAACACACTTGAAGAATTTTAGGCAGACATCTTCCGAGGCCCATTGAGGTTGAAATGCTGGATTTTCTGGGCGCAAGAGTTGCCTATTCATTGTGTTTGCCTAATGATTTCTTCTTTTTCTGGGTATGATTTTATGGAGGCCATGATGGCATCTTACCTAACAAGTAGAAGAGCATTGGCCATCAGTTAGTTGAGATATTTCAGTTGAAGCTATAATGGACAAAGAGAGACCAACCAATTACTTGTTTATTTTCTTGTCCAAAAGTGACTATATGCCCTTTTTTTTTCTTGCTAAAATAAGAAACATGTTGAATTGTTAACAATGAAGCAACATCTCAGGTGGATGTAGGTGGAGATGAGTAAGGCAGCAAGGGCATGGGTGTTGAGGGTACTTGATTCCAAAGCGATGCTGTTTGGTAAGTGATTGCAACTACCTGATTATGAATTAGCAGGCTCATAGGGTGACAAGAGCGAGATTAGCATAGTTTACGAGTTGCCGGTAATCTCGATGTCATAGTCCAACCAACCTTGTGATTTATTTAATTTTAACAATGACCGGTTTAAAAGATGGTTAGAGCTATCACGTTAGCATCTTGAGATAATTGTGAAAAAAAAAAAAAGAAAAAAAAAATGTGATTTGCCCTCCCTTTTCCTTATTCCAACTTCCCCCCACTTGGGAGTTGCCAGTTTCCTTAAAAGTTAAAATCTCTCTCACAACCCACGTCTCTCACCAAGCCCATAAGAAAAAAACCAGAGATGGGCAAGAAAATGAAGCTGCCTTTTCCTTTCAAAAACAAAGACTCCAGAAAGCTCTCGTTCTGAACCAGCAAAGACATTTACAAGAATATGAACTCAATGTAATTATAGACCCTGCCCTTGATGCGGTAGAGACAGCTGAGTCGTTTTTCACCAACTCATCCGATCCGGCCAGCTTCTCAACGACCTTGGAAGCTGAGTCTAGTGTCTCAAGAAAGACCGAAGGCCACTGGGTTCGGTCTCAAGAAGGCCTTCGTTTTGCGCTTAAGCACACTGTGAGCTATCCGCATTGTAGTAATTCTAACTTTGGAGTTTTGGTCCCACATGGGAGAGATGCGAGAGAGTAGTGTAAGATGGTAGCTATAAAACACCCAAGCGCTAGTGAAGAAACTTACGCAGCCACGCGGTGAGCACAAAGCGAACTATTCTTTCGCCTTTTACTAAAGAATACCGTGTGCGCGCCGCAAATAGTGGCATACGCCTATTTTTGAAGGGGTTTCTTCTTAGGACGAAGCCCCCAAAGTCTAGTGTTGAAATATTTTTGCAGGGCTCTTTTAGAGTAATCTCAGATCTTCTCCTTGGTAAGACATTATTTGAGAGGACAAGTGATCAATTTTTCTCAATGTTTCAAAATTGTTGGTTGAAGTTTATCCAGTCTTAAGAGCTAAGGGAATTCCAGACTCCCCGGGTTTCGTTCGTTCTTCTATGGAACATGTCTAAAAAATTTGCAAAATGTCTTAAAGCACTCTCTAAATAAGCTTTAAACATGAAAATTATTCTATACTAATGAGCCTCAAACATGAGGATTGATACGGTGGTTCCACGTAGCAATCATTATGATTATTATAATCGCAAATAAGAAAATACTCGCTCCTTTCATGCCTCTCAAAGTATCCTCTTCTTCTTTGTTCAAGCACCTAATGGAGTTCAACCAAAACCACTCACAAAACATCAAATATTATTGCTATTTTGTGGACTGCAAATTGGAGAAGAAATCACATACGCTATTTTTGATCTCTGTTATTCTTCTTAATCTGGAAACCCAGTTGATTTTTGCCCTCAAGAAACCAAAATCAACCATAGATTTTGGCCCTCAAGAAACCAAAATCATCCATAGAAATGGAAACCCAGTAGATTTAAGAGAACAACGCATATGCCTTCAAAAACCCAGTGCAACGCATATCCATTCTTCTTCGTCATGCCGGACAAAAATTTCAGAGACTGAAACCAAAACATCAAATATTACTACTATTTTGTGGACTCTCAGGAAGAAATACGAGGGAGAGAGAGAAAGTTTGTTTAATAAATTAAAAGAATAAAATAAAAAAATATATATTTTAATGATATAAGGAATGATTAAGGGAAGCTATTAAGATGTATTTTGACATAAGAAAGTAAAAGGTAGTTTAAATCCTTAAATGTAGATAAAATGACGAAGAAACTGCTGAGAATACTCTAATAAATTTTTAAGTGTCCCCTTGATTTTGCTTTGTCCAAAGGGAGAGAGAGAGGAGGGAAAAGGAATATTGGAGTAGTAGTCTATTTAGCAAGGTGAGATTTTGCTCTTCTTGTTTTCATTTTGGTTCTTTTTTATGCTTAGGACAATAAATGGAGGAATTTAGTTGGTGCTTTTCTTTTGGTTTGGGATGAAGGGAGGTGTTGGTTTTCTTGAGAAATTTGGGTAGAGTTTTGTGGCTTGATTTTTTTTTAAAATTTTTGGGTTTCTCCTTTTGGCCGAAAATGGGTATTGAAATAAGTTTTTGGGTTTAAATTTCTATTTGAGCTTTTTGATCAGATAGGTATCTCTTGAGAAGTTACTTGGGATTTTTCTCTTTTGACCCGCCTGGGTTGGTTCATGAAGATTTGGGTAGTTCATAAATTGAATCAAGTTTTGAGGTCCAGTCTTCTCCACATTCAGCATGCTCTTCATCATGAATTGCAAGATCTAACGAGTTAAAACTGTGTAACGATGGAACGCCTTCGTTTTGCGCATAAGCACACGCTGTGAGCTGTCCGCAACTCCGCACGGTAGTGATTCTAACTTGGAGTTTTTGTCCCACATGGGAGAGATGCGAGAGAGTAGCGTTAGATGGTAGCTATAAAAAACCCAAGCGCTGGTGTATTAACTCACGCAGCCACGCGGTGAGCACAAAGCGAACTATTCTTTCGCCTTTTACTAAAGAATACCGTGTGCGCGCCGCAAATAGTGGCATACGCCTATTTTTGAAGGGGTTTCTTCTTACGACGAAGCCCCCAAATTCTAGTGTTGAAATACTTTTGTAGGGCTCTTTTAGTGCCATTTCTATCAAAGCATCTCATATACAAATTATATTATTTATTAAACTCTTTCTTTTGATTTAAATCTCTTTCTAAATATGAAGGCAAAAATTATCTTGGTAATTAAAAATATAGTATTTAATTAAAGTAAATAAATATTTAGAAAATATGATACTTGGTAGTTTTAAAAAGTGTGTACTTAAATCAAAAAAATAATAAATAATAAAAAAAAGGACAAAAGTTGAATTTTTCTTAATGTTTTCAAAAATTAGTTGTCTTTTTCTTAAGTTTTGACGAGTAATATGCTATAGAGTTATTTTTGTCACTGATTTTGTAATTAATTATTATTGAAATTTAATTAAATGGTAATTTTAAAAGTTGTAGAGAAGCACAAAAAGGACACAAAAGTAATTTTAGAATTACTTGATTTCTAAACTTCCTCAAATTCATTTATTGAAATAAGAATGTTGTTGGCGGTGGGAATAAGCATTTTTCAAATAACAAGCGTTATGAGTAGGAATGAAATAATTGGTGGTTATTAACTGTCCGCTAACTGTTTAGCTGCTTGTAAAATTAGTTGTGCGGCATTTTGATCATATGGCACACATAAATTAATATTTTCTATTAATTTTTAGTATTTTATTTAGTCGGTGTCGTAATTACATATATACCCTGGGATATACACGTGCTCATACCTGTTCATCTTTTACTTGTTAGGTTCCCCCACCTTCCCCAACTTTTAGGGATCTGGATCTCTTAGGATTCTTAAGGAAATTTCAGTTTTTGAAATTCTAAATCCAGACCATCTATTTTTATTCAAGGACCATTGTGACATTGTCATGTCATGTGTCTCACTACTAATAAAATAATGTTTAATTTTTTTTAAAAAAATATAAAATATAAAATAAAATAATAAAATAATATGGAATGGCCGGTCACTCCATTTTTCGAAGCCACCTCCAACTAGCCCTTGGGCCAAATCCAAAAAAAAAAAAAATTGGGTTTGGCCCTTGGCCTTGCCACCCCGAACTGGCCTTTGGCGAAGCCATCCCCATGGCAAACAATGGGGGTGGCGGCCAGTCACGCTATATTATTTTATTATTTTATTATTTTAAAAAAAATTTAAATATTATTTTATTATTTAGTTAATAGTGAGATAGAGGACAATAGCCCTCGAATGAAAATAAACGGTCACGAATTTCCTAAGAAATCCAAGAGATCCAGATCCGACTTTTAGGCGTGAGTTGGCAGTGGCGTGGGAGATGGGGCGGACAGACAGGCATTGCGCGTCCCAGATTTTGTCCTGTGTCTTTCATGGCAATCTCGGCGTACAAGGAGAGAAACGATTGCTTTCACTTCCGTGTGACACCTGTTATTCGCTTAGCCTTCTTGTATTGCTTTATTAAGTAAGCCATCATAATAATCTTTTTTCTTTATTATCGAATTTAGTTGACCCTCATAATCTACCCCATTTATTTATTTGTAAATAATTGCATTAATATATATATATATATATAGTCAAAATAATTTACAAAAATTTAAATTAAAAAGAAAATTCAAACAAGTGAGAATTCGTTTGATAAACGATTTTGTTTTGATTTTAGTTCGATATTGTAACAAAAATTGATTGATGAGAAAAAAAAGTAAGAATTTTTTTTTTTGAAAAGTAAAAAAGTAAAAATATTTTTGATATGAAAAAATAAAATTTTTTTGTTTTGTAGTAATTTTTTAATTAAAGTAATAATTAAAAATAATTGATGTGATTAAAAAAAAAATAAAAAAGTAAGATTGCCTTTTTACCAAGCGATGCCCAAGTGGTAGGTAAAAAGCTATTAAAAAGTAGTAGTTAAAGAATAAATTATCACAAAAAGGACCCAAAAGTCCCCCCTAGGGCCTAGTCATTACAATTGGCAAGCCCCCGGTTTGTTTTGGATAAACAAGTGTGAGTAGGATCGAAAGCGAAGGATTGCATCATATACAGACAGCCCACGAACACACACACACACACACACAGAGTGCAGTGAATCACCGACACGGTTATAAAAAAAAACCTATACTTGTATCCGTCAGCAATAATCGAATTTCTTAGAAACATTCATCGCTCTCCAGCTTTCGTCTCACCCCTTTTGTACGTTGCGTGTTCTCTGTTCATCTTCGGCGACAGAACAAACTGCTCCAAACTGTGGCAGAATGGGTTGTGAGTCGACAGCCAAGTACAGGTCCTTGGCGTCAATG
Source organism: Corylus avellana (assembly GCF_901000735.1). Classification (NCBI taxonomy): domain Eukaryota; kingdom Viridiplantae; phylum Streptophyta; class Magnoliopsida; order Fagales; family Betulaceae; genus Corylus; species Corylus avellana. Next base: position 7,222,548 of record NC_081547.1, on the reverse strand, counting down.
GCAGAGACGGAGACGGAGACGGAGACAGAGGCAGGGGCAGAGCAAGAAGAAGGGGGTTGTATATCATGCACTACTTTCAATATCCTGGCTCCCATCTACAAGCGACTCGATCAACAGGTCTGTATTTGCTGCTTCTGGTATGTCAGTATCATTCTCATCAAAAAATAAGGTTCAGTGGCTTTATGTTATAGTGGGTGTGGAACAGAATCAAAGTCTTCGTGAAAGCGACTTCAGGGCGTTCTGGAGGGGCCGGAACCAGGGGATTTTGGATTGGTTGCTCCATGAATCGTCCTCCGTTGTTATATGTCTACAGGTGGGTATTCACACACCCTTTTGCTCTTCTTTTCTAGATTTCTGCTTGCGATTCAAAGGCCATGGATTTTTCTGCTGTTCTAATTTAGGACCTCTTCTTTTTTCTTTTTTTAATACATATATGTCTTTTTAAAATTTCTGTGTTGGTTTCATGGACAGGAATTCTGGGTTGGAAATAATGAACTTGTGCATATGTACCGGGAGAGGCTCGGCCATGCAGGCTATACTATCTTCAAGCTTGCACGAACCAACAACCGTGGAGATGGTATTTCTTGGCTATTTAAAATCGTTAATACCAATTATCAATACGTTTCGATTTGTCCTGCACCACTTCACTTGTTGCAATATCTAAACTACTTTAATCAAATTGGCCTTATTAGAGTTTTCAGTTTTGAATTTGTGGATTAATTTAATCTTTAATTCAGGTTGGGTGGTTAAGAAATTCAGTGTTCTGACACAAAAATGTAGTACGTCTTTTATTTTGTCAGATTCTACATGTTATTTGGAACATGATTAGATTCCGCTGTTTGTACTTTAGATTTTTGAACTCATCTTTGGTACATGTTTTCCAAGGATTTGAGTGCATATGGATCACAATCTTTGGAGTTGTATTGCTGGTTTTATAGATTCGCATCATCTACACTCAAAGAAGATATTTCTCACGTTTCTACCTTAAGAGGAGCTAGCTAGTGTCTCATTTATAGACTGATCTTAAGGCTTTAAATTTAATTACACAAGTTCTAGCTATTGTTAATTTAATTGATGAGATTGCTATTATGCTTTAAGCGAGCTATGCAAGTACTTCTTAGTGATTTATGGATTGAGATATTGTATTTGCTCTGTGCAGGTCTGTTGACTGCCATACATAAGGACTACTTAAGGGTTTTGGATTATCGAGAGTTGCTTTTTAATGACTTTGGTGACCGTGTTGCTCAGCTGTTTCATGTTGAGTCAGTTGTCCCTTTTTTACAAGACCACCAGGGCAACGTTGGACAAGAAACTCTAATTGTGAACACCCACTTGCTATTTCCTCATGATTCAAGTCTATCTCTTGTAAGACTGCGTCAGGTATATACATTTTCCTTCAGGTTCTTAACTAATCTATTCTTGATATCATGGTTTTAGTACACTAGCTATTGTTTTACTTCTAATGGGGTTTCGTCTTTGCCTTCTAATAGGTTTACAAAATACTGCAATATGTGGAATCATATCAGAGAGAAAAAAAACTCAAACCCACTCCTATCATACTATGTGGGTGAGTTTCTGTCTTGCTTCTCTTCCCCCCAACTTTCGATGATCGATGAGGGTGACTAAGCTCTCTCAGTCTTATATAACCTCTGATATTTATATCTCCTTCTACTACTGTAGTGACTGGAACGGAAGCAAGCGTGGGCATGTTTACAAGTTCCTTAGGTCACAGGGATTTGTATCATCATATGATACTGCCCATAAATATACCGACAGTGATGCAGATGCTCACAAGGTTTGTCACCTTTAAGTTACAATTTTACTGCCCCAGAATTTTCTTGGCCACTCAATGCCTTATCAAAAAGAAAGATAATGCTAATCAATTATATTTTTTTTGTCTATTTTTAAATGTCCTGCAGTGGGTTAGCCACCGCAATCATAGGGGAAACATCTGTGGCGTTGATTTCATTTGGCTTTGTAATCCTAACAAGTCGCTCAAACCATTGAGAACAAGTTGGGCTGAAGCAGTTTTTGGAATAATTAAGGTGAGTAATGACTCTTTTGACAATACATGTAATTGTATTTGTTTGGCAATTATGGTTCTAGAGCTTTTCACATCTAAGCCTGAAATTTTCCTTGGTTTACAGTATGTGCTTCGAAAAACTTCAGATGATGCATTTGCCTTTCTAAAGGGTGACAACCATGTGGATTTTATTACATTTTCCAACTTCTGTGAAGCACTCCACCGGGTACTGTATTTTAGTAAGTTCAGTATATGAGAATTGAGATGTAAATTTCTCTTAAGAGATAGACTCACTATAATCAGACCTCATACAGGTTAAGTTAATTGGTCTTCCTTGTGGGCTAAGTTTCCAAGAGATAAAGGATCTGTGGACCCAAGCAGACATCAATGGAGATGGTGTTGTTGATTATGAAGAATTCAAGGTACCTTGAAGCCCTAAATCCATTCATTTACTTGCACAATCCAATCTATCACACTCTGAAATCTGGATACGACAATCTGGTTGTTTGAAGTATATTAAATCACATCATTAGTTCAAGATAGGTATACTAAATAAGAAAATTAGTGTTGACACTTGTTATCAGCATGACAAGCCTTGGGATCCCTTTTTATTTGTCCATTGTCGTTTAAAGAGCGTTAACGTATTGTAAATTTTACACATTGTCGTTTATATGATGTTCATAGCCTAGGCATGCAATATGCTCATCTCTGTTTAGTCCAGCATGCAATTTGTTGCACACCCGCATGCTCTTTGCTGCCTTTGCTTCAGCATAAAGTAACAACATTACTCTTGTAGCAGAAGATTTGGAATCCTACATGGTCAAGGCAGACAGAGGAGTATATTGAGACAAGTATAGAAGAACTCAAACAGAGCACCACCAAGGAAGCCATCGGTTTCAAAGTGAAGAATGCAGCTCTCTTCCCTCGGGAAGTGGAGAAAGGAATCTGGCCAGAAAACTACTCTCTTTCTGATCATGCCTCACTCACTGTTGTCTTTTCACCTGTAAGCTTGCGGTCTTCTCAGTCCAATAATCATACTTAGGCATTCATAGCGTACTAGGAACCTAACAATGAAGAACACAATAAAAAAAAAAAAAAAATGTTAATCTTAGGGAAACTTGTATGTCCAGCCTGTAGAAATCCTTTGCTGGCTGCTCCCGTTGGGGAGGATGAAATGTAAAGAAATTCTGTAACCACTTTCGGTCAGCCTCAGCCATTTTTTAGAGGCCAAGACTGAAAAGTACATTTCAGATGCTTTATAATGAGAAATGCTCAACCAGAAGTAACCCATTCAAGGGATTTGGAAACCCAAATTTATTCCAGAAACCAGCATTGTGCATCCAAGGATTTTCTTTGGATGCATAGTTTCAATGATTGAATCTGTTGTTTCGATGTTTTCTTTTGGTTAGAGAAAGAGTACTGATATAAGGAGGATTAAAGTTTTTATAAAGTCATCCAAAATATGATATGACATTTAAAATCACCAATAAATCAAAATTTAATAATGATAATTTTAAATTCAATAGTGATTTTAAAAGTTACGTTACATTTGGAAGAATTTCAGTCCTCCTTATATTATTACTTATCTATCGAAATACTTCGAAGTTATGGAATGCTACCCCCGTTAAGCTACATTCAAAGAAATGGGAGGTGAAATCTTGCTCCTTGAGTTAGAAGCCCAACTTGCGCGCACACACAAACAAGGTAAAAGGGATGACGCAGGTTAACTGGGAAACAAACAAAAGAGCATGGGAGAAGATTCTAACACATGCACAACAATGGGGTTAAGGAGTCTCACCAAAACAAGAGAAATCTCTAAACCCTAAAATCTTCCTCCTCCCCCGGCGCACTGGAGATGGTGGATCACAGGAAACCCCAACCACAACAACCTAACTCCATTGAGTAAGTTTCCCCAACCACCTCTGCGGGGGTGGAGTGGGTTGTCAAGAACCCTACCACCATTCGACAAAGGGATCTTTCCTACCACCACCTTTTTGTTTGTTTTAATTTTTTTAGAGTATGTGTCATTAAAGCTAACCAAATATGTTATTTTTGTTGTTGAGAAGTTCACCGATTTTTACATTTATTCAATTTGCTTAAAGAAAAAAAAAGAAAGTATTTTACTGATCAATTGACTAAAACATGAACAAAATGAGTGGTTTTGAATTTTGATAGGTTGGATCATCATGGATGACTAGATGAGTCCACGTGTTAAAGTGAACATATGCAAGTGGGGATCATATCAAGACCACCATAGAATAGAAAAAAGGCCCCAAAAAGTGATGGAATCTTGATTGTGTGGTTATGCAAGGAAGAAGGGGGGTGATTATGACGTGGAGGGGTCAGAGATAACTTGCTGGTTAAGTTCACCTCCAAATTATATTTTTTCAAATATAAATCTTTCTCTAAGGTGGTGTTTGGTAAATAACACCAAACACCACCACATTATTCATCTCATTTTAAAAAAAAATTAACATCAAAATATTTTCACTTTTTATATCACATCATTAACTTTTTATATTACATTATTATTTTTTACTATTATTTAAATAAAAAATCACTACAAAATAAAATTTTTTTACTTTTCAATACAACTTTTTTACTTTTTTATATTAATTATTACACTTATTTTTTTTTTTTTCACCAATCATAAACAATATATTATAAAAGATTTGTTGTTTACCAAACAAAGCCTAAGATAGGAAGGGAGGAGGAAGTTATGGTTGGCATAAGAAGAGCCAGGAAGATTATTGAAATTTGACATTTCATCCACAAGTCACGTCAAACCTTGCTAGTGGCATACAAATTATTATTCACCTTTTTGCTTAGACGATGAGGACAATACTGTAATTATGTGTATCAAAAACGATTAACGTATTGAGGCTTGCTTATTATTGTGATTTAGAGGTGATTTTTGTTTTTTTTGTTTTTGATTTTAAAAAAATGTTTTAGCGTGATATAAATGTGAAAATCGTTAGTATTTTTAAGAATGTTTTGTTAATATTTTTTATTTTGAGAAAAAAATAAAGACAAAAAGTAGAAAACAAGCCATGAGTTTGTAACACCTTAGTCTTATATTGAGAAAATGAGCAATAATCCACATAGAGTTGATGATTTATAAATATAGTTATGAATACTAAGGGCCTGTTTGGTTCGTGGAATAAATTCCTAAAATGGAATAGTCATTCTTTTATTTGGTAAATGTCTATTCTTTAGAATAATTATTCTTGTGAGAATCACTAATCCCTTACACACAAGAATAACTATTTCTCTAAAAAAATTAGAGGAATAGCTATTTATAAGGAAAAGGACAAGGCTTTCCTTGCGGTGGACTGGCAAGCTCCTCCTGGGGTGGCCGCACCAACCCCAAGGCCATCGGGGGTGGCTAATACCACCCATGGTCAAATTTCGGGTTGGTCGCGGCCACCCCCTACGACCCCTGGGGGTGGCCTACTTCGGGGGTGGTTGCGGCCACCCCCACACGTTAACCATTTTTATTTTAAAATTTGAGGTTTAGAAAAATTAAAATGGACTGTTTAGTAACTTTAATTCAATTTCAATTATGAAATATGTGTTGCTACCAAACTAAAGAATTAAAATAATTATTTTATTCCAACATCTTCTATTTCTAGTAATACCTATTCATTTTTCTAATGGAATACTCATTCCACAAACCAAACGAAGCCTAAGTCTCATATTGCCTATTACTAAGTAAAACTTAGGGGTAAACAAATTAACCGCATACCGATTATTGACCACCTACTGACGGCGATTGAACCGAAATTAAACGTTAACCAACTTTTGTGGTTCATAAATTGGTATAGAGTTTTTATACCGAAATCGGTTTAATTCGGTTAATCGGTATAAAATTATTTTTATCGTTTAACCAAACCGAAATTATGGTTGTTATTTGGGCCCCAAGATTGATCTTAGCCTCAAAAAACATGTTCAATAAGTTATTTTAGGCTTATTAGCCCCCCACTTCAAAAAAAAAAAAAAATTGGTCCTCCAAAACAATCAATGTTTGACCCATTTAAAAATATCATTGGCCCAATTAAAAGACCCACAGTTAACCGATTAACCGAAATTTTTGAAATACTTTCTTATCAAAATACTATCGGTTAATTCACCTATTTAAACGACAATTTTAGTTAACCGACCAATAATGACTTTTCTGAACCAAACTAATACCCACCCCTAGTAAAACTGAGCTTTATAAATTTATTTAAAACAACTATAAATTGTCTAATAGACAATTCTAGTAATAGGACTGAGTAAAGAGAGCCACTTCTATGGGGTTGTGGCACAAACCTACTCTTTTGTGCCTTCCAATGTATTGACACCTCAGTTTAGTAGATTTGGATATGAGCAAAAAATCACAAGCTCGTAGAAGTTATTCTCCCCACAGCAATGAATCTAATCTAGAACATTTCCAAGGTGTGGGGAAAACTATAAGACACGGTTTGAGGAGTGTGGGATCCACATAAATTGTCATTATAGAAGCACTACTACAGTCTACATGTCACGGCCAATCACAAACTCTCTCTCTCTGCCATGGGAGTAGCTTCATAACAAAGCCAAAGACTACGATCAACTCAAGTCAATGCAGTGCTGATTATATTTTCCACATCACAACTCTCCCCAAAACACCACCTCTGCTGATTCTTAAACCAAAAAAGTGTTCCCGAAAAACCAGACATAGATACATACATATATGTTATATCTTTCTGTTTCTTCTTCTTCTTCTTGAGGTTCTCTGTTTTCTATTTTCTTTTGCTGAGTAGAAGTTGAAGTTAACGAGCAGGACAATAATAATGGGGTCAATGCCGGTGGGATACAGATTCCACCCAACCGATGAAGAACTCGTCAACCACTACCTGAAGCTCAAAATGCTCGGCAAGGATTCCCTGGTTCGCGACATCGCTGAAGTTGATATCTGCAAGTGGGAGCCTTGGGACTTGCCTGGTACGTTTCATCCATTCATATAGATTACTGTGTTCAATTAATTTCTTGGTCAAATGGGGATTTTGGTTTTGTGATGAAGTCTCTTCCTTCCTGTGCATGCTTGTGTAGGGAAGTCGGCGATTAAGTCAGATGACCTTGAATGGTTCTTCTTCTGTCCCCGGGATTTCAACGGTAGCCGGACGAACAGGGCGACTGAGACCGGCTACTGGAAAGTCACCGGTAGGGATCGGAAGGTCAGGGCTAGAGGCACCAACAACGTGATTGCTACAAAGAAGACTCTGGTCTTCTATAAAGGTCGTGTTCCTAAGGGGGTTAGGACCCATTGGGTCATTCACGAATATCACCCAGCTGCCGCACCTCATGTATATGTAGGCATACATATACATTCCCCTGTTTTCCACGTTTTATTATGTTATGTTTGAACTATGCTGCAATGTAATGATCTTTAAATGATTGAATTTGACATTTCCTATTAACTTAAGGTTTTGGGGTAAACAATGATTTTTAGCGAAGGTCCTGACTCTGAATTTTGTCTCAGTCCTTTATCTCTTATTTTCAATGAAATATTTCACGAGAGAGTTTGAGTGTACACGTGAGTAAGAATTTTAGAATATTGAGTGATTTATCATTTCCTATAAGTTTAAGGTTTTGGAATAAGTAGTGATTTAACCGTTTATCTTTGTCTTTATTAGTGAGGCCCTCATGTTAGCCAAGCGAAATGTAATACTACAAGACAAAATCATTATACTGGTGGGTGTGGACATGTATGCAATTAGGAACATGCTGAATTCATTGATAACAGAGCTCTCTTGTTGCAATTCAATGAGTTCTTGTAACCAACATGGATGTTAGTGTTACAGTTCTATTATTTGAATTGCATCAAAATACACACTTACTGATCACATTCATGGAATTTGTTTTGGAATTGTGAGTTACCATAAAGGCATAAACTTCAAGGCCTTCTTTGCTAAGATGTTCTCAAATTGCCTGGCAAACTTGCTTTGTTTCATCATATTATTGTTCACTAGAAGAAATTGTGACCTTTGTTTTTATCTCTAAAAACTAACCTTTTCTTGAACAGATAAAGTATATTTTTGCCACTTGATGCCTGCTGATTCATCCTAAACAGCCGTTGATGTGATTAGATAGACTTTAGGCTATATGCTTCTGGTTCTGATCTTTTGAATTTTTTATTTTTTATTTTTATTTTTTGCTTCCCCTCCCCCCCTAAACTTATATTGTTTACCATGACAAAGTAATTGTTGATTTGTTCTCCAATTTGTGCAGAAAAACTTTGTCCTCTGTCGCTTAAAGAAAAAAATAGATGAGAAGACTAATGTGTCAACCTGTGATGAAGGTGAGGCAAGCAGCTATACTGCCTCTGATTTTGAAATTCCGGTTCTAGATGATACAAATCAAGAGGTAAGGAGCATGCCTTGTGTGGACATTTTCAATATAAAATCCTTCATATGGACCATGAGAAGCATATTTGGAATTGAAACCTGCTTGTTTATGATTTTTAATTCAGGTATATATTCAGCCAGAACCAAACCTGGTATCATTCTTTGGGGCGACCTTTCAGCCACATGATTTTGAATTATCTTCCTCGTTGCAATTGCAAGAATACGATCCTCAGGGGCTCTCTTTCTTGGGTCCCGCAGTTTCCAATAGCCATAATGATGAACACAATAGGAGGCTATGTTTTCAGTCTGGCGCTAATGAAGAGGAAGATGATGAGTTCGTGAATTCACTTCTTGTTGCTCAGGATGAATACTCCTATGACGAAGTTATTCACCAGGGCAACTCCAGGGCACCGGAGCCATTGAGAAAGGTGTACTTTGCCGATGGTGGATTGAGCAGTGACACAGACACTGACACAGCTCAAACACGGGTAAACATATTATTGGAGAAAATATTCTCTAATAGCTAGTGAACCACAGTTCTAATTTATAGGAGAATATCATCAGCAGCATTATATTAGCATGCATCCCATGGATGGACATTATTACAATGCTTTTTATGATGTTTTCCTATAGATTATAATCTATAGGAGAATATCACCAGCAGCATTATAAAAGCATGCATCACATGGATGCACATTATTACAATGCTTTTTATGATATTTTCCTATAGATTCTTGAAAAAGCTTCTGGTGAAATGAAATTTTGAGCTCTGTAGACCTTTTGCACCAGTCAATCACCTCATTATTTGCTGCATTTCTGTCACTATAGGCTTTCAGAACTTGTACTTGTTTTTGGACTTTGGTCATTTGGTCAGTTGGAAAATTAACTTGTTTCTTTCGTTTGTATATGTTACAGTTTGAAACTTTTCCGCGAACTTCGATCTTGTCTAATAAGCATGTCGGTCCAAAACAACAAGTGCAAACGCATACGGTTAAAACACCATTTGGAAGTGTATCCTCTTCCTCTCAAAACCATGCCCAGCACAGAGAAGGAAGAAATGGTTTCCTTCATAATGATTCCTTGAGACTTGATGCTACATCTGATAAGAGCATCTGTTGCATTACACGTGTCGGATCAGAATCTCCTCCAAAACCTCAACATCCACGAAGATCCCGCCACTTTGTAGGACAGAGAGCTGCTCAGGGAAGAAGCCAATCACAGAGAAACAGTTTGTGCAAAGCAGAATCGGAAGACAAGGTGAGAGAAATTTTGAGCTGCAGCATAGACAACATGAACAGAAGCCTGTGTCCTCTAAGATGTTCTCAAATGGAAGCAAAATTTATTTTCAAGACATTTATATGCCATGCCATTTCAACTCTTTATGATTTCCTATTGCAGGCCAAAGTTGCTTCAAGAGATGGCACCATTGTCGATCCGACTCAGAAGGAAAAGTCCATTACAGACTCCAACAAAGGGCTGAAAATGGCTCGACGCACCAATGCGGATAAGAGTTCGAAGTCAACATCAAGTGACTCAGTTGGCTGCGATCGAAAGGGCTATTTCACTTTCCAAGAGACATCTCTACCATGCCATGATTCTAGTCCACCCTCCGTGTATTTTTTAAATGCAATAGTAGGTATAGTTTTGTTCGTGTTCGTTATTCGGGAACTGGTGTTATATGGGAACTGGTGCTAAACTTCACCTAAAAGTTTTTTCTGCGCATTTCACCTGAGAAATGCTACTCTTACCAGGTATGTTTTCAACATTTCATCACAAGAAACACGGTACCTAGATGGGCAGAGTCCAGTAGCATGTGTTGTGTTGTGTTGTGATGAAACATCTATACCTGGTGTAACTAGTGTTTCACTTGTCATTAGTCAGTTATGTACTTATGTTGTCACTGAAGATTTGGGAATGCTTTGAATCTCAATGCTGAAAGGAAAATTTTATGTATGGTTTTCTTATGTTTGCGTGGTTTACAATTGTTGTTTGCATGAATTCATTTTGATTAGGACATTGGATGTTTGGGACATTTGTGTCTTGACATTTTGGAACAAACAGCTCACATCTGCCATTTTTCACTCATGTTCGTACGAATTGGTTGCTAGTGGTTCAAATTCAGAGCAGAGATACATGCTATTGAACACTAGAGACATTTGGTTGACTTCCAAAGTAGGCAGTGTTTCTGTTTCATGATCATTTTTGTTGATTGGCAATTGGTGCCATGTTTTTACCTGAAGCTGCCGGGGCAGGATTTACAGATTCTCCCCTACATGTTCCACTATAATAGGTGTCTGAGATGCTACTGCCAGAATCTTATAGGACAAGCTCCTCTCACTACTTATCAAACTTTTGTTTGCCCTCGACAATCAGAGATTGGTCTCTGTATCAGGGCTTACTTCCATGACTTCACAGGGTTCCCTACACCTGGGGTTCCTTTGTTGAGTGAGTATATTTTCAGTTTTATTACACGTGTTAAAAAGAAAACTCTCTTTACATTTTAAGAAAAGAAATCTTATTCTGTCTTTTCAAACAATGGTGAAAGTAGCCTTACCTAAAAAGTTTTATTGTTGCAAGCTATTTTGACAAACTAGATTGTTAATATCCTTTTCATTCAAGAAAAAGAACAAAACAGAGAGATTTATATTAAAATTAAAAGAGGGTTCACATCACACACCATTTTGATTTGATGTTTAATTACTGAGCTGTGGACTCAACATTCCACCTGTTATAATAATTACAGAGAATATAGGAGCATATACAACCGTAGAGTAGAGACAATAAGAGAATAAGAGTTCAGGTAATGCAATAGTCAATTGTGAGCTTAGCATCCTTAGTTGCCTCAGCTCTCTGAAGTCGGTCATCCGAGGTTGACGATCTTAGACTCCAAGTCATTCTAAGCAATCTCCCAGTCACCCTAGCATGTCTCCAATCACTCTCACTCTCTCTTGCAGGTGGCCATTGCTCGAGGTTGACCATGCGATTAATTGCATCATCAATTCATAAGGGTGCTGATTGGTTAATCATTGAAAGAAATCGGTAAAAGCTCACAGAATCAACGGCTCAAGAGTATTAACATATGTGCACACAATTGTAGCAGCACTGGCCTAACCCTAGTGATAGAACATTTGGTTGTTCCGTTGGAGATCATGCATGGACAACATATTCCGATGGAAATCATCTGTTACGAAGCAGAAGTGAGTATTATAGCTCTCCTCTCACTCCTCACTTGTCGAAAAAGTAAAAAACAAGCTTTTTTTTGGTTCCCCCTTCCCTTCTAGTTGGAAAGAAAAGGGAAAAATAAATTCAGGGTATTTGGATGTCATCACAATTGGATTCAGATCTGTTCATGGAATTTGGGAAACATTTACCAACTATCACGCATATGATATGACTAATTTTTTAAGAGAAGACTACACAATTGAAAATGATTCCACACAGCAATTCTAATTTTTTAATTGGAATGCTAATCAGAGCCCCAATAGACCAATTCAACTTTGATGGGGATATAACATAGATGCAAATTCTATTCCGCAAATTTACATATACACTCACACCGGTTAATCCCACTGCCACTGCATCAGTAGGAAAAACAAATACTAATAAATACAAGATAAAACATAAGTTATTCTCTGTTTAGCTGTATTTCAAAAGACATATCAGGGGTATTAACCACCGAAGAACCTTGCATATCTCAAAGATATTAGCTAGAGCATCTGAGAGGTCAAAACTTTAACAGCATGCGCACTGAGGCAGGCTCCTATGCATCTACTCATTGCTGATCCGGTTATCACTGGTTCACCAAAAAGAAGAAGAAAAAGAAGAAAATAACAAAGGTTTGTCAGGGGATCAAAACACTCATTAAGTTCGTCATTCAAATACAGTAGCCATCTTAGAGTTATGCATTGTTCAAAAGAATAAAATATGAGAGATACTCGGACAAGTATATCTAAAGCACACATGTATTGGGATCCTAAAGATACAAGCAGGCATAATATCTACTCATATAATAACACGCAGTTCTATCCGCATCTACCTACTACCAGTAACAAACTGACTAGAAACTTCGGTATGAAAGTTGACACATATTCTTGAGCTTAATTCGAGCGAAAAATGCTTAGAAATTGCCAATATGTTTGTTAAACTATTCATCAAAATATTTAGATGAACACCTAATATTTATTATCAGTCCCATATATCAAATCTCACAAGTACCTACATTTCTCAATGAATTTGTAGAATTTGATAAGAGGTAAATATATCTCTCTTCCGTGCTCTGCAGGTCTATGTGATGCACAACTTCTTAGCTTCTAAATCTTTTCTCACCAACTAAAATGGTAGAAACCCTAAAGTTTTTTGGAAGTATTAGTGGAATTCTGAAGCAAGAGTTAAAACTTGGGCATTTTTTCAGCTAGAGTAATCACTTGTTGGTAATGAAGAAAATAAAAACTAAATTAGTTATGTGATGAACCTTCTAGCACCAACACAATGAGGCATGAAATAACAATTAATTAATAATGGTACAGATAAGATTGTCACTACTGAAAAGTAATGATGGTTTATCATCTTCTAAAAACTGTAACTACAACTGACCTTTTACTGCCATTGTGTTGGATGATAAAACAAATAAATCAATGATGAAAATCACAGAAGATGGAAACTCCCAGGCCTGTAGAATGCTTAATCAAAGTTAGAGATGTATACTGAGTTTAAACAGACAACAGAGACTCTACTAAGAAGACAGAAGGAATCAACAACAAAACAGGATGCTGATGTAATTGTCATTGTTCCAGAAGATAATGGGGATGATGAAAATATTATTGCTCTACTTGAATCCCCTTGAAGGCAAGGGGAAGGACTCAATAGAGAAACAGGGTGTGTCAAAAAAATAAGAAGGGCAAGAACCAAGTTATACATTGTAGAGTGAATTCTGCAGGTAACACTTGGAGTTGTATTGCTTCCATTGTGTATGGTGAGAACAACCCAAGTAGTGGAGAATCTTTGTGGACCGATATTGTTTTTCATGTTGCTGTTTGTGAGAGAGACCGTGGATAAATGCTGGTGTCTTTAATGCTATCAGAAGTCAGAATGAGAGAGTTGGGGACTTCAGAGATTGCCTAGTTGGATGAACAAACTCAATAATTGCATCAACAGCACCAAGTTAGATGATCTGAGGTTTTAGGTCTTTTTCTATACCTTATCTAACAAAAGAGAAGAGGGACCAATTATGAGAAGCTAGACAGAATTCTGGCTAATGTAGAGTCGCAAATTTTTTTCCCAATCTCTGAAGTGCTATTCTTGCCTGTGAGAATCTTAGATCACTCCCCTATGGTAGTGAAGCTAGTAGTGTTACCTAGAGTTGGAATATGCCTTTTAGGTTGATCATCCTAAGTTTTTGACCTTACTTGACAAGGTGTGGAAGATAAAAGCCATGGGCATCCAATGTACCAGCTATGCACCAAGCTGAAAATAGAAGCCATGGTTCATCCATTTCCTTATGGTATGAAAATAGGTGTCCAATAGGCGCACTTATTATTCAGTTTGGCGATTGAATGATCCATGATTCTGCTTTAGGTGATAATGTCAAAACTGGATATATCATAAATGGTTCTGATTGGAGATGACCTATCAATAAATCCGGGATTGTTTGGAATTAGAGGGAGCTACTCTGACTGACTTCAGGCCTAATATGGTGAGTGTGATTGTCTGCAATGGTAAATTCTCCATGAACAGTGATTACGAAAACATCTGTTCGAACTATTATAGATTGGTTCAGAATAGTTTGGCACCACTGAGCTTTTTCTCAACATGTTAACCTACCGTGAGTTATCCAAGTTGGGAGGAAACCCATATTTGGATGGTACAGAGCTTCAAAGGGAAGTTCTTTATTGAGTTTAATCTGAAAACTCATGCTAGCGGCAACTGTCTATGCTATCTAGAGGGAATGGAATACCAAAACATTTTAGGAAATTACCAGAAGTATCTGTATTGTATCCACAAGAGATCATGTCTTATGTTAGGGAGAAAATCAATACCACGCATGGTCTCAAGTTAACTCATGAAAATAGGAGGCTTCAGGAATCACAGGGCATCTTAAAAGAGGCTTTTAGGTCTGCTTAGAGTTTAGTGCCTCTTTTAGACTCAGTGTTGGTGGTGAGACTTTAGTTCAGTCTCTTTCCCATTTAAGGAGTCTTTGTAATTTTTTTTTTGTCTGGAATATGTCATCCCTATGCTTTTGTATAGTTTCTGTGTGGTGTGGAAACACATACTTTTTTTCTGAGCAATACAAAGGATCACAGGGAGGGGGGAGCGGAAATACTTGCTTACCAAAATAAGAAGACAATCGCAACCCATAAAATGTTTTATTTACTATAATATTGATGGTCGAGTGATGTTAGAGAATTATACCATCATGGCAATAAGAAATATCTTGAAGTAACTTGAAATCAAGATTGCAAGCACAAGGTCTTTGTTCCTGCAATTTAAGAAGAGTAAGCCAAATCAATTCATATTACTACCAATGGACTTTGGATAATGTTATAAATAGAAATATGAACATGGAAGTGCCTCATCCAAATACTTAAGGTTGGCTAAGAGTCATTTTCTGATACGTCTCATTTTAGGCCATGCCCCTCCTAAGTGATCATGTGCTATCTCTTTGTATGTGGTACACAAACTCAACTTGTATTCTTCTAGGCTTTCCTTTTGTACCACATCACCATAAGCTTGAACGGACTCACTCCGTACCAGCATAACCATGGATATTAGTTCACAAACTAGCAAGCCCTTTTTAGTCAACATTTAAGAATTACCTCTAAATTCTCATGAATGCGATCGGTTCTTTTCATATTTTATAATTTGACAGTCATTGACCTCGAAAGCATCAATTATTTATGTGTTCTCATTCTACTTACATTTCAAAAAATTTACACCATAACTCATAGATATTAACTGATCATACAAATTCAGGAAACGCTTCTTTCTCCACTTCAAGAATCCTGCTTGATTCATCAATCAAACCGATCTAATTGAGAAATCTTCCCAACTGATTAGGGCTTAAGACTGCCTACTGAAAAGTCTGAAATGTTGTTCCTAAAGGACCACACATTCTTAAAATTGCTGTATCTTAACATAAGCGAACAACTCAATAAGTACCACCAATGCTTACCTTGGGGCTCCAGGTAATCTGCTCAGAAATATCTTCGTTGCAAGAAGAAAGGTACAAAGAAACAAAAAGTTCTCAAAAAATACATCTGTCAAAATCTAAAACCACAATTGGTAAACCCATTAGTTAGACATCATAAAAAAATCTAAACCCATGAAAGTTATGAAAATAAAATTCATATTCACTTTATATAGGTGAGCAAGCAAACCTTTCCACAAGTCCAAAGTAATGAAGAAAAGCTCATGGACAAACCCCATTCTTCCTTACTACTTTTTAAAACAAGACTCCTGTCTAGGATACATCGCTAAGGCACTCAATTATATTGCACCATGGTTTAACTAATTATTGAACTGCCCTAAGATTGAAGTAAGAAATCATCCTGATAACAACGGATACAAGCATCCAAAAAAAGATAACCAAAAGTTGACTTCCACCATAAACCCTGCAAAGTTGTCAAAACAAACAACAAAGCCATAATTAGAATTAGAAAACTTTCAACAGACCATCATCTTCATAAGATAAAAGCGGATAAACTGAAAATGAAGAACTCCCCATTGCTCTATAAGAAAACTCTTACAAGCAATGATAATAACTAACAGCATTCTGGGTACATGTTAAAGAGCTTTCCCAGAATAAAGTTCACAGTATATATGTAAATACAAACAATGGGTAATTAGCAATTCATGTGTAAACTAACTAGTAAATGAAAATCCTTTAGCTGGAAAAAGGAAAAGAATGGAAAATGTAAAAGAGAGGCTAGTTTATTAGTTCGTACCTCGAGATTTGCAAGTTCTTGCTTAAGCATGTTATAGAGTAGATGTCTATATGCTTTGGGCTTGTGCAGAATCAAATCAATTATAAGAAGCTACAACCCAAAAACAAAAACACACCAAAAAAAAAGAAAATAATTAATTCAAAGATATTAACATCTCAAATGATTAAGAGGGTATGGATGAGCATTACCATGGTTTCACATTCGATATACCCATCAGCGACCGCCCTGCAATTCTCCTATCAAAATTTCGAAAAGAAAAAAGAAAAAAAAAGAAAAAGAAAAAGAAGAAAAAAAACAGATAACTATTCAATTGCAGCATTTAGAGTGGAGTTTAAAGAAGGAAGAAGAAAAAAGAAATAGGAAATTCTGTTTTTTCGTACACATTTCATGAGTCGAATGTTGCCGGGCGAGTATTGCACGAACAGTGTTTTGATCCCAAACCCGCACTGGACGCACCGGTACTCCATCGATCTCTCAAACGTTCACCGCTGTAAATCTATCTGTAATCTGTGTCTCGGTCTCCCACTCTTCCTTTTGGATTGGCGAGTATGGGCAATACGCAGGCCTAGAGGGAGTGGCTTCCCAGTCGTTGGGTTCGGCCCATCTACCTATGACTACTTCGACCAAAACAGATAAAACTCCATTTTCTGACCGCTTTTGTTCCTTTTCTTTCGGTGGTGTTCTCTTTAAAAGACAACCTGGATTGCTTCTTCACGTCTCGATAGACTCGAATCTCGGGACTTGAGACATATTAGACGTGTTGTGGTCCAACGTTAATTAATTTCAAAACTTCACTTTAAACTCCTATTTTGAAAAAAAAAAAAAAAACCTTTAAAAACTTTTAGAACTTACAATTTGAGTCAATTGACCCACCTTCGTAGATTCAGCCGTTAACTCCAAACCGAAATGATTAAAAAGACTAAATTATCATTCGATTTTTTTAATTTTTAATTCAAAATTAAGAGTAAATTTTAAACTTTATAAAAAATCAAGGGTATAAAGGTTATTTTATTACTTTTAAAGTTTAAAATCTTAGGGAATAGGGTACATTGCATTAAATTGAAAGTTCAGGGAATAAAATTAAGAGTTTTTAAAATTTGAGAAGGTCTTTTCAAAATGCGTGATAGTTCAGAGGTTTTAAGTGAAATTTTTCCTTAATTAATTGTTCTAAACAAGACCAAAGATCCAACTTACCAAAAAAAAAAAAAAAAAGGTAAAGTCTACATGAGCCTCAAACTACTATCCAATTGACAATGTACCCCCAAACTTTCAATTGTAACAATGTCCCCCCAAACTACCAAAACAATGTTAATGTCTCCCTTAAGGCTAGGAAAAAGATAAAAATGCTTTTATATATTTCTCAATAAGACATAAAATAAGACAAAAAATATTATTATAAATTCGAAAAAAAAAATTTTAAAAAATTAAGTTTAAAAAAAGAAATTTCAATTTTTTTAAAAACAAATTTTTTTTTTAAACGGAAATTTTTATTTAAAGAAAAACTATTTTTTTTTTCAAGGTTTTTTCTAGAAGTTTTAGTATTTTTGTATTTATTTTATTAAGGGTAGTTTCGTCATTGGGGGGAGGACATTGACAATAGTTTAGTAGTTTGGGGGGACATTGTCACAATTGAAAATTTATGGGACATTATCAATTAGGTGGTAGTTTGAAAGGAGTATGTGGACATAATCAGCTACGACTATGCTATGTAGAGTTGAGACCATTATGAAGCGGAGTTCAAAGTTTATCGGTTCAAATATTATTCGTCTTCTTGGTTAAACTTTACACTTATTCATGCCCACACAATAATTTTTCGAATCAAGTTGAGTCGAGTCTGAAGATGGAGCCGGCCCTCATTATTTAGGAGGGCGGCGTCGGCAATGGCGGACCGGGTGGCCCAGTGTCTTCGTTTGGAATTGCCCTGTAATTTTCTTTGAAACAAAGATTTGAGACGCCTCCTTCTACCATTTTGTTGGCTTCCTTAGTTGCCTCAACAAGTGTACGATGAGAGGACAAAGATGTGTGGTGATGGAGGAAAGTAAAGGGCACTACCATTCCACCACATACGACCCATGCCACTTGCTCAAAATGAAAAACTAGTTGGATTTGGATGGGTCTAAATCCTCATGGTTTCACCATTCTTACTTTAAAGAAGTTGGATTTTATTTTAGGCCTGTAAAGCGACGGACAAGTGCCTTTTCAGCAGTCCATCTGCTAAGGGGTGGTGGATTTCCACTGGCCCCTTCTTTTTCAAAGAAAAGCTCTTGACTTTGAACGTGCATATTGATCACTTCATTTCTCTTTGATGCCAACATGCATGTCAAAGCATTTAACCATGTTTACGGAAACAGAAATGTTACGTTAATATTATAATACTCATCAGCTTTGTTCATAAATAAATAAGAGTATATATATGAGCATTGTCACATCAGCCCAATAAAATAGATCATGTGATCAGACGAAGATGTAATGTATAGTGTTACTCTTAACTACACTTTTATCGCACCGCTATTTCATTTTTTTTTTTTTTTAGGTAATGTTATATACTACATTCTTATTCCACACATATCCTGTTGAATTAATGTGACAATGCTTATTGGCCCCTTTTTTTTTATATTAATAATGGATGATCGAACCGTTAATAGGCACTACCATATCAGCTCAGTAAAATATTAGTGTGGAATTCAACATTATTTATTTTTTAACAAAAACTAATTTAAAAGCTGATTGACAACACTAAACCAACAAAACGAGAATAATAATAAAATAATGGGGAAAGTCTACATACCACTCTCAAATTACTACATAATTGACAATGTTCCTCCCAAACTTTCAATTGCGACAATGTATCTCCCAAACTACCAAAACATTGTCAATGTCCCCCTCAATGATGAAACTACCCTTAGTAATATTAAAAAAAAAAAAAACAAACAAACAAAAACAAAAAATACTAAAATTTTTGAAAAAACCTAAAATGAAAAAAAAAATTAAAAATTTTCGATTTTTTTTTTATAAAAAATGAAAACTTTTCGTTTTTTTTTTTTTTAAAGAAAATGTTTTCTTTTATAACTTTTAAATAAAAATTTCCGTTTTAAAAAAAATTTTCGTTTAAAAAAAATTTCGTTTTTTAAAACATATTTTAAAAAAAAATAAAAAATGTTTTTTTTAAATAAAAATGTCCGTTTAGAAAAAAAAAATCGTTTTTTTTTTTAAATTAAAATTTTTTCCTTTTTTTTTTTTTTTTTGAATTTTAGGGGTTTTTTTGTCATATTGAGAAATATATAGGAGCATTTTAATTTTTTTTGTTAGCTTTGGGGGGAATATTGACAATGTTTTGGTAGTTTGGAGGTGGGTACATTGTCGCAATTAAAAATTTGGAGAGAACATTGTCAATTAAGTGGTAGTTTGAGGGGAGTATGTAGACTTTATCCTAAAATAAAAGTGTGATGAGTACTGAGTAACCCGCACTTAAAAATTAAAAATGCATGTGGATCATGCTTTAAATTTGATCACACAAAATTTGACTAAACTTGGATTATCAGGTGGTCGGTGGTCCATTCAATTATGAACATGCACATTATGTTTTTACTTTCGGTTTCTTGTCTTACCCTACAATAACAGTACCCTCCCAAAAAATAAGAAGAAAAAAAAAAAAAAAAACATATTTGAGCCACAATATTATATATGTTTTAAATTTTAAACAGAAAACGGTAACCTCCCCCAGATAATACGTTCCATTACAAAACATTTTTTATTTTTTATTTTATCATTTTGTGATTTATTTTTATTTTCGTGGATGATATATATGTATACCAAAGTTTGGTTGGACCACCACGATGTCACATAATAGAGCATGGATGATTTCATGTAGCTCATGATCATGTTAAAGATATATATATATTTTTGCAACACACGAATTAAGAAAGTAAGTAGCTATAGGCTACCTAGCTAGAGGCTAGAGGCTAGAGGCTAGAGGGCATCTTCACATGTTACGTTATGATCATGCTGCTAGCTATCACGTGTATGAATACTCACT
Organism: Corylus avellana; assembly: GCF_901000735.1. NCBI lineage: Eukaryota > Viridiplantae > Streptophyta > Magnoliopsida > Fagales > Betulaceae > Corylus > Corylus avellana. The sequence goes on along the minus strand of NC_081547.1, from coordinate 7,202,181 downwards.
AGATCTCCTTAATTGTGCAGTGAATTAAGTCAATCATACATTTGTGGGAAATCGCATTTTTGGTCCTGCTTATATGGTTTTCTTTTTTAAGTGCAACATAATTAAACGAATTACAAACAACAAGAACAGCAATAAAAATCAGAAAACAAAATAACTAGCACATCGGTACTCCTCATTACTCTAAAGGGAGACCGTAAAAGTGAAAGCCGAGCAGGAATGCAGCCAGTAATGACCGCAGCCTATGATGGATATTACTATCGGGAGTACTACTAACAAGATAACTCCATATGACTTAGCTCTTGACTAGCTTTCGAAGAGACTTGAGAGACTAAGAGAAATATGGATAATGGTTGTGAAATCTCCTTATGGGACGGTAAGTTTGAAGCCTAACCGGATTGGGTTGCGTTGAAGCTAATCTGAAATACCAACAGACCCATAATAATGGTGCCACGTGTAGGTTACAAACACCAAGGAGACGAGTGTGGTACCCCCGTTGGGACCAAAGCCATAGGGTGGAAGAAAGCATGCATGCTAGTGAAGGTGGAGAGGAGTGGCACGGATGACAACGATGAATGGATGGATGTAGATCCAATCTTCAAAACTCCAAGCAAAATGACAAAAAATAAAAAAGCAATAAAGGATAGGTACCACTCTAAGAAGGTTAGTGGTGGTAAAATCAAGATGGGGGGAGGGGAGGAGGTTCGTTCCTCTCCCTATTAAGGAGCGAAGATGAGTGAGTTTTGAGAGAAAACTTGTTTCATAAGTTTTCTTTCAGAGGCAATACCAAAGTATATCCCACAAGAGTTTCTTTTTCTTCTGCCTATGTGGTTTTAGACTTCAATATATGGTAATTAATGTTGTGTTTGAATAAATAATTCTAAAATAACAAAATTTAAATTGATGAAAATTTCATTATGTGATGTATATATTTTTAAGAGTTTCTTTTTCTTTTATATATAGAATCTCAAAAACCCACTCTTCCTCTCCCATAGCTTATTATACTCACCGACACGAAAGTGATTGTTGAGGTTATCTCACATCGATTGTGGAAGAAGCTGGTGGTCAATTTATAAGTGTGAGAGAAAGCATCACCTTTTGAGCTAGCTTTTGGGGTTGAAAGAGACTCAAGACCACCTAACACTGGTATCAGAGCCCACGTTCAACCAACAAGTCTTAGCCTAATAGTCCACGAAAGAAACGGGTTATCTCTGCTTCGACCCAAGGCTCAATGTGTGAGAAGGAGATTGTTGAGGTTATCCCATATTGGTTGTGAAAATGACTAGTGGTCACTTTATAAGTGTGAGGGAAAATCTCACCTCTTGAGCGAGCTTTTAGGGTTGAGAGAGACCCAAGACCACCTAACAATAATCACATGTAAGTACAACTCAAACTAGATCACCAACTTTAAAAGTTACCTTGCACTTGTAGTGTTCGTACTGTGCTTTGTATACTTGAGTATGTAGTACTATTCTTAGACCAGTTGTAAGCAAACTATGCCTATGGTGGAGCTAGATCCCATTGCTTTAGCTTATTCTCCACTAAACTCCTTAAAATTTTTTTCAAACTTCGATTTGACCATTTGTTTGGGGGTTGGTATGCATCTTTTCCCACAAACTCTATCAAAACTGACTCAAGAATTTAGTATCTTAGTCCGATGTAATGGATCATGGGAATCCATGCATGCGAACAATTTCTCAAAAAAAAAAAAAAAAAAGGTGAGCAAACTCGGGTGGTATCTATTGCTTTCTAGCAAGCTACAAAGTGGGTCATCTTGAAAAATTGATCCATTATGCTCCAATGAGTGCAAGGTAGCCCTAGACTACTAGTACAAAATCGAGGCTAAAGTCAAGCCAAGGGTTTTGGGCACTGACAATGGAGTGTATAAACCAGTATTGGTGAGGGATCCATTCAACCTCTGGCAAATATAACAGTACTCCAAGTAACGAGCCACGCGCGTCACTTGTCCGAATCAACAACAGTAGTCACTTTTTTTTTTTTTTTTTCTTTCTTTCTTTCTATTTAAATAAGGGAAAGCGAGTTGTATGAGATTGAACAACCATATAGGGGTGGGCACCCCAACAACAATGCCCAAATAAAAAATGCAGTACAAATACAATAACAGTAACAAAGTGTAGGAAATTGTTTTATTCATGATCCAAGAACCATAAACAAGTCAGGCTGCACGACTCACACAAAGCGGTGACAAATGGCAAAAGAATATAGTGACGAGTCTCAAGCAGTAAAAGCAACAACCACCGCTAAGCGATTCTTGCAAAAATGGTACTGCAGTAAACTGGATCAGCGGCATTGAAGGACGAACACTCGCGACAAAAAAACTCCTCCACAAGATTAAACCACTTATGTAGTAAAATGGATAAGAGGCATTGAAGGCAGGTGGTTACTAAATCGTGGCTAGGGGTAGTTTGTGGGTGGTTCGCAGCCACCCCAACTACTCTTTCACTTTTTTTATTTTTTTTTTCTAAAAAAGAAAAACATTTTTTATGGATTAATAATTATAAGTAGTAAATTTATTTTTTCAAGGGTCAAAACTATGGTAGTTTGGAAAACTTGAGTCAAATATGGTTTTTTCATCCAAACAAATAATCAACGTTAACAGACATTTAATAAATTAAAAAAAAAAAAAAAAAAAAAACACAAGGTTTGAGAATAATTTTCTGTCTACTTTTCATTATTTAATCACTCGTAAAATAGCGTAATTTACGATTACGATTGGTGGAGATAGATCCCTTATTGATATGGAGTTCTACTGTTCTACTGCAATAGGGACCTACAACTACATTATTGCAATAATGTAGTGCTACATATTAACTAAAATACTCTAACTTAGACTCTGACTTACATAGATAACTATGATTACCATGGAATGCCCTTATTTAATAAAATTTTACTCTAAAATACATAACTTCTAACTTATCTCTACATTACTTCTGTAACAAGCTATCAACCGACTTTTGATCGGCTGCTTCTGTTCTTCACTTTTAAGCATGCAGTTGAACATGAAATCCCAACTTAACCATTAAACCTAGACTCACAGCCAACTTAGTTTTGATACTAAATTACCCAATATAAAACCGAACAATTACACTATAATTGCATTAGTCTTAATTTATTCTAGTAAAATGGAGCAAATATAATGGGGCTTGTTATGATCTTGTTGAAAAGTTGAAAGAAAGACGTGTCAACAGTCCAAGAGAAACCAAAAAAGACTAATGCATTGTTTGAAGTTGGGGACCACAACATTAATGTAGTTGAATAATGTTCAAGCTATAGCCTATACTTGAACCCTTTCACAATTAGACCCGATCAAAAAAACAAAACATGTTTTGACAAAAGAGGCCCATGAAAGCTTGAAACCTGTAAAGCAAGGCTAAAAGAAAAAGATAAAAAAGTATGGGCTAGCTAGGCCGTAATCTCCATTACAGCTTGGCATATATATATATATATATACATGTAAGATACACTAATGCTAGTGGTATAATTTTTGCAGCGAAAAGCAAGAAAAGAGAGAAAATAAACATGAATGAGGGAGGTAGCTAATAGCTATGTGTAGGGTGTCATATTTTGAAGAGGAAAGCGACTTAACAGCCAGACAGGCACAACTGTTTCTCAGTGCACAGTGTGGTGGCACACAGGATACTATTAGTATGGGGTTAACTTTATTGAAGGATAAAAACTGAGATGAAGTGTTGGATCTGAATAGTAGTGAGTATGCTTGCTGCTCCAAATGCAGCACCCCAGTACTGCTCACCCATAAATTTCATAAAGGAATTCTTTGGGTAATCACGCCCCCATTGAATCAAGTTCCCTGCTTGATTTTCTTGTGTCCCCCTTCCCTTACATAAAGGCCCCACTATGAAGAATATACCACTCTCTATACATTTTCCAATTTATTATTTAATCCTCAACTACAACTATGGCCACCAAGTCCTAGATTGTTGCCTATATACCATCATTAGGAAAGGGATGCCTTTATGCATTTGTCTATCTTATCATATATTCTTTTTCAAGAATCCTTAACCGAGGAATATATATATATATATATACCAGAGCTCATGTGAGATCACGTGTTCAGACAATCCAAAATTTATTTAGATAAGTGAGTTTTTTGACGTCATCCCGATTCAAATCAAAAAGTGAGTAGATGGTGAGACAGTTCAAAATTTACTTAGACGATGGATGGAGTGAATTTTTTTATTTATTTTTATTTTTTACAAGAATCTCGATTCAAAGAAAAAAGTGGCTTAGTGAGAGTATCAAGAAGGTGACTATTTATAGTACAGTACTATTATTACAACAGTGAGATGGTAAACAAATGTAGTATTAAAATGGAAGGGGACATGACTATTTATTCATGTGGCCGGCATTGTGAAGAGATGATATTGGTATCAGAGTAGAGGGAGAGAGAGAGAGAGAGAGAGAGAGAGAGAGAGAGAGAGAAGGGGACAAAAGGCCAGCACAAGAATTATGAAGCAGGATAATGTCCAACTGGATCGGGTGTCTGGTTATGCATGCAAGCGTCTGGTTGGATTGTCTCTAAGATGTGGTCCTGGCCAGTGGCCATAGCCCTGTGGCTTTACCAATTACTGTATAATACCAAAAAGATAAGTAATTTATTACGCTAAAATAGCCTTGTTATATCAAAGGGAGTGCATCAGCTGCTCTCATCTGATCTTAAATGATGAAAGAGGGACAGAGGTCCCCAATAGCCCTTCTCGTAATTAATAGCCTTGCTTTAAGGAGAGGCCGGTGGCAATTCTCTCCAGTTAAAATGAAATATCTAGTTAATTATAGTGGAGGGATATTTTTATCTTTACACTTTTTGATGAGACAAAAATACGCTTCACTATAACTAACTGGATATTCTCCGGTTCAAATGAATCGGAGAGGATCCTAATTCGCCGCGATACACCTCTTCTTGATCAGCACTTAAATTTTGATATTTGCTCATCAGAATGTTACCAATTGCTTGTGTGTTGATAAGATTATATACTTGCGTATATATATTATATATAATAAATGAATGGGGAGCTCATAAATAACCCATTGCAGACATCTCATTCACATGCTAGCTTTTGCCAGTTTTGCTTTCAATCACAGCATGGGCTATGCCTTTATCCTTGTACTTCCCATTACTTTGGTCCTGGGGATGCACTGTGCTGGATGGCTAGGATCCACTCATCCCATCCCTGACTGTCATGTTCTTCAATTTTTGGCCTTTGTCCCAACCTGCTCATGCCTGCCTTGGATTTCTTTTCAAGTTTTTGTCTTTGTGCAAATACTTTGCTATCATATGCCTTCATTTACACGTATTTTGTCTTCAACTGATCTTTCCCTTTCATGTTATAACTTATTTATCATTTTATGCTGTAGATCTTACTAGTTACTGCACTTTGAAACAAGAAAAAAAGAAAGTGCTAGTTACTACACGTTAAAGGCATATGAAAAGAGCTAATTATTAGCCTAGCTAACTTGTCTGTCGGCGTATCTATAATGCTAGAAGTCCCTCAAATAATGATATGGCTCTTAAAATTACTATTGAGCTTGTGATTGATCATTATTAATTTTTGATCAATTGATAATTTTAAAAGCCACCTCATTTTTTGAGAGATACAAGAAGGATTTCTAGAATTACTCATCAATGAGTCTTTGTTTGTAACAACCCCAGTCACTTGTCAATAAAACTATTAAACTACCATATAGGTGAGCTCGGATAGGGCCAACTTAGGTGTGACATGTGACCAATTAAATTCAGGAGTTAGCTCGATCTAGTGAAGCCAATAGGAGACGATGGAAGACGTCGTACACAATGAGAATCGTTGTTGGAGGTAGCGGCTGATAGGTAACCCAGATCTTCCTTGCACGTACATGCAGCACGTGTGCTGATCACCCACTTGGGCCGATTATCTAATATGGTACCTCGGATCTAATTCACGTGTGTACGTAGTGCGTGTTTGTAAAAATTTATGAGGTTAATAAAATATGGAGAGGAACGGTAGAAGCAAAGAGAGAGAGAGAGAATATACAATAAATTTTGAGATGATTTCGTGTTAGACCTACGTCTACCACATCTAATTGTGCTAAAGGTTATATCTTGTTCTTATTGACTTAATTCTTGTTTACGATACAAATGTTTCTATTTATATATATAAAATAAAATAAAATGAAAATGTAGTATGCGAGATAATACAAATATGATTAATTGTTTACAATCAAACCTAAATTGAGAATATAAAAAATGTATTATTAACCTAATATGAAAAACATATATTCTAACAAAAACTATATTGTCTATCCTAGAAAGGACAAGATAATTGAGAAGAGATTTTTTTTTTTATTTTATTTTAAAAAAAAAAGGATTTCTTTGATCAAATATATATAAAATTGAAACTTTCCTAGTAATTAGGAGTCCATGAGCCAATCTCAAACTTTTCAAACCCATGTGGTTTTTTGGTCTTCAGTCTCATTAATTATTTGTCATTACAGCCACAACAATTTTAATCTCCTGAATTCTCCAAACATTGCATTAAATCCATTACAATTAGTTGGTAAGAAATTAAGGCCTAGCCTGGACATTATATATATATAAAACATTTTGTGATTCCAAAAGTATATATATAGATATATATAAATTTAAGATGAGCCTTGAAAATGTTCAAACAAGCTAGTGATGGCGGTTGTTAGCCCTTTAAAGGTTGGGAGTTGCAAGTGGTGTAAGGAAATTAATTATACCTGGCATGACTATATATCATACGTACACGTACACTTACACTTACTTTGATATTTACAGTGGAGAGCTTGGTTTTGGTACAATATATATATATATAGTAGCACGGTAGAATGTTTTAGAATTGTTACTATTATTAATTATTTCTTATTTTACATGAAACAAACCCATTCAATACAGACTTCATCGAAGGGAGACACATCAAGAAAGGGCGATATTTTCTAGCTACTTAATTAAGAAATGAGAATTAGAATGGTCCTATGAACATTATAATTATATAAAATAAAAAAATAAAAATGTCAAACTTCTTGCATACGTGACTCTTCTAGGATACTAGTCTCTCTTTTTCTTTTTCTTTTTCTTTTTTTTTCTTTTTTTCCTCCGGTAATAAGACAATAGTCATGAAGATTTATTTATTTTTTTTAAAAAAAAAACACAATCCTAGAATGCTCGATCAATACTTGTAGGCTCTATCTTTCAAAAAAAAAAAAAAATACTTGTAGGCTCTAGCTAGACAAGGCATAAAACACGAATAACCAATGGATATATGGGTTTTATCCCGTCATTAGTGGACGTTTATTAATTTGAACACGCGTCGGCTACCACAACGTCCACATGCAACATTAACATACTCTTCTTTTTTAAAATAAAACAGAATTTGAAAAAGAAAAAGAATAAGGAAAGATGTTAAAATATAATCAAGTGATTAATTTTTTTTTTTTTTTAATTTAATTAAGTTTTTAAGACAAGTGATGATTTAACCATAAGTATTGACCCTACTTCCATAATTTATCGCTAATGACGTAGTTGAGGTCAAATTCAGTTCACGGACATTTGCAAAACAAGTGGGGACAATCAAAGATTCGCTAAAGCTTGCACCCATAAAAACTCTTAGATTGTATAATACTTAAAAAAGGAGATTTATGGCATGTTTGGAATTGTGTTTGAGGAGTTTAAAAATGCTTTTAACACTCAAAAAATCTGTTTGAAGAAAAAATTACTCGTTTGGTAAAAAAATTAAAAGCGTTTTTAATGATCCAAAAACTTGAAAATGACAAAAAAAAAAAAAAACACTTTTGACAAATTATAGAGTAGTTATTCTCAGTGCTACAATATTCCTAGTATTCTTTTAGTGAGAGTTATTGTATTTATTTAAGCCGATGGTTATACTGATCATGTGTTTGGGTTTTTCCTTCTACTCGAGTCGTATAGTTTGTTCTCTATTTTTGTGCCTACCAAACACACCCTTTAAAATAAAAAATAAAAAATCCATCCGGTTAAATATTGAAATTCCACATTTTGGAGAGCAAATATATATATATATATATATATATATATATATGGGTTCATTGTAGCGTCTCGAAAGCAAAACGTGTGAAATGTTTTGTTCAATATAGTGGAGAACCGGATTTCCCATGTGATGTTCAACCAAACTATTTATTAGTCTTGACTCTTGGGCGGTTGATGACTCACATTACCCGACCAATTTGCTTTTTATCATATTTTTATTAAAAAAATAATAATAATCTTGATAGTATTATCAAGTAGTCCAAGAAGTATGTACTAGAGTAAGAATTCAAATCTCCGTAATAAAGAATCTCTATATATGCCTAATTAGTATTAGTTACTTTAAATTTTTATTGATGTTCAAGTAGGGCTAGATTAAACTATAGCTTAGTTGGACTTGAGGGAGCATATGTAATTTTTACTATTTAAGTCCATCTTGTGCAGCTCCTATCGGATAAATGCTATTATGATCACGTCCAAATATAGTAGTCACAATTAGTCTTCCCGGACAACCATTTTTCTCATTAAAAAAGAAAGAAAAAAAAAAAAAGGTTAAATGTGTGTTGAAATACACAAATAAATAAAAATGATGTGATTACAAGGAATCTTTAGCACTAGAAGGAAGGGAAAAGGAGGCGCGTGCAGGTCGGTCAGTTTCATCCTCTTAATAGTTAGCTTTCCCCACTAGCAGGACCAGCACACAATCAATGACACCAAAAGTCAAAAAACTCAGAACCTAACTACCTACAACCCTAGAACATCAACATGCCATCTCTCTCTCTCTCTCTCTCTTTCCAACTGGCCTATATATATATATATATATATATATATATATATATATATAAAGAAATAAAAAAAAAGTAAATAAATCACTGCGCTGCAAAATTACCACAATTGAAGAAATTCCCTCTAGAAGAGGTGGGTCTGAGAGAAGTAGTACCCAGAAAAAATGAAAAGGACAATCTCACATGACCCAAAATTAACCGCATCCTCCATTCCCCCCGCTACGTACAAACTTTCTCTTTCCACTACTCTTGAAACAATAAGCAAAATGGAGGAAATAATGAGGTAACTAGCTAGCTACCTCTCTCTCTCTCTCTCTCTCTCTCTCTACATATACGCTTAAATTAGGTCAATAATAGCAACAACTTGACCTTGTTGATTCGTCCATGGCTTGTCTTGTTTAGGGTTCACGGTTTCTTGGTCAAAGAAGAAGGCACCGACCCTTGTTCTGTCTACTCATCATCATATCTGGGAGGACATTAATCTTTACATCAAGAAACAAGTTTTTGCAGGTGAGCTTCTAAAAATACCTATTTCCACCAATTGTAATTTTGTTTGCTCTAGGGTTAATTAAAATCATGGAGTTTGTGCGGGAACAAAAAGGGTTTTCTGACAAACAAGAAGAAGAAGAAGAAGAAGAAGAAGAAGAAGATCATCAGCTCCATCTTCTTCCTTGCTCTTATTCTTCTTCTTCTTCCGATAAGTACTCCCAAGGCTTTCTTCCTCCCACCCAGATGTTGTTCAGATCCCATGATCAAGCAGCTGCACCAGCAGAAGCTCTCGATTTCAACGGCAACCTACAGCTCATGGATTTCTCGCTACCAAATATTAATGCTTATAATTATGATGAAGCTGGCGGCGCTGCTGTGGTTGTTGATCAGAGAGAGCATATGTTTGATAAGGTTGTGACTCCGAGTGATGTAGGGAAGCTCAACCGCCTCGTCATCCCGAAGCAGCACGCTGAGAAGTACTTCCCCCTTGCCTCCTCCAGCTCCTCCTCCTCGTCGGCCGCGGCCACCGAGAATGGGCTGCTGCTGACCTTCGAAGATCGCAATGGCAAGTCATGGCGGTTCAGATACTCTTACTGGAACAGCAGCCAGAGCTATGTGATGACCAAAGGGTGGAGCCGCTTCGTCAAGGAGAAGAAGCTCGACGCCGGCGACATCGTCTCGTTTGAGCGCGGCGTCGGGGAGTTCGGTAAAAACCGTTTGTACATCGACTGGAGGCGCCGGCCAATCGATGCACTGAATCCCATATTGAAGCTGCCAAATCAGCCACCGTTTCCTCGATGGGCTACCAGACTCTATTCCCTGCCCCCCTCTTCTGTGTCGATGTCTGTGTCGGTGCCACGACACCACCCCCATCATCCTAATTATCATCATCCTTATTATCATCATCATCCAACGGCCCCACATGATCGAATTGTAGCAGTTCCACAATTAGCCCATCAAGATGATCATGACCACCATGTTCCCGCCGTCCACCGTGGCAAAACGGTTGCCAAACGCCTCAGGCTATTCGGTGTAAACATGGAATGTAGCATACCAGAAGAGCCAGATGTCAAAACGGCACCGCTCTCGCCTTATTTCCCTCCTCCCCAATTAAGGCTACGCAACAACAACAACACCGCCGCCACCGCACTGCCGACAATTCCAACCGACTTTTCAAAGAAAGGAAAAAGTTCATTTGACTTTCCCTGATCAGTGCAATATTCAGAGAGAAAGAAAGAAGGAACACAGTGAATCACGAGGCTTGCATTTCTCGACCCATGTAATTTGCTTGGAGATCATTGAATCTAGAAAAAACAAAAAAGAAGGATTAATTGAAAGAGATTGGAGATAATCATCTGAAGCTTCCATTTTTCAGCTGTAAAGTTGAAATCTTTCAATTGGGTATTATACAAAATACAAAAATATCAATCCAATTAAGCATCTTCCTATATATATTTGTTAGGGTTATATATATATATATATATAACCAGTGTCTCTCTTTTTCTCTTTGTTGTTTGTATAATACTATTCCTGGTTTAATGCTCTTGCTGTTGCCGCTGCTGCTTAGTTAGGCACGCTTTGCAGTGATGCGCCGAAAGTCGTTGCAGCAGTACTGTAGAAAGGTAGTATCTGTATTTTTGTTCGTACTTTTGGTTAGATTTATATTTATTTATTGTAATTTGAGTAATTAATTACCCTTGTTTTTACCTTGGTGATTCAGCAGATAGCTGCATTGTTATATATCTAGCTAGCTTGGGGGACGTCTATATATATGGGCACAAAAGATCCTTCATATTGAAATAAAAGTGTGGATTTTCCTCAAATAATGTAAGGCTCGTATCCTGAGACTTCAGTACTGGTACTCTATCTATTAGAATTTGGCAAGAGTTTATTATATATCTTTCAAAATCCAATTGTGTTATATATGTTGATCGATCTGAGTATGTGTATTGAGATTCAAGTAGGTCACATTAATTAACGTACACCATATATATGTTTGTGTTAATTAAGCATGAGAAAATAGAACTATACTCTTCATGACTAATTAATATGGGTTTCCTTCTCATTCTGGATAAGACATTATGCAATAAGAAAGGTTAATTTGGTTCTTTTTCTACATGTATGATTTTTTTTTTTTTTTTTTTTCAATTCAAGAAGCTTGATTTGATTGATTAGTTTTGTTGAAAATTGGAGAAACTCACACACTAAGAGAGAGAGAGAGAGAGCAAGAATGGAAAGGAAACAAAAACAAAAACTTGTAGCTGTAGAGGTCTGTGAGTCTTTTTAATGATCAAAATGACTTACTTGCTTACATATTTATAGACTACATGAGAATCCTTATAGCTTCCAACATTAGGCTTATTCATTTTCATAAATTCTAATTAAATCTCACGTGTAGCATAAATTTCATGTTCCCTGATCTAAGTAATTCTAAATACTCATATTTCATCTCACTCATGCATCATTGGGATGATGGGCACGATGACATCAACTCAATGGTATAAGAGTATGATAGAAGACGAGTATATATATAGCATTTCTCATCTCGATCCATGCATGTAACTCCCACATATGGAATGAATCTCATGTAATTCCCACGTACTTGAAAAACTAAAACACAAACTCGTCAAGACGCTAAATATAACTTAATTGCTTACAAGAATATCTAAAACTTAGAAACTATTAAAATTAAGTTTATTATTTAACATTGTTAACCCAATAAAAAGTCGTGATATTAATTTGTAGCGATGTGTTACAAAGACAGACAAAGGGTTTATATTGTCTATTTTCATGAGCAACCATATTCATATTCTTCTTAATTTCTTCTATATATTTTATCTTCATTAATCCAAGATTTGATCTTATGCTCTCATCTTAGATATTGGATATAGGTATAAAGTCTATTAGAACCTATTTCCTTGTATCACATGATCAGAATCCTCAAGATCTTTTTACCTTATTTAACCAACTTAATTGTTAAGAAATTTCATTGAAATAACATGTAATTAAGATGATGCGTTTATAACGTGGGAAAAGGATTCTAGCTAGAAGCAAGCAGTACTAATTAATAGAATGGAATGTGAAACAAAAGAAGGGTTTAAAGAAAGTATATATATATATATATATACATGTGGGAAGCCCAAAAACAAACCTAATGCAAAATAGTACTGCCACTATAATTAAACAGTAAGCTTAAATAACACATACAAAGAAGCAAAATGTGATGGATTCCACCTATATATATATATATATATATATATATATATATAAAAGTGACAATTTCTGAAAGTTTTGCAAATATTTTTGGGGGAGAAGGAACAATATTCACCAACTAGTTATATATTGAGAACCAAGAAGAGTAGATAATTAGCTACATGCAGCCCTCAATTAACTTATTTAAGTAGAGGATGCTTCATTATTGGGAAACAAGAACAGCTAAATAAAAAAAGAAAGAAAGAAAACTCATGAAAATGAGAAAATGCCAAAAATGTTCTTATTTCTCATTGTGTTTCAATGATGAGGATCTTTTTAATACTGCTTTTCTTGCTGGCAGCTGGTTCTCAGGTAGGGGAAATGTTTCCTTTAACAATGGTTTCTAGATTTGTCTACTGTTCAGATGAGAAAATTAAAGAAAATTTATTATAAGCAACAGTGGCATTCGTAAGCTGAAAAATGTACTGCACACAATTACTCCACTGATGCTTGCTTAATTTAACAGTGCAAAGGCAGTACTGTCATACTAAGTTGTCTTGTCAATCATCTCATGCATATATATCTTACACATAATGACCATCCAATGCTACCCAAATTAGTATTTTGACATGGAGAAATCATTTATTGAATCCCAAAAAACTTATCAATATTTTTGTTCAAGGCATTGGACATCATCGATCTCTCTACAGGCTAGGGAAATTTCAGGTCAAATTAATGGATTAACTCATTCAGCTATATTGGTCAATTTGTTGTTCTATTTACCAACAACCATCTAATTAAGAAATTAAGAAAAATAAAGAAATTATGAGGTTGATGATCCAAATTTCTAAACAAGATTATTGCATGCACCAGTAATTGGCAACGACTTTACATTATCAGATCATGCCATAAATTAACATGATTTTATGAAGTTTTTCCTCCCTCTAATTGCATTCAAGGGTGCTTTGCATTGAAAGCTAATATTGATCGAAGGGTTTTTCACTTCAAGTTGGGTTTTAGCTAAAATTCTTTTGCTTGATGCTACTGAAATATTAATGAGCTATTTCTTTGGATTAAATAGTACACTGTGTTTATATCATCATGCTCCGGAATAGGATCAGAAATGGAGGGGATCTATTTTAAGATTACGATTTTGTCTTGTACGTGAAATATTGATGATGATTTATTTTACTATTAAAATTTTATTTTGTTGCATTTAAACATGGCACCTAGAGCTATCTTGTATTCTAGCTTGCTGACATATTTTTTCACCTAGAGCTGTCCAGATTCATTAGGTTAACAAGACCAGATGTGATCTCTTATTGATTCAATTGATCCATACCTTGATATAATAGGTAAATAATAGAAGAAAACATGTATGAGATAACAGATGAATACTATAATGCGATGTGACAAAATTTTTCTTCAAACTGGGTTGAAAGAAATTTCTTCAACCTATTTTATAAAAATAACACACGTTCTCTACATGTCATGTGAAGCACATGCTTTTTTTAACTGCAATGACAGAGTTGGAAGAAATTTTATTTAAAAAGCATATGATTCTCACATGTAGATGACATATGTAATTTTTATAGAATAGGTTGGAGGAAATTTCTTCCAACCTATTCTATAAAAATGACACGCGTCCTTTACATGTGAGAAGCACATGCTTTTTTTTAATTGCAATGACAGAGTTGGAAGAAATTTTATTTAAAAAACATGTGATTTTCACGTGTAGATGACACATGTAATTTTTATAGAATAGGTTGAAGGAATTTCCTCCAACTCAATTTGGAGGAAAACTCTATCCAATTATATGTTAATTAGCATATATATGGGGTTCCTGATCCCTTATTTTTATTGATTACGGTGTAATCTCCACTTTCAAATCCTCTATATTTTATATACAACAAAACAAAATCTTAACATGTAGCCTTTTCCCTTATTCAATTAAAAAACAAAAAAAAAACAAAAAACAAAATCTTAACCGTAAATCATAATTTTCATTTGACGTGAAATGAAGGATCCTATTTCACTTCATGTCAGGATTCTCTCAATTTCAAGTGAAATGAAGAGCGTCCAATTTTTTGGTCCAAATCAAATTTCATAGATCCAATTATGGTGTATATGTTACCCCATGGTCATTAATATATTGTCATGTCGTTTAAAATTTTAAATGATGTGATACCATTATATGCAACAAAACAAAATCTTAACTATAAAATAAATCATCTAAACCTCAATTGAAATGGAGAGAATCCTTGTCGATGGTATCATTATTGCATGTATTATAATTAACGTTTTATAATCATTAACACATTCACAAAATTCCTACCCTCAAAGGCTCAAGCTGCACACACACACACGTACATGCATGAAGCATAAATAAAAGCCATTTTTATTTTTATTTTTATTTTATCAATACCATAAATTTTGTAAACGAGTTGAAGTTTTAGTTTAATGGTAGTCCTGGTCTCCTTCTGATACTTGTGCATTAATTTGAGCCAATTGATGAACTTAAACCCAATATCTCAATGGTACGTTGTCATGGACATATACCATTGAACAAATCATATCTTACATAATATTATATATCTAATTAGGTTAATTTAGGCTTGCGATTTCAAAAAGTTCTATTTAGAAATAACGATTTTAAAATATGCGATTTTAAAATATGATTTTTAAAAATGTAGTTAAATATTTAGCAAAATCGCAATTTGACCTTTAAAATTGTAATTTAGCTTTTAAAATTGTGCTCTTTTAAAAAAGCACCACATTGCCTATGATCGCCTAAACGATCAAATTTTTTGTAATTTGATTTAAAATTACACTTTTTGTCTACGAAATTACAATGCCAAACGTACACACCCGAATTTGTCTTATTACTTTCTTTGTCAATATACATTGAAGGAATGCTAGCTACTTAATTTTATAATTAATAAGAAACATTTTATTAGACTATTAGTGGTGAGAGACTGGAGTGAGATTACAAATAAATAAGGAATAATATAAGAAACTCGATCCTATTGCTTATGCTGGCATAGATTAGAGGTTCTTCTATTATTGGAGAGAGAGAATGTCTAAGAAAAAGAGATAACTGGTGGGTATATATATAGTGGTCCAATTATGTAGGATCAACTTTTCTTGGAAAAGCTTGAATTGTTTCGTAAGCTTCTTTCTTTTATGATGTGGGTTGGATTTTTTCTATTGCTTTTGGGCATATAGTATCCTTTTTGCCCAAGGGCATATTCATTTCAAAAAAATTATAAAAAAAAAAAAAATAAATAAAAATACAGCTTAACAAGGCATACAAAATAGTTAATTAGAATCATCAAAAACAGAAATTTGAAGTTCAACCCATGGATTATTTAGGGTTGGTAGAGGCCAAGTACTTCCCATATTGTATTTTTTAAAATAAAGAAGGAAAAATAGAATTATATTCGATTGAGTTCAATTGGGTTTTTTTTTTGAAATTAATAGAGCAATTTTAAAAATAACAAAGTTCAATTGGATTTGGGGTATTAAATTCACATTGAAGTCTCCAAATAATGCAAGAGGATGGATATATAAGAAAAAACATATCAATTTGTAGTTTTCGATTCAATGTTACTATGTTAGTCATTGTCATTATAGACAACATTACGAAAAAAAAGTATCATGTCGACGAAAAGTAAAATGGATTCATAATTGTTATATTTTTACATCATCCTTTGATTTCTAATCGCAACATGCAAATTCTATTACCGAGATATAGTAACTATTTTCAATCATAGGTAAAAAAGAAATATATATATATAACCTCTAAACTTTCATCCAATTGTGATTTAATTTATGTGTTTCTAATTTTAAGAATAAATTCAAAGGTTTTATTCAAATTTCAAATAGGTTCTCCTATCATTTTAAATCAACATGGGCCGAGGGGTGGCTCAACCACCAATGGCCAAAGGGGGTGGCCTAGTCACCCTCAAATGGCCAAAGGGGTGGCTACGGGTAGTGGTGGATACCAAGGGGGGCGGGCAGAGGCACCTACCCCTCCAAAAATTTGTGAATTTTTTTTTTTCTAAGGGTATTTTTTTAGTTTTCTAGACCCTAACCCCTACTTCTCATTCTCCCGGCCTGCCCCTACTCTTTTTCTTCTGCCCCACTAATACGAATTCCTAGATCCGCCAGCCACACTAAATTATTGTTATTATTATTATTTTGGTTTATTTAATTTGGGGTATTTTTGAAATTCTCTCAATAAATAAGGAGAAATTTTGGAAAGTAAGAGAAAAAAAGCACGTACCTCGCACGTGAACAATTTTTCGTCAAAGTAGATGAAAATTGCTTACGGATATGTCATATTGCGAATTTTTGATACTTTGTTGGGACATATTGTCAATTTTTAAACATTTGAAACTAAATTGAAAAATTGGGTGAAACTTTGAAGGATAAAGTGTAATTTTTCCTAAAATAAATTATGTGATAAATGAATATAAAGCATAACATTACTCTTTTAAAAACGATCTAGGCAAGACTTAATTGTAATTGGTACACTAGTTCCATGCATGGTAGAGCTTCTTCCATCATTTAATTAATTAATCAGAGGCTCTTCTTTTTCTTTAGTTTCCTACAACTTTTTTCCTTGGCAATTACGTTGATCATGAAAGTTGGGGATCTAGAGAATAATACCCCACCCTTTTTTGTGATCAGTAGGACCAAGAATATTGCATCTGTTTTCCAATTTCCTTTGACTTTTGAAGTCAATTAAGCATGATTTAGTAGACCAAATTTCAACTTGAAGGACC
Source organism: Corylus avellana (assembly GCF_901000735.1). Classification (NCBI taxonomy): domain Eukaryota; kingdom Viridiplantae; phylum Streptophyta; class Magnoliopsida; order Fagales; family Betulaceae; genus Corylus; species Corylus avellana. Next base: position 7,184,896 of record NC_081547.1, on the reverse strand, counting down.
AATCTTGTAAAGCCTTTCTTTTGAACCGTATATTAGCTTGCAATAAGATATATAGCATATTCCTAGAAAGGAGAAAGGAGAAGTTGCATTCACCTACTCGACTTTGGTAGCAAAAAGAAAGAATATTAGACTGCTCCCAAAGAAAAAAAAAAAAAAAAGCCTTCTTTTTTCCTCTCAATCAACTCAATTTGAATTATGAGTCACTAGATGAAGCAAAGTTGTTAGAAATTTCTTAATAAAACCAAAAAGTGAAGTTGAAATCTTGGTACGATTTGAGTGGAAAGTAGGGTTAGACCATTTTTGATACGGTCTGCGAATTGAATACAAAATTAGCAAGTTATGATTAATGGGTCTGACTTTTTTAATTAAACTAATAAAATTATGATTAATATATATAGTTTTATACTCATATTTCGGTACAATTTGAATCTGACACGCAAACACAAATCATCGACCTCAATAAAAAGCAAAAGAAAGCTGATAAGACTCGCACTAAAAAAGAGATCATAAACTTGATAATAATATATGTCCAAGGAAAAGTAAGTCAATTTTTTTTTTCTTTCTATTCAACTTAGGGAAAAAGGACAAAGAGAAGTTACAAAGAATGTGGGTCTTGAAAATTGACTTTATGATCCCTTTTTTTTTTTTTTTAAGAAGTGTTGAAAATTGACCATTTAGTCATGAAAAAAAAAAGGATTAGTTGAAAATTGAGCACTAAATTATAATTAAGTATGTGGGTTATTGAGCACTAAATTACCCTTCAAATACTTTTTTAGAAAAAAAAAAATATAAATAAATAAAACACCTCAAATGTTTCCCTATTCATGCAATATATAGTTAGAGCCTAATATGTCACGATCATTACTTGTCAAAAACCCACAAGAAAAAAAGAAAAAGGTAAGGGTAATTTTTGTCAAGCACTCCTGATTAGGCAAATATCATCCACATAATCCTATTTTCAAACCAAAAAATTCATCATTTGAGATTTTGTAATCCATATAAAAGATACACTTTATACACGAAGGAATAAATCAAGGGCATATTAGTCATGTCAGAAATATATATTTTTTCGATGAATATATAAGAAAGATTTATTAAATATTTGTTCATATATTATTTTTCTAATTATTCTACTAATTAATGGCTTAAAGCGAGCACAAAGAACCAGGAGCACCCGAATCCACAAGATGATTTTGATCTTTAAAATCGTTTTTTTTTTTTTTTTTTTTTCAAGGAGATTTTTTTTAATGTATTTGAATTTTTATGAGTAACTCACTAAAAAAAAAGAAAAAGAAATTATAATTAGTAAAGCAGGTGCCAGGGGTAGATATTCGAGGATAACAAATGAAAAAGAGAAACGCAGCCCAATGTCCATCACCATTCACCACCAACCCCAGTTGCGTTGGTCCCACAGAGTAAGATCGGATGGGATGATAAAAATATTCGCTCATCGTGAATAAATATAATCCGACGGTCCACCACGTCTGGCCATTTTGACTTTTGAACGAGTTGCCGCTTTTCTTCCTTTCCACTCTAAAATTTCCGCTGGATTCCAATTCCACGACTAAAAGTAGGAAACAACTGGATGGGGATCCCATACAATGCCATATTGCATGGGTGCAAAAACCTCTCTTTTATTATTATTATTTTCCTTTTTCCTGATCATTTATTTGAAGTGAGTTGTTCAAATTATGACAAATAAAAAAATGATGATGTTAAGGGAGTTGTGACTAGGGCTGCACGGGTCGAGGCAGGCCGAATATTGCTAATTTATGACACTTGCCCTGCACCATGCGGGTTTGAAAATTGTACCATGTCACTCGGCTACATTTGATTTTATCCACTGGGTATCGGATATGCGGGCGCGGGTGAGAATGGTGCGGGTTGGGCGGTGTAGGTTCGGGTATTTATATATTTTGGTTTTGTTATATGTGTGAATCGTGTTAATCAAAAAAAAAAGAAGAAGACCTAAATCAAAGTTTGTCATGAAGCTGTGAGAGAGAGAGAGAGAGAGAGAGAGAATGAAAGAAACAAACCTTGTGATTGGAGCTTCGTCTAGTACTGGGCACGGCGCAGAGTGAGCCTGAGGGAGAGGGAGGCGTGACTCGTGAGAGAATTGAGAGAGTCTGGGAGACGTGAGAGTCTGAGAGAATTGAGGGAGATGGAGATATTTTGGGTTATTAGGTTTAGGTTAAAGCGGGACAGCGCGGGTAGCCGCCGCCCAAAATTTTATCTTCCCAAAACCTGTCCCGCCCCCATGGGTTGGAAGAAATCCAACCCGTTTTTACAAGAAAAAAAACCAAATCCGGGCTGATTGGGGCAGGTTTGCGGGTTGGGCTGATTTTTGCCTACCCTTAATTGTGACATCCCACATTGCATGTGTGTGAAAAAGATGATTTTTATATATGGAATATGCTCTCTCTAAATGACATGAGGTATTTTTGTGGTAAACCCAATATTAAAACCGTGAGGGCTTGACCCAAAGCGGACAATAACATATCATTTAGGGTGGGGTGTTACAGATGATATCAGAGCTACCTAGTAATGCCAAGTCATGTGGTACAGAAACATTGTATGACGAGGACGTCAAGAAAATTTAAGAGGAGGAGTTTGTAACACCTCGGTCCCATATTGGGAAGATAGGAAAAGGACCACATAAAGTGCATGGTTTATAAAGATAATCATGGGTGCTAAGTCCCACATTGTTTAGTTACAAGGTGAAACTGAGCTTTATAATAAATTTTAAGAAAATTCTAAATTGACTAGTCCTTTTAGAGTAATGACATGGATGTGGCTAGTACTTTTCTCTAGTCCCACATTGCCTATAATCCATTATAAAACCCAGTTTCATGACCGAAGTGTTACAGGAGTAGTTGTTGGTGGCTGAATTACCAAAAATAGATGATTTAACTAATCACCAAAAATGGTGCGGCCACTTCACTGGGATGATTTGACCACTCTCTTTGAGCTGGTTCAACTGTGTGCGTACTACTTACTTTGGATGACTTGGCCACCAACACCACTCTTTTTTTATTTTTATTTTTTTTATTTTTTTATTTATTGTCATAATTTATTGCATGGGATTTCAATCCCCTTTGTGGAGCTGTGCAAGTGGGCTTTCAAATAGTGGTCACGTTTGTGTTAGTTGTTTCAAGATTGAGATGGGATCTAATACCTTTTTTGCAACAACAAAGTAAAAACCAAAAAAGTGGTTATTATGGGCGGCTGAATCATCCCAAGTGCTTGGAGTAGTGCAACTACTCTCAAATTCGAAACACTTCTAAGTACTTGGGAGTTTTACGATTACTCTAGAACTAGCCGGATAGATGAACCACTCCAAAGAGCTTTGGGGGTGATTTAACCATAGCTAAGCTAGCTAAAAATGGTAGATAGAACCATACCAAAAACTCAGCCAATAAATACCCCCAACAACTTTTTTTTTTTTTTAAATTTTTAGTTAGTCGTTATCAATTATCATACCATTTATTTAAGATAAAAAAAAATGCAACACATTCACAACTCTTGAGTAACTATTTTTTGACCTGATAAATATCATCAAATTCAAAATTTAATAATAATTTATCTAAACTTTATAAAAAATAAAAAAAAAATTGTGCAGGAGAGATGAGGGTGAGAATGACTTTTTACTATTTAGCATTTATTTTAAAATAAACGCTCACAAAAAAGGCGTCGTATCCATGCAATCCCCTCCATCCCCACGAATCCATGAAAAGCAAGGCTTAAAGATTTTATAGGAGACGTGGCATAAATTGATAGGTGGTAAAGAATCTATATGTCCGAATTCAGCTTGTCTGACCAGGAGTTTTCAAAAGTTACCCTTGGAAACCAGTTGGAGCTCCAACTCTACAAAACAAAAGAAAAAACCGACTTCACCTGGCTTTTGTTCTGTTCCAAGTTCCAAGTTCCAACCCCTTCTCTTTTTTACCTTAAAATAACCAAAAAAAAAGAAAAACAAAAACAAAAAAAACGAAACAAAACAAAAACCCACCACCCCCACCCGAACGGAAGCGTTTTATGGTGGATTGCTTTGCTCTGCTGGTTCTCTTGGCGCATCGGCTAGGGAAAGTAGCTTAAAGAAGCAGCAGAGCAGAAAGAAAACCTAGCAGAGCGCACCATAAGAAGGAGAAAAAGGAAAAGCCAAAAAAAAAAAAAAAAAAAAATTAAACACAGAGCACGTAGAGAGGTTGTTTGCACGCGTGAGGTTCATAAGAAAAAAGAAAAAAGGAGAGCAGAATAGGAGGCGTTGATAGACCGTGGAATCGAAAGGAATCACACACAAAGTGCGTGGTTTAGGGTGGTTGTTGTTGTTGTTGCTGCTGCTGCTGCTGTACCTCTTTAACCCTTAAACCCTTTTTGCGTGTTTCGTACGGTCTATCCACCCCCTTCTCTCTGCTCTCTGCTCTCTGTGTCTCTGTCTCTGTCTTTCTCTTCCTGCCCTGTTCTCAAAAAGGAGTCTTCTTTCAGGGGTGTTCGTTTTTTTTTTTTGGTTTTGTTTTCCTTCCTGTCTGTTACTTTGGATTTCCTTTTTTGTTTTTGTTTTTGTTTTTTTTTATATTTACACAAAATTGCTCAGTGTTTGTGCTTTTTCTTAGTGCTATTTTTATAGGAAAATATAGATAGAGATAATAATTATAGTGCAATGGAGAATGAGGCTAGGGTTCCAGGAAGCGTTGGGGGGGAGCTGACACCCGCGTCATCGGCGGACGATGTGAGGCCGTCTTACTGGCTTGATGCCTGCGAGGACATACCCTGCGACCTCGTGGATTTCGACACTTGTCCTGTTCCCAACTCTGTCGACAACGTTGGAAATCAGGACGGCCTTGTCAGCGATTTCTTCGGTGGAATCGATCACATACTTGAGAGCATCAAGAACGGTGGCGGCGTCCCTCTACCTCAGCTCCTTGATTCTAATTCCGCCGTCAATGGCGGGGATACGTGGTTCCAGGGCGACCCATCTGAGGGCTCATTTCCGCCGTCCGATGGCATCCACAAAGAGATTACCGAAAAGAAAGTGGTGCCGCTGGTGGGGGATAATTCCTCAAGGGAAAATGGAATGCAAAAGGTTGAGAAGCGGGGTAGTGCGGATGGGGAAGAGAGGTCTAGTAAAAGGGCTAGGATTGGTAACTTCAAGAAGGAGAGGTGTTACTCGAGCAGAGTGCAGAATCACCCCAAGGATTGGGAAAGATGTTTGAGTAGGAAGAGGGGTCGAGATTGGGATGAGATTGATAGGAGGGATAGGGATAATGGTAGGAGAAGAGAACATTACAGTAGTAATAGGAGGGATGGTAGAGATAGGGAATGGAGGGACAGAGAGGCAAAGGGTTATTGGGAGAGGGATAGGTCGGGTTCTGGTGACATGGTTTTCCGCTTAGGTGCTTGGGAAGCCGACCGTAACAAAGACGCCAACAAGGCGGCCAATGAAAAAATCCAGGAATCTGATGCGAGGGCGGAGAGGAAATCCGAGGAGGAACCAAAAGAAAAAATTCCCCAAGAACATGCTAGACAGTATCAATTGGATGTTCTTGAACAGGCAAAGAAGAAAAACACAATAGCCTTTCTTGAAACTGGGGCTGGGAAGACACTCATTGCTGTTCTTCTCATGAAAAGTGTTTCCAATGATTTACAAAGGCTGAATATGAAAATGCTTGCCGTGTTTTTAGTTCCTAAAGTGCCGCTAGTCTATCAGGTAGTCTATTTTGGAGACTGATGATGTTCTGTTTTGCAACTAAACCATGATGGTGTCTATCCATTACGAAATGAGTTAATGTCATTGGTTATGCTTTGTTTCAGCAAGCAGAAGTTATTCGCGAGCGGACTGGTTTCCAAGTGGGCCATTATTGTGGTGAAATGGGTCAAGATTTCTGGGATGCTCGAAGATGGCAGCGTGAGTTCGAAGCAAAACAGGTGAGGTTTCTGATTTTGGTGAGATATGATTCACATATATTATTTTAAACTTCCTTATGTTCGAATTAGTTTTTAGCTTCAATTATTGAAAGGTGATTTGCAGGCTCCTATTTACTAAAATAAATCTTTTGGAACTGCTGTTTTCTAGTGGTAATGATTGAGCAAAAGCAATCTTTGCCAGATACAGGGGAAAGGTTATAGTTCCCTTATTTTAGAAAACTAGCAAAGTATGCACACTAAAGATGAAAGTTGTTGATTAAAAAACTATTCTTTAAATGCCTATAGATTAATTTAATGTTAGGAAAATTTCTTTCATCACAATACCTTTAAGACACAGTGTAAATTGCATTGTTGTGCTATTGTAGAATACTAGCAGTCTAGGTGTGCATAGCATATGCAAAAATAAAAAGGGTTTTTAGTAAAGATTTAGTTTAGCTATCTTTTTTTCTGTCTTCTAATTTAGATACCTTTTTTTTCAGTGTTTCTGTTGTACAACCAGGGTTTGCCTTTCAAGAGAATCTCTTAAGACAAAATTACTTTATATGCCTGCATAAAATTATTGCCATGCAAATGAGATTAATTGTGATGCTCTTAGAAATAGGATTGGATCAAGATTGTGAAATCAACAGCCCAAATTAAGAGTAAATGATTGGGGTCCTGTTAAAAGTAAATTTATTTGTTTTTCCCCGGGGGGATTAGAGAGTTGTTTGTAATCTGGTATGCCTTGTGTCAACCATAAAACTGTTATATTTTTCAACAGTACCTGTTGTAGGTTCAATACGATGTCTTGCTGCCTTGTTTTCTGCCGTTACAATAAGGTTATTCCTGGAAGGATAGTTCCCATTGTTTTTTTTTTTTCTTTCAAATATTGTTCATCTCTCCTCACGTTCCACTACCAGCAATTTTCAGTATACAAACATGATAACCTAATCATCACCAACTCACCATCATAAAAATTTCACTCAAGTTTAATGTTGAAAATGTCTGTGATAATTATCTGGCAGATATTCTTTTTTTGGCAATTCTCTTGTATATTCCCATATTCTAGAGTTGTGCCTTTTTTTTTTTTTAAAAAATATTTTTTTATTGAATTATTACTTTATCAACAATTACAATGATAATAATACTCATAATAATAATGTGGCAGCTAATTATATGATTTTTGATCTAACACAAGAACACTTTAAAAAAGACATCAAAAAATATATTTTGCTAAATTTGAGCTGGCATTGTTTTGGTGGAAAAGCAAGTAGAAGTAATTAAAAAAGTAATTAAAGTAAGGATAAATGTGATACGGAAATGTAATACAGGAGAACTCATTGGTTATGGGAGGGTCTGTGGTGGATGCAGTCTTTCCAAGGGAAGCAGTCCTTCATCTCTTTAGGCTCTCAAGGTCCAGAGAGGGAGGGGGGATAGTAGTGATCTTTGGTTCTCTAAATTGCTTCCCTATTTTGTGGCTAGAAATTCTTCCGAGACTAATGTTACCTTCAGATAGTGAACCTGGTTCTCTTCTCCAAGTGTTGAGTGGTGTTTTCTCTCTGATTATTCTTTATGTAATATATGATGGTCTTTGGAGAGTGATGGCTTTATTCACTTCTAGTTTCTTTTTATCACCTGTTTAAAGTTTAAGTTTCCCATGTTCCGGTCTCTGCTGATTGATTTGTATGGCCAAAGTTTCCCCTAGAGTAAGGGATTTGGCATATCCAGTGTTGTACCGTGGGATGAATACCAATGAGAAGTTACAATCTATAATGTTTTGTAAAGCTCTTAGCTTGAATAACTGTATGTTGAACCAAAAAAAAAAAAAAAAAAAAAAAAAGAACAGGCAATTGATCATATGCTCATGCATTAGACTTTTGCTTGGTCATTGTAGATGTAGATGCATTTCCTTTTGGAGGCATGTAATGATACTTAATGGAAATATAATTCATCATGCCACAATAGCCTTTGGGGTCTTTGTCAGGGAGATAAGGGTAAGCTTCAAGGGGTTGGACAATTCATGCCATCTCATTCATGATATATTTGAAAGAAATGATCAGAAGTATTAAGATATTGTTCTTCGTTTGGCATTGCTCATTCTTCTCCTCTTACCTTATGGTCTCCTTTAGGGAGCGCTTTAAAATGGATCATTGTGGTAGGTTTGAATTTAATATGTTTTTGTCAACATCAACTAGCAGAGGTCTTGAGCTCTTGCTGACTGTCTCATTTTAGGAGTTTAAAGTTGAATTTTGTTTACTAGTTTCTTGGAAATCCATGTTACGTAGGAATTGATAAGCTTTAGAGATCATAGATGAAGTATGGCCTTAGATTTTTCCAAGCCTAAAGGTGGGAAACTGTATTTGTTGCTGACATAGCTCCTAAATATTTATTTGTAAATTCATGGAATTAATAAGCTCCTTAATATTTTATTTGTAAATTCATGGAATTAATAAGCTCCTAAATATTTTATTTGTGTCCCCAAGAGGTAGCTCAATCGGCTGAGACCACGCTTAATGAAGCGGAGGTCACTAGTTCGAATCTCCCTCCTCCCTCCTTGTGGGGACATGTCAAAAAATAAATATTTTATTTGTAAATTCATGGAATTAATAAGCTCCTAAATATTTTTGTTGTGAAAAATTCTTGGGAATTAATAAGTTGTGGAAACAGTTGAATCTTTCTTATGCTGTATGCTTTGCAGTCTCAACAAATTGTGTTCTATGTTTTAGCATAATTTTGAATTATGAGGTGATCATGCTACAATGCAGGGTTGCGCCCCTCTATGCTTTCTAATGAGATTGAATTGCTTTAAAAAAAAAATGCTAATACCATGCTTGGAAACCCATAAATTGGCCAAAATGAATTGTATTGGAATCCATTTAGCCCAATTCACGTCTTTGGTACCAATATGAATTGAATTGAATTCAAGTTGTGTGTTGGAACCAAAATGAATTAAAGTCAAATTCGATTCATATGTTTAGATTTCTCTGCTTGCCTGATGAATTGAATTAGAATTCATGTGAATTGACTATCAATGGACCAAATCATTTCAAATTTGATTCGATTCCTAATTCATTTCTTGTCATGTAAGAATCTTTTAACCAAATACCAAAAATATCTCTGTTTATCTTTTTCCATCCCCATGACTTGTAAAAAAAATTATTTTTCCATCCCCACATACTACATACCAACACTAACACATGTTCCCTTTTACACTCTCTCTCTCTCTCAATTTTTGTAAGAACATAAGTATGAATGATTACACTTTTCTTCAACTTGTGTTTGATTTTTAGAAACTTGGTTAGAAACATGTAGTGGCGATAGTAAGGGGAATTTTATTATGTTAAAGTGATCCAAACCTAGGGGAGTGCTCTAGTGAGATCATAATAAAACATGTTGGAATACCACTCTACTCAAAAGCTTAATCCTTGGTTTGGGCCTAATTATTTTAGTCATTCACACTTGTATATCTTTCTTATGAGGAAATTAACTTTTCTACACTTGTACGTGTATACTCAACAATCGCCCTCTTATTTGTGAGTCTATCATCACATCGTTACTCTCTCCATGGCATGGACACATCGTTATATTCCCTTTCGAATGGAAGCTTTATCAATCTTATGGGCCATCTCTAGGATGACTTGTGTGGGCTATGTGGGTTTTATCCATGACATGCATCTTTTGTCCTTGCTTCAATTGCGAATGGGACCCACAATTCATGCATGTGCACCATTCCGCTTCAATTGCGAAAGGAACCACTATCACCCACCATATACATGTGCACCGTCTTTGCTTCAACTGCCAAAGGAATCACTATCTTACAATCATCCACAATGCTGCAACCATCGTCTTTGATATCCTTGTTAGGGAGATTAACACCATGGAGAGTGTTCTAGTAAGACCATTATACAACATATTTGAGCACTACTTAACCCAAAAGCTTAAACTTATGGTTTTAGGTCCAATTATATTATATTAATCACTCTCACATATGACATCTTTCTAATATATGTCTTAATCTTTCTATTCTCATACGTGTATGGTCAATAATCTCTCTTTCATGTATAAGACTATAAGTCTATCACCACATTGCTACCTTCCCCTTGAACAAAAGCTTTATTAATCTTATAGATTGTCCATAGGCATAGGATTACTTGTGCAGGTTATGTGGGCTTTATCCATGCCGTGGACCTTCGTCACCGCTCAAAGTGCGAAAGGCACTGTTATCATTCACCATATTGCACTCCGTTACTAGCTCTGGTACCACTTGTTAGGGAGATTGATGCTTTTGGAGAATTTTTAGTGAGACCATAATATAATATGTTGGAACACTACTTAACCCAAAAGCTTAAACCTATGTTTTAACACAATTATATTATATTAACCACTACACCTATGATATTTTTGTAGCTTTTCTATACTCACATGTGTATGCTCAACATATTCAATGCAATTCATCTTATGTTTCCCCCCACCCGAATACTAAATTTGATTTCTATTTGAAATCGTGCATATTCACAAAAAAAAAAAAAAAAAAAAAAATTTATATCAACCCAATTCGTTTCTAATTCTAATTCTTCATCTTAAGCGAAGTGTATTGAATTTGATTTCTGAATCATTTCATCTAAATTAATTGACTTAACTCAAATTTAATTCATTCATGAATTGGTTCAAATTTAGTTCGTTTCATCTGCTGTCCTTCACCTCTAACTGAGCATTTGTGGTTTTACTGCAAAATTGGCTTTGTTAGCATGCCAATACGTATTCACATGTTTTCATATTAAAAGTTCACTATGATCTTGTCATTGCTGTGATTGATGTCTCAAATCTGTCTCTGTTCTTGTTATGATGGGCTCTTATGGAATTTGGATAAAATGTCCAAGGCATTTTGGTTCCTCATTGAAAGGTTACTGCATCCAAAACTGAAGGTTCTGTGATTGTGATTGATTCTGTCATTATTATTGGTCTTGTTATTCATCAAGAAAATTATTATTGGTCTTGTCACCTGGGTGTTGCCTGCTTATACACCTATTCACCCAATTGTTTCCTCTCACTGCAGGTTTTAGTGATGACAGCTCAAATTCTGTTGAACATTCTAAGGCACAGCATAATAAAAATGGAAGCGATAAATCTCCTTATTCTAGATGAGTGTCATCATGCAGTGAAGAAACATCCATATTCTTTAGTGATGTCTGAGTTCTATCACACGACACCCAAGGATAAGAGACCAATTGTATTTGGAATGACTGCTTCTCCTGTTAACTTAAAGGGTAATTGTGACAATAAGGTTCTCTTGTGCTACTATTTTTCTCTTTTCAAGCTGTTAATTATCTTAGAAGAAGCATCTTATCAATAAAGTTTTGTAGGTAGTCACAATTTCCTTTTTATTGCGTAAGTCTGCCACAACATGTTGCTCATGATTATGTTCTACTCAGGCGTTTCCAGCCAAGTTGATTGTGCGATAAAGATTCGTAATCTGGAAAGTAAACTAGATTCGATAGTTTGTACCATTAAAGACCGTAAAGAGCTGGAGAAACACGTACCAATGCCCTCAGAAGTTGTGGTGGAGTATGACAAAGCAGCCAGCTTATGGTCACTTCATGAGCAGATAAAGCAAATGGAAGCTGAAGTTGAAGAAGCTGCAAAATCTAGCTCTAGAAGAAGTAAGTGGCAGTTCATGGGAGCAAGAGATGCCGGGGCCAAGGAGGAGCTGCGCCAAGTCTATGGTGTTTCTGAAAGGACAGAAAGTGATGGGGCTGCTAATTTAATTCAAAAGCTGAGGGCTATAAATTATGCACTAGGTGAACTGGGTCAGTGGTGCGCTTACAAGGTACCAATTTGTTCCAATTCTATTGTTTACTTGCATTTTCCCTGCTCAACTGTTTCATATCCATTCTTTCACAGGTTGCACAATCTTTTTTGACTGCTTTACAAAATGATGAGAGGGCAAATTACCAACTTGATGTCAAGTTTCAAGAATCCTACCTGAACAAAATCGTATCTCTCATACAATGTCAATTATCTGAGGGGGCTGCTTCTGACAAGGATACAAAAGTTGCAGACACAGAAAGTGATGTGGCTCAGGATGGGACTGAAGCTGATGAGATTGAGGAGGGAGAGCTTCCTGACAGTCATGGTGAGTATGGTTGTTGACTCTTGGTGATTACGTAGAATAGACATTCTAGATGTTGTGCAGCTCATACTGATCCCCACATATGTTGAGTTATACAAATCCTGGTGAGTATGGTTGTTGACTCTTGGTGATTACATAGAATAGACATTCTAGATGTTGTGCAGCTCATACTGATCCCCACATATGTTGAGTTATACAAATCCCGCCACCCAAGAGAAAAAGAGAAATGATATAATCATTTCACAAATTTTGGTATAGGGCATATCAGAAGATGGCAAAACTAATGAATTTGGTTATATTAAATCCTGGATGGCTGGATTATTGTAGTTAAATTGTTGAAGTAATTTGTGATTGAAATATATTTGGGGTCCTATTTTATGCATGGAGAGCATTTAAGGACATGTTAAGCTCATCTAGGTGAGCCTTAAATGTATGCCGGGTCATCCAAGTGACTGACCACCATCAACCATATGTGTCAGGCTGTTTCATTTCTCTTCTTGGTTGCATGAATTTCTGATTTGTCAGATGTTTACAATGGTAAATATACTGATATTTCTTCTAACCTGTTCTTCTTGCAGTTGTATCTGGTGGGGAGCATGTGGATGTGATAATAGGAGCTGCTGTTGCTGATGGAAAAGTGACGCCAAAAGTGCAGTCACTGATTAAAATACTTCTCAACTATCAGAACACAGAAGATTTTCGTGCAATCATTTTTGTTGAGCGAGTTGTGTCTGCTTTAGTTCTTCCTAAGGTTGAGATGTTAATAGATGGTTTTGTGTTCTTGTTTGTTAATTCAGTTTCTCAAGTTCCTCAAGAGTATATTGTTATCTTCTGCCAAGCATGCAGGTTTTTACAGAGCTTCCCTCTCTAAGTTTTATTAAATGTGCAAGCTTGATAGGTCACAACAATAGTCATGAAATGCGGACATGCCAAATGCAGGACACAATTGCCAAATTCCGGGATGGACGTGTATGTTTTGAATCCCATGCTTGCTGACTCATTTTGCATAAAAATTGAATTCTTTCATGATTGGATATTCAAGCATCTCATCCATTCTTGCACTTGTTTTCTAGGTGACCTTGTTAGTTGCCACTAGTGTTGCTGAGGAAGGACTTGATATTCGGCAATGCAATGTTGTTATTCGCTTTGACCTTGCAAAAACTGTCTTGGCATACATTCAGTCTAGGGGCCGGGCTAGAAAACCTGGGTCTGATTACCTCCTGATGGTTGAGAGGTACTTGTGTGTTTTTTTTTAATAAAAAAATCTTTTCAATGTTAGCATAGTCCAGCAAAAAAAAACAAAAATAGCGGGTTTAAAAAAAATCCAAATCTGTGTTTTCTCTTTGTAATCTTGTTCACTTTCTACTTGTGTTGGGTTAGGTTCAGTGTTGGTCTTAATTCTAATTGTGGTATCTGTTTATGATCTTTCAAATGTTAGTGGATTTGAAAGTGTGTAAATTTTTGTATTATCTAGGGGGAATTTGTCACATGAAGCATTCTTAAGGAATGCCAGGAATAGTGAGGAGACCTTGCGGAAAGAAGCAATAGAGAGAACTGACCTTAGTCATCTTAAAGATGTTTCAAGATTAATTTCAGCGGATACCTCTCCGGGTACTGTGTACCAGGTGGAGTCAACTGGTGCGGTTGTAAGCTTAAATTCTGCTGTTGGCCTCATCCATTTCTACTGCTCTCAACTACCCAGTGACAGGTGTTTTGCTTGTGCTCTAAGATTGATATTTACATGCTACATGTTTACCAAGACATTTAGATTTGCTAGTAAGATCGATTTTTTGCTCAATTTCCTTGTATCTGTTATCCAGGTATTCAATACTTCGTCCTGAGTTTATCATGGAGAGGCATGAAAAGTCAGGGGGTCCCACTGAATATTCATGCAAGCTTCAACTGCCTTGTAATGCACCATTTGAGAAACTTGAGGGTCCCATCTGTAGTTCAATGCGCCTTGCACAGCAGGCATGCTATCAGTTTGTCATGATCATTTTAGCTTTTTGTGAGTCATTTTAATAAGAGAAATGCTTGGCTTCATTAATAAAAAGTCCATCTTTTGGCCATTTTAATCTTAGGTAGCATGACTCATTTTCCATAAATCTATTAATTTATTGTTTAAAATCTATTAATTTTAAAATGGGCCATGCCACCTAGTATTAAAATGGCCAAAGTATGGACTTTTTAATGAAGCCAAGCATTTCTCTTTTAAGAAAGATGGCTTATTTATCTCTCTATCGTGCAGGCTGTTTGTTTGGCTGCTTGCAAGAAGCTCCATGAGATGGGAGCATTTACGGACATGCTCTTGCCAGACAAGGGAAGTGGGGAAGAAAGAGAAAAAGTTGACCAGAATGATGAAGGAGATCCACTCCCTGGGACTGCTAGGCATAGAGAGTTCTATCCTGAAGGCGTGGCTGATATTCTTAAGGTTTGTTTAATAATGCATGTCACATGGCGGTGTAAATATTTTGTTTTTGTTGTAAAGAAAAGTTTAAATGAAAATGTTTGTGACCCGACAGTTTTTATTGTAGAAGACTTGCTACTGAAAACACCTAAGCACACACACATATATATATATATATATATATATATATTTTAATTTTTTTTTATTATTATTTTTTTATGTTAAGTAATAATCCCATCTTATTAAAAGCGATAACCCCCACTAATTGTGAAAAAAACAGACCCCCACTAATTGTTGGCCCTCAAACTGGCAGAAGGTCATTTACGTTTGGCATATACAGTTGGTATTGCAGCCTCCTTTAGTTTGGGCTTAGAATTTTGCATGTTAACAGCAACGTGACAGCTACTTAATGGATTTGGTTCTAAATTTTCATGGTTTTCTTGTTCTTTTTTCTTGTTCTATGTGTTTTCTCTTGTATACTTCCTAAGCACTTGGGGGCGCCTTACGCTTTTAATGATATCTCAATTATATATATATATATATATATATATATATAAGAATACTGGAATTTATCCCTGAATTGCACTTTTAATGTGTAGGGTGTTTATGAAAAAAAAAAAAAAATGAACTATGTGTTTTCTCTTGTATACTTCCTGTGCACTTGGAGGCGCCTTACGCTTTTAATGATATCTCAATTATATATATATATATAAGAATACTGGAATTTATCCCTGAATTGCCCTTTTAGTGTGTAGGGTGTTGACCAAAAAAAAAAAAAAAAAATGAAGCAAGAAAAGATGAACACAACGTGATCTAAACCTATATTTGCTATATGTTAATACTTCGGTTTAGGAGACATATATCCAAATATTCCTTTTTTGCTTTGATAAGTGTAACACCCCAGTTCCATTTTAGGAAGATGAGAAGAAGCCTACAAAGAGTGGGTGATTTATAAAGATAGTTAGTGCTAAGTCCCACATTGCCTAGTTACTAGGTGAAACTGAGCTTTATAATAAATTATAGGAAAGCTCCAAATTAACTAGTCATTTTGGAGTAATAGCGCAGATGTGGTTAGCGCTTTTTTCCTTGGTCGTTACAAGTGGTATTAGAGCCACCTAGTAACGCTAGGTCATGTGGTACTGGAGCACTGCTTGACATGGCCCTGACAAGGACGTCAGGAATTTAAGAGGGGGAGTTTGTAACACCCCAGTCCCATATTGGGAAGATGAGAAGAAGCCTACATAGAGTGGGTGGTTTATAAAGATAGCCAGTGTTAAGTCCCACATTGCCTAGTTACTAGGTGAAACTGGGCTTTATAATAAGAACACCATATTTATAAAAAATATGAAGAAAGGAAGATAAGGAAAAAGTATGTGATAACTAAGAGAGTGACATATACATAATTTGGAAATATATGTATTTCGTCAAAGCTTGATTTCATGTCATTTAACGTAACACATAAATTGTTATGATTATAAGTTGCTGGTTACCAAGGGGCAGAAAGACAAACCATGTAGCATTTTGAAACTTGTTATAATAGCCTTAATTTTGTACTACAAACGAGAATGTCTTTGATGCATGGCTAATTGATCTATTTAGTTTCAAATTCCAAGTTCTAAATATATAGTGTTTAACTGTCATTAGCAAAGTATTTTTCAACTTCAAAAGGTTATATGTAGTTGATTCCCTTTTAATTAAATAGAAGATCTAGAAAAAAAATTATCTTTTCCCAGAGAGGAAAAATTGTTGAGAATCAAGATCATTAGGCACAATAGATTTAGCAACTAAATTATATGCACAATGTGTCTTCGGAGGAATGAAGTGATTATATGAATTTTTTTTTTTTAATAAGTAATAGAAATATCCATAAAAGCGCAAAGCACAACCTAGGTACACAGGAAGTGAAGTGATTATATGAATTAAAAGCCATTTATAATGTATTTGGTGAAACTGCGGTGGTGCTTTAACTTGAAGTTGTTGCAAGTACTGCTTTGTATTGTACTCTGTGTGGTTCAATACATCTAAGGAAATTGTGCTTGTGTTGGATACATCTTATTCCACATATGATGTATTTAATTATACCAACAACTATATTTGAGGTTTCTTTTTCTGTAATTGTTGTCTTTTAAATGCATACTTGCGTAACGTTCTCTGGCTTTTCAGGGAGAATGGATTTTATCTGGAAGAGATGTTTGCAATGACTCAGAAGTGCTTCATCTTTATGTGTATGCTGTTAAATGTGTAAATATTGGCTCTTCAAAAGATCCGTTCTTGACTCAAGTTTCAGATTTTGCATTACTTTTTGGCAATGAGCTGGATGCAGAGGTATTTTACTTTCAGCTGTCATTTTTTATGGTAAATCAATTTTAGGTTCACTAACCCCATTTACTGGCATTAGGTGTTATCGATGTCGATGGATCTATTTGTCGCTCGAACCATGAGTACAAAGGCATCTCTTGTCTTCAGGGGGTTAATGGATATCACTGAAAGTCAGGTTGATCAATTAATTACTGTTTGAGTTTGTTTGTTTAGACCTGTCTTGACTTTTTATTTGTCCGCTACTGATGCTATTCCTACTTTGAATTGTTTGCAGTTGGCCTCCCTTAAGAGTTTTCATGTAAGATTGATGAGCATTGTACTGGACGTGGATGTTGAACCTTCCACTACTCCTTGGGATCCTACAAAGGCATATTTGTTTGTCCCCGTGGTTGGCGATAAATCTTTAGATCCTATGAGAGAAATTGACTGGGATCTGATTGAAAATATTATTAATACAGATGCATGGAACAATCCCCTTCAGAAAGCTCGACCAGATGTCTATCTTGGCACAAATGAGAGGACACTGGGTGGAGACAGAAGGGAGTATGGGTTTGGGAAATTGCGTAATGGGATGGCTTTTGGACAAAAATCTCATCCCACCTATGGAATCAGAGGAGCCGTGGCACAGTTTGATGTTGTGAAAGCTTCTGGACTGGTTCCTAATCGGGATGGTATGGAATTGCAAGAGCATGTGGATTTGACCAAAGGTAAACTGATGTTGGCTGATACTTGTATGAGTGCGGAAGATTTGGTAGGCAGAATTGTCACAGCTGTTCACTCGGGTAAGAGGTTTTATGTGGACTCAGTACGCTATGATATGACTGCGGAGAATTCTTTCCCGAGGAAAGAAGGATATCTTGGTCCTCTGGAGTACAGCTCATATGCTGATTACTACAAGCAAAAGTAAGATACAAATTTAAAGCTCAAATTGTCTGCCCAGTTTTAGTTCCTTCCATCTTGTTTGAAAAAAGAAAGAAAGAAATCCTTCCTTCCCTCTCATCCCTAATGTCCAGAAATTTCCTGATTATAATTTATCAACCGACTAGCCACATTGCACCTCAGTTGTTGTGCCTGAAGAAGAGGAAAGCTAACCTTAATCTGTGAAGGATATAATTGACTACTGTCGGTTGTAAGTGTGGGGGGCTTTAATATGTTCCGCACATGTCTCATTGACAATAGTTTATGAATCCTTACAGATTGGAGAAGCTTTCCTTTTCTTCTTGCACAACAAAAGGTGCATTTGGCTATTGGGTTTTCTTTAACTAGGTATGGAGTTGAGTTGATCTATAAGCAACAACCATTGATAAGAGGACGGGGTGTCTCATATTGCAAGAATCTCCTGTCCCCTCGGTTTGAACACAAGGAAGGTATGCTCTCCTTTTTGCCCTTTGGTTGCTAAAGATATTTGCTGCTTGATGCGCTTATGGAGCTTGTTATATCTGTGTAGCACCTGAAGATGAAACTGAAGAGAATCTTGACAAAACATACTATGTGTTTCTTCCTGCTGAGCTGTGCTTAGTACACCCACTTCCTGGATCAGTTGTTCGTGGTGCCCAGAGACTGCCCTCTGTAATGAGGAGGGTTGAAAGCATGCTGCTTGCAATTCAGCTCAAAGATAAAATAAACTATACTGTCCCTGCTTCGAAGGTATTTTCTGATCTCAAGTATTTGAATTTAAATGCTTATCAACTGCTTCTCAACTGATAGCTGCTTCCTATTTCACAGATCTTGGAAGCCTTGACTGCTGCTTCATGCCAAGAGACTTTCTGTTATGAACGGGCAGAGCTTCTGGGAGATGCTTACCTGAAATGGGTGGTTAGTCGATTTCTTTTTCTTAAATACCCCCAGAAACATGAGGGTCAGCTTACTAGGATGAGACAACAAATGGTGAGTAACATGGTGTTATATCACTATGCTTTGAGTAAAGGACTTCAATCATATATCCAAGCAGATCGCTTTGCTCCATCTCGATGGGCTGCTCCTGGGGTACAGCCTGTCTTTGATGAGGATACCAAGGATGGAGAATCATCCTTTTTTGATCAGGACGGGTCACGTGCTGAGACTGAACATGGGATGGATCTGTGCAGTGATGGATATGAAAATGATGAAATGGAGGATGGTGAGCTTGAGAGTGACTCGAGTTCATATAGAGTTCTCTCCAGCAAGACGCTCGCAGATGTTGTTGAAGCACTTATTGGAGTTTATTATGTTGAAGGTGGGAAGCATGCTGCGAATCATCTCATGAAATGGATTGGCATTCAGGTAGAGTTTGATGCGGATGAGATAGAGTGCATAACAAGGCCATCGAATGTTCCGGACAGCATACTTAGAAGTGTAAACTTTGATGCCTTAGAAGGAGCTTTGAACATCAAGTTTAATGACAGGGGCCTGTTGGTGGAAGCTATTACTCATGCTTCACGACCATCTTCTGGAGTATCCTGCTATCAGCGTCTGGAGTTTGTTGGTGATGCTGTCTTAGATCATCTCATAACAAAGCATTTGTTTTTCACGTACACTGATCTGCCCCCAGGGCGCTTGACTGACCTGCGAGCTGCTGCTGTAAACAATGAAAATTTTGCTCGTGTTGCTGTCAAACACAGTCTCCACTTGCACCTTCGGCATGGGTCAAGTGCCCTTGATAAGCAGGTTTTTTTATTTTGTCATTCCCCTTCAAATTCATTAATACTTGAAAGGGGGTTGCATGGCCTTGCTGCAACTTGCTTTTATGGCATATGTATGACATGGTGTTTTTGGCTTCTGTTTGCAGATTCGGGACTTTGTGAAAGAAGTTCATGATGAATTGTCAAAACCCGGGTTCAACTCGTTTGGTTTGGGTGACTGCAAAGCTCCAAAAGTTCTTGGTGACATTGTTGAATCCATTGCTGGTGCCATTTTTCTTGACAGCGAACGTGATACTTCAGCTGTTTGGACGGTTAGTTTCAGTAAAGGGACATAGTTTTCTATCTTTCTTTCTTCTTTCTTGATCCTTTCCTTTCGGGAGTGGGATGTTAAGAACTGATATAAGACATCTCTCATCTTCGCAATCTGTGTCGCTAGGTGTTTCAACCTCTCTTGCAACCAATGGTTACCCCAGAGACACTCCCAATGCATCCTGTGCGGGAGCTGCAAGAACGATGTCAGCAACAGGCGGAAGGCTTGGAATACAAGGCAAGTCGAAATGGCAATTTTGCTACTGTTGAAGTCTTTATTGATGGCGTCCAGATAGGAATTGCTCAGAATCCGCAAAAGAAGATGGCACAGAAACTAGCTGCTAGAAATGCACTCGCTGCATTGAAAGAGAAGGAAACAGCTGAAGCCAAGGAGAAAGGTGATGAAAATGGGAAGAAAAAGAAGAATGGGAACCAAACTTTTACTAGGCAAACATTGAATGATATCTGCCTGCGTAGAAATTGGCCTATGCCATCCTATCGGTAATGAAGTGATGAATAGTTTTTCTACTTTTTGCCCATTTTGAAGATGCATTAGTAAACGTGATTGCTGATGATGAGAGCTCAATACTTTTTTTGTGCATTTGCATTTGCAGGTGTGTGAGCGAGGGTGGCCCTGCACATGCGAAGCGGTTTACATTTGCTGTAAGGGTGAATACTACGGACAAAGGAGCCACAGATGAATGTGTGGGAGAGCCTATGCCTAGTGTCAAAAAGGCCAAGGATTCTGCCGCTGCTCTTCTCTTGGAACTTCTAAATAAATTATACTCATAACGGCCATTTTTGCAGTTCAAATTATCATGCCTAATCATTGGTTTTTGAGTGGGGGCAGGCTGTTTTCAAGTGGCAATATCTGCCTTTTTGTTCACTGTATTCATTTAAATCAATATTAAGTCCTATGAAGTTCTAACCAAGTTCTATGAAGCTGGAGAAAATGTCTACTTCGTTTCTATTTGTGCATAGGGGTGAGTAAATTGCTAAATGCCCGATTGGCCGGATTGAGAATTAGTCGGCAATGGGATTGGAACATTCAACTCTACCGGGTTAAGGAATTAGTGGTGGGTGTCCAAAATTTGACCAATACCGACTCAACTAATGTCCTCTTATAGATGAGTAATGCTATATACTATCTTTTTATTCTCTCAAAAATTAATGTGAATTTTTAAAATCAACTTTTAGGAGATCAAAGAATAATACATGTTTATATGGCCAATATGGGTATGACCACTTTCTTTGGGGGTGGTCCGGGTGGACATTACTAAAGGGCTCTTAATCATTTCGAACATTATCCCTTGTGGGTCAAGAGCACGTGGCTTTTTGACCGAAGTAAAGTGGCTTTTTGGGGAATTGAAAAAATACATTATATTTCTCTTTATTAATTATTTTGATCATTTTTAATAAATAAGCTTTCCATCATTTTAGTATTAATCTCTTCGTAAAAAAAATTTATAAAATTTAATACCTCTAGCATTTCTCTTTAAAATTTAGTACCCTAGTAATGTAGTAAAATTCCATATCAGTAAGGAATTTATCTGCACCAATTGTGATTGAATAATGAAAAGTACCACGCAGAATTTTATGCTAAGTTTCCTCTATTACGAAATTATTTCCACACGAAAATAAATTTAGTAATATATAAAAGAAGATACAGGCAGGAGAGATGAAATTCTCGTAATGATCATGTTGTTAAAGCCATGAATTCAAACAATTCTTAACAAGAATCTAGGATTCTGAATAAATTGCAATGCCAATTTAAGCATATCATGCAAATATTCCCATATCTTTTTTCCTCAACTAGGTTCATCAAATAAAAAAGAATAAAAATATCCAAATTATGATAAGTAAAAAATGGAGTTTCTCATAACATCTTCAGGTAACTGAAAAAAGGACTTATTCTAGTCGATGGAATACAGCTCTGTGCCTATCGCCTCAAGGTGTGCAGAATGTACTCAGCATAAAGGTTCCTGCAATTTAAAATACAAACTTCAGTTGGTGAAATCATGAAAAACTTTTGTAGCAATCATATTATGTGGAGGAGAAAACTGACAGACATGGTTATATGATTTGTTTAGGATACTAATGTCCAGTTCTTTACTGAAAATTCGTGTCCTAGAGATCTCGAAAATTAGATCTGAGCTAAAAAAAATTATGGTTGTCTGAGATAGGCTTACATCGAGTACTGGATGGCGTCAACAGCACTTGTTGAAGGTAAAAAGTCGTTGACTGCAACCTCTTTGTTCTCATTCTTCTTGTCTGTAAAATATGTCAAGAAACCTCTCTAATTATAAATAAACCTCAAATAAACTAAAGAATCAAAATTTGGGCAATAAATCTCAGATGTAAAGGTTTAAAAACTATACATTCTTCAAAGAAGCGGCGGATCTCAGAAAGACGATGAGGAGCAAGCTCTTTGATGTCAGTGTAGTGCTTATACTCTGGATCATCAGCGCACACTGCAATGATCTTATCATCTTTTTCTCCCTATAATTGAAAGTACAAAGTAGTCATTAGCAAACGAATAAAAAGAAGTGACAAATGTTCTATTTGCTTTAGTGCTTTAAAATAGTACCTGGTCAATCATAGGCATAAGTCCTATGGCCCTCGCTCGGAGAAAGCAACCTGTAAGGACGGGCTCCTATTCAAGTCACTGGCTTAGTTTAGGATTTATGAATGGTCTTGTTAACATGAAGCTCAAACATGCAAACAGTCTAAAATTATAGGAATTTACCCCTTATATTAAGGGATCTCTGTCAATAGTCTAGTTAGTAGTACGAAACATTGCAGAATGAATTGGAATTTTGTAGCCTCAATAACAAAGTTGTAAGTAAAGAAATAATGATATGAGAATGATCCAAGAAACATGTCACTTTGGCATTATGTTTATCAGGACACAAAAGAATTGAAAAACAAGATTTTTACTGAATTAATGGATATTAAACAATAACAAATTACCTGCATGAGAATTAAAACATCAAGTGGATCGTTGTCTTCACACAATGTACGAGGGATGAAACCATAGTTATGAGGGTAGACCACTGATGAATACAAAATCCGATCAACCTGAGCAATTTATTCCGACAGTAAGAACAATCATGATGGTAAAAATCTAAGCAAAGCACAAGGTAACAAATTGGAAGGACCAAGACTCTTCCAAAGTACAACTCAAGAAACCTTCCAAAAATTTTATAGTCCTCATCCAGCTGAACCGCACCCCATTAAATGGTGGTTGCGTGTCATAGGGTGTATACTGTCTACGATTGTGGGTAATTAGACTGGATTGGACTTGAAACATTTTGAAGAGAATGTGAACCTTTTCTAGTTAAAGTATTCTTCAGAAAGAACATGCTTTGCACTGGCACTTAAAGCTTCATTTTCAGAGTGCTTGTGGTTCGTACCTTAATCAGTCCTGTTTGCTTGTCAAGTTCATATTTGACCTTACTTCCCTTTGTAATCTCAACCACCTGCACCATTCCAATAAGCAATTCAACAAACAGATACTTCTGAAATTTTTCTTGAAGAAATATAATTCCACTTGGAAGTTGAACATTGTTGCTGGGAAAGAGAAAACTGCTGGAAATTTGAGAGAGGCTGAAAAAAGTTGGCCGCTGCCATATGGAGTCCAATTAAAGTTAAGAATAATTTGACAGGAAAAGGTTAGGGTTGGTGGCCACAAATTAACCTGCACCACTGGTTTGTACAATGTGATAAAAAGGAATGCAAGATTGTATGAGAAAAATCATAGAGACAAGGAGTCTACTTTGATAATTCTAATTGGAGAAGTTGTATTTGCAACCTGGGACAAAGTTGGAGACTCGGCAAAGAAAGAAAATTTGCATGCTAGTTGGGCGTCAACACACACACACACACACACACACACACACACATATATTTGGTAAGATGGTGCTTGATATATTCTATTGTATGTC
The DNA here is from genome assembly GCF_901000735.1 of Corylus avellana. NCBI lineage: Eukaryota > Viridiplantae > Streptophyta > Magnoliopsida > Fagales > Betulaceae > Corylus > Corylus avellana. The sequence goes on along the minus strand of NC_081547.1, from coordinate 7,161,262 downwards.
CCCTCAAAAAAATGTTCAAAGTTCATATCTTCTACTATATTCCTCTTTCCACATAAAAAAGGAAAAAAATGAAAAAAGATGGAAGATGTGGTTGTTTTATCTATGTAGTACAAGTACTGCAGAAAAATTAGGTTGTTGAAAATCAAGGGCTCAATGTGTATATTCCTTTCAATTTTAGCTCTAAAGATATGTATTCTGTTTCGCATGATAAAGTTGAGTTCAAAACATACACAGTTGAAGATATTGGGTGCTCCAGGTCCTGCAGACAAGATTATTTGCAACAGAATCAGTATTTTAAGTTTAAGTTTAAGTTTTTATATGAACGCTAAATGTGGCGTGTTTATAGGTACCAATCTCAAGATCATGCCACGGATGTGCAGCAACTGATCTCCTTGACAGAGATGAAAGGATCCTCTCATTCAACCGGGGAACTTGACGTTGAGTATGGGTTTCTTGAACTTCTTTTCCATCTGCTTCGTTACTCATCTACAACAAGATACATAAAAAGTATCACATGACAATCTTTATAAAATAAGTGACTCTGTTTGTCAATTCAAATCCTTATATCAGTTGCAAGAGATAGCAAATGCCAGAATTCATTTTGTAGTCTTATATTGAGTAGCCAACTACATACACATCTCAATGAGGCCTTGCTCAAATGATGGAGAGTTGAAGACCCATTAGATGCTTACGTAATTTATAAACACACACACAAAGAAAAGATGTCTAGGAGTAAGGGAAGGCATGGTCTGAAATACCCAGATAAGATAGCGTATAAAAAGAGAGAGATAACGAAAACGTATGCATCAAATATATCAGACGAGTTGATGCTGGGCCACAGCCATAATCAACATCAACATCAATATCCAATCGAACCCTTAATACCCAAGTGATTGAATTCAGTACACAAGAAATCTAAGAACGTGAAACAATTGGCATTGACTTTTTTCTACAAAACAATCCACCATGTTTATGTTTACGCATGATGCGATAAGAAAAAAAGGAGTGTAAAAACTAAGCCTTAAGAAGTTAAGATGAATCACGATTCCCACTTCCCAGTGCAAGATATGACAATATTCCAATATGATTATATGAATAAGAGTAGGCACATAAACCTTATGAAGGTGATCTGGGTAAAGCACAAATATGCGAACTAAGAAAAAGACCCAAAGCTTTTATTGCAACGGTAAAGTGAAAACAGTGCAACCATACCTCGGATTGTCGTTGGTCAGCGCTAGAAATATGATTTGGAAGAGGGCGGAGAGAGAATATGGACGGGGCGGAGATCTTAAACGTGCATTTTATAGTGAGAGCGAGAGGCACTGCCTCCGTGCCTCGTGTCTGTTTGCGAGAGTAGTCAGCCGACCCCTAGGATCCCCAGCAATAGCTGGGGAATTGCTGTAGGGTTTTTTTTTTTTTTAAATCTGGACCGTTGGATGAAATCCAATGATCTAAATCTCGCCACGTGTCCCATTAAAAAAAAATTATATATATTTTAAAAAATAAATATAAAATAAAATATTAAAAAATTAATTTAATAATATGGGATGGCAATGGGACACATGGCAAGATTTAGACCATTGGATTTCATCCAACGGTCCAGATTAACAAAAAAAACCCTCAAACAATTCAGGGGATCCTGATCCCTCCTCCGCCTGCTTCACATTCATTTTCAAAGTTGGTTAATTTTTAGGCGAAAATGTCGAAATCTCCATCTATTGCTTCAAATTTTTATTCCAAAGTATTAATATGTTTTTGAAAAGTGTTTTTGGGTTTTGATTTAAGAAAGTGTTATTGATAAGATATAAAAGTGATTTTTTTTTTTTTTAAAAAAAAAAAGGAAGTGTGATTTTGGTTTGAAAAGGGGTGATTTTTACTTATACATTGTGTATGAAGAATTGTTAAAACTAGCACATAACCCGCTATGCTTGGGATTATTCATTATAATTTAATTTAAAATCTTAAATGCATACTTTCTTACTTTTCATTATAAGTTAAAATAGGTGTGAAAAAATCCATCATGCTTATTTTAATGAAAATATATATTAAAGGTTATATACCGGTACATTACTAAATATATACTTTTTTTTTTTTTTAAGTATACCAAACATGTACTTAATGAAAAGTATAAAAGATTCTCAAAAAAAAAAAAAAAAATGAAAAGTATAAAAGAAAAAAAATAGTAAGAAGAAAACTTGAATTCTGATTATCAAAATATTAATAAGAAACTCTGATATTGTTGATGTGATACTTATTATATTTCAATACAAATAAAACCCATAAAGTTCTAACCACCTCAAAAAAAATACCGAGTAAAATAAACAAAATCTTCTCTCTTCTTTATAATAAAAAATAAAACACATATTTCACTCAATATTTAATGCAATTCGCGGGTGATTTTTCCATTGTATTAATTTATATTTGATATCCACATAGAAGCACATTTGTAATATATATATATATATATATATATAGCAACCGTCTAAATTTCAATTAATGGAAAAGAAAGAAAAAAATAAAAATAAAAAAGGAGTACATTAAAAAAATTCTTGAACATTCTCAATCAATGTAAATTTGCTTAAGAGACTTGTCATTTCTCATGTATTGAAGATTGGCTCATGTTTTGAAACCTTTTATGCTCATGTTTTGAAACTTCTTATTCTTCAAATTACTGTGTTGAGTATCTTGCTTTCGTTTGCAAATCAATTTGATCGGCATGTCATCATCATCTGATTTTACATCTTCAACAAGTGAAGAAAAAGGCATTGAAGAATGTTGAGTGAAGATTTGTCGTCATTTAATTAGAAGATGCATCAAATTATGTAGGAAAATATTGTGTAGATATAAAGGGAAAAAAAAACATATAATGAAATGTTAACTTTCCGATCTTAACTTATTGTGAAACATGTGGTCCAAAGATTCTTGTAACAGTATAATTCTCCAATTTTTTTTCAAATTATAATCATTAAGTTGCAATTGGAATACATATTCACTGGAAACTATTTCTCTTCGCAAGATATTGTCGTCCAAGTACTATAAAAATAGAAAGAAAAAAAAAAAAACATAATGTTATAAGAGATTAGAATATGTTTTTTTTTTTTACCTTTATTTTGTAATAGTACTATATTTTGCAAAAAGAGGTTAAAGCCAAGGGGAATGTAGATTCCTATGTTAGCTCGTTGTATAGGGCAAGGAAAAAGGCACAACAAAAAAATTTATGGTAAGTTGGATGAGCAATGTTATCAGTTATGAGACTATTGTGCAATGGTTAGGAAGACCAATGTGGACAGTTGTTGATTCTGATAGTTGATAGACCAATGCCCTTGGTCTCATGCAGGTTTCAGAGGTTGTACTTATCATTTACAGGAATAAAAATTGATTTTTTATGAGGGTGTAGGCCTGTGATAGGTATCGATGCATGCTTCTTGAAGGGTATGTACAAGGGCCAGTTAATGGCTGCTGTTGGGAGGGGTGCCAACAACAATATGTGTCCAATATCCATTGTGGTTGTAGAAGCGGAGACAAAGGATAATTGGACTTAGTTCTTGGAGACACTTGTGGCGGATCTTGGCCCAGCACCAGCACAAGGGTGGACTTTCATATCTGATCAACAAAAGGTAAGCATAATCCTATTTTTTATTTTACATTTAACTAACTTTCATATAGGACACTTGTATCAATTAAAGTCTGACATATTTTCTCTTATCATATGTGTAGGACCTAGTACCAAGCCTCCAACGGGTATATCCTATAGCTGAGTATCGTACATGTGTGAGACACTTGTATGCAAATTTCAGAACTGATGGTCATCGGAGGATACTACTGAAGGACCTGCTTTGGACTGTTGCCTCATCTTATACTCAGAGAGATTTCCATAATGCGATGGAGGAGATGAAGAAAATCAGTGAGCCTGCCTACAATTATCTTGTAAAGATTGAACTCAGTACTTGGTGTAGGGGATGGTTCAACACCATGGCGAAGTCTAATCTGGTACACAACAACTGCAGTGAATGTTTTAACTCATGGATCTTAAAGTACTGTCACTTGACAATACTGTCAATGTTGGAAGGGATTAGAAATAAGTTAATGAGGAGGTATATTAGGAAAATGGAGTTGATTGTTGCAATGCAGGGTAGTTTAGAGCAAAAAATAATGGCAAAGTTGGAAAAGGAAGATGATGGTGCCAGCAATTGTTGGTGCACATATGCCGACTGTGGCATTTTTGAGGTCGAATGTCTTGGCAAACGGTTTGTAGTCAATGTGGAAGGCAGAACATGTGGGTGTAGGAAATGAGATGTCACTGGTATACCATGCAATCATGCCATCTCAGCCATACCATGGTTGCAATCCAATAGACTTTCTTAGTGACTACTATACCAAGGAGAAGTGCATGAAGACATATCAACTCATCATCTATCTTGTGTCCAGTGAAAAGCAATGGCCTAGGAGCAATCAACCTACTATTGAACTACCAATAGTCAAGGGTAGCTCCTAGGAGACCTAGAAAGATAAAACAGAGAGGGGTTGAGGAGCTAAGAAATCCTAACACAATGAGGAAGGGGGGCAACAAGAACCAGTGTGGGCAATGTAAGAAATGAGGTTATAACAAAAGAACATGCCCTGCAAGGCAAAGGCAAGATGAAAGAAGAGAATAACAATGAGATTACTACAGATCCACTGCAGGAATTGATTGGAATCTTGATATGGTAAGTTGGAACTGATCTCTTGTCAATGTTATGTTAAATTGTGTTAGTTTAAATTTTTTTAATTTTAGTCCTTCATTGTTAATTTTTTATTATGTTATTTTGTAGTTGGATGACTCATCCAATGCCGCATCAATCAGTGAAAGTAAAAGACAAAGGAGAAGTAAAACAACTAGTACTAGAAGAAAAAGATAGAGAGGAGTTAAAGCAACCAATGTTGGTATTGGACATGATACAACTCAAACAACCCAATCAAGCATGGTAAGCTAGAGTGCATGACCATTTGCTTCCTAACCAATTGCCCCAACTAAACTTCCTACAGCCCAACCTAGTGCCCCAACTTAACTTCCTATAGCTCAACAAAACAGATCATCTAGAGCATGAGTGCTACAATTCTTGCTGGCTAATCCAATGCATGTGCTTATTATTTGAATTGATTATCTTATAGCTGATTTTTCTTATTTTCTTTAAAAATCAGCTAGAACTAGGAAGAATAAATTATTGGGGTTAGCCACAAGATCAAGAGTTGCTGGTGGATTGAGGGCAGATTCTGGCAGTGTTAGGGAGCCTAACAGTAAGGGCAAGCTAATGATAGATATCATGGGTGAGCATGTTGGGCCTCCAAAAATTTTTGGAGGTTGACCACTATGCTCTTAGGGACCTCCCCGTGGTGGTGGTATAACATTTAGGGTTGTCCACCTAATTTTGACATACCCAAATCTCAAGGAGCAGCAAGTGACACAATTTCACCTGGTTTTGAAGGAACTGTACAGATGAACAATGGGAAAGGGAAAGGGAAAAGAAAGAAAAAAATATGGCAACCATGAATTGTTGTGGGATGGTTATTTGTTTTTGTGACTTTAATAATGTAAACCGTGTTAGTGTTTAGATGCAGTGATTATTTTGTGACTTTAAGAATATTTTGTGACTACTATGTAATTTATGGGGTTGGATGTATAGGAATCACATGCATTATGGTTACTTGAATATTTGGTGTTCACACCATATTAGCCAATGTATTGTGGTGGAAATTGTGATGGTTTTTTGGATGGTAATTGTGGATGTATTTTTATTGTAAATGTGAATGAAGGGTTATTGTGATTGATTTTTATTTATTTATTTTTATGGTAATTGTGAATGGTATTGTTTAGGTAAATGTGAGTGAATGGTTATTTGGTTTATGATGGTTTTTTATTTTAATTTTTAATTTTATTATTATTTTATATTTTTTTATGGTAATTGTGAATGGTATTGTTTAGGTAAATGTGAGTGAATGGTTATTTGGATTATGATAGTTTTTTTTTTTTTTTGGGATGATAATTGTGAATGATATTGTTTAGGTAAATGTGAGTGAATGATTATTTGGATTATGATCGTGTTTTTTTAGTTAGTAGTTGTGAATGGTATTTTTATGGTAAATGTGAATGATCATTTGGATTATGATGGTTATTTTATAAGAATCACATGCATTATGGTTATTTTGATTGGTGTTCATGTAGCTCATTCTAACCCATGTGAATTAGAAAAAGACAAATGTGGAATAAATTACAAGAAGATAAGTTACAAGTCTTACACAAAATAGTGAGCAACACCATAATATCACAAAATACATTACAAGAGTTTTCATTACACATTTCACTATATGCTCAGGGCAACATTAGCCTTGAGGAATATCAATTAGACATGAGATAAAACATCAATACATCAAGAAGAAGCAATGAGCATGCTAAGGCAAACCGGTACTTCATCTCCTTTGCATGAAACCTGTTCTTCAGCATTTGTATTTGCATTTCAAAATTAACAGATTCAACCTCTATTTTAGACTTATATTCAGCCAGTTCAATCTTGCATTTCAAAATTTCATTTTAGATTGTTGTTTTAATCTGTACACGTTCAGACGTCAAACTCTCGTGCCACTCAAACAACTTTGATACCACTAGCTTACCATGCTGACAAATATCCAGATCCACCAATTTGAAAAAGCCATATCCACGGTTGTCTACATTCTGCATATTCACATCAACATAAATAACAAATGGGGATGCCCCATAGTGAGCAATCCCCGACGAATCGTGAATTAATTTAGATTTAACCAGCAACAACAATGAAATATCCCACCCAAAACAATTTGCGAGAAAATACCTCATCCAAAAAAATTTAAGAGAAAATACCCAGCAACCTAGCAAACCAATAAACAAAAAAAATTGGGATCTACCAAGCTCAGATAAAATAGCCTAGCAATACCCAAAAAAAAAAAAAAAAAAAAAAAAAAAAAACCTTTGACTAATATCTTAGATAAAATATCCCAAAGAACACCAAAAAAAAAAAAAAAAGGGATCTACCCAGCTTAGATAAAATAGCTCAGCAACACCAAAAAAAGAATTTTTTTTTTTTTTTGATCTACGTGGCTCAGAGAAAAACAAAGACCATTACCCACGCTTTAACAAATACCTAAAAAAAACAAAAATCTTACCACTTAATTTTTACATGTATAAAACCTTCTACCAAAATTAGGTCGCGTGATCTCATTCCACATCTGCACATTAGATTGTTGGTTTTTGCACCTGCCTTGCTGACTTCACTATCTGATTGCTCCATTGTGGGTATAAAATGGGTATGAAATGGTTGATATGAAGAAGCATGAAATGGTTGATGAAGAAGAAGCCTCAATTTGAAATAATCTTGTTGGTTTTGGTTTTAAAGCAATAATCTCCACTTTATTACAAAGCCAATGTGTTCTTTTTAAATGAGCAGGGTATAAGTAGGATATCAACAAAATTTAAGCATACGCGCAAAGACACTTAGAGGACACTGCTAGGATTTCATGTGAAACTCTAACCTGAATGGGTGAATCAAACTTAAACGTGAAAGCTCGGATACAATTAGCAAAGTGCTACCAATGGCTAGGCTAATCAGGCTACGCCTAGGTCTCTAATTGGTAAGGCCCAAAATTTTTTTTAATAAGGCCCAAAAAAAATCTTAATAAGGCCTAAATAAATTTTTAATTTTATTTTAACTTAAGGCCTAATTTTTTTTTTTTTTTTTTAAATAAGGCCCAAAATTTTTTCCCATAAAAATTTAAGGCTTCTAAAATAAGGCCTCAATATAATAAGCACATTGTAAAATAAGACCAATTAATCCAAAAAAATAAATATGCCACATCAATTTTTTTGGGCAACTAGTTAAAAGTTAATCTTAAAAGTTATGAAACAACAATGAGAATGAAAATAATAATAATATTATAAAAATATAATAAAATTATTAAAATAAATATTATTTAATTAATATTTAAATATTAAAAAAAATAATGTCCAACTTCAAAATTTCGCCTAAGGCCCCCAAATACATTGAGCCGGCCTTGTACCAAAGTGAGAGATTTTAAACATTTGAGGGGTGTTTGCAAAATGCAAGTCATTTTAGGGGGGTAAATGAAGTAACACTAATTTTAAAAGTTACATCAACTTTGAGGGGATAAAAGGATTATACCATTAATACGTATCATTGCTCCTTATATATACACATCAACACATGCAATATGGCCAATACGAGTATGACCACTCTCTATGGGGGTGGACATTACTAAAGGGCTCTTGACTGTTAGGAACATTATCCCTTGTGGGTCAAGAGCAAGTGCCTTTTCGACCCAAGCAAAGTGGCTCTCTTGGGAATTGGAAAAGTACATAGCATTTTTCTTCATTAATTATTTTGATAATTTTTAATAAAAAAGGAATAGAACTTAAGAGTCATTCTTTTAATTAATATGTAGCACTACGGTTCAGTAATATAGTAGTAGGTCTTTATTGCAGCTTTTAGTATCTAGTGTAGTAGACTTCAATATCTTTTTTTTTTTTTTACCAAACTTTGCATTAGAACAAGAGAGCATACAACCCTCAAGGGGGAAAGAAAACAGAAGGTGGTGCTACACCACTACAAATAACAGGAGGAAGAGTAGAAAGGGGAAAAGTGGGAATGCAGCCCGAGTGAACTCTTGCCGCGGCCCAATAAGCCACATGATGGGCTCAGAAGTTAGCACTTCTGTTAATCTTCTTTGCCTCCCACTTAGGAGAAGGAGGAAGAAGAGCTAATGTATCTACTATAACCTTTTCTATGTGCCAGTCTTGAATGATTGATGGATGTTGAAGAGCAGTAATGACAATGAGGGAGTCTCCTTCGATGGCGAAATTTTTGAGCTTCAAAGACATTGCTAAAGAGGCAGCCAACAGAGCTGCCAGGGCTTCCCCAAAGTTAGGAGTGCAAGAAGGGCTGATCAGGGAGATAGCTTTGATAATTTTTCCTTTGTGGTCTCTGCAAACGGCTGCTTGAGCTGAAAAATGCTCTTTAATGGCTGTATCAAAGTTGATCTTGTGATAACCTTCCTGAGGAGGGGACTAGACTTCAATTCCTCTAGGAGAAGAGGATTTCCAAGCTGCAGCATGAGATAAAGCGGCCTTTTTGATGGAAGAAGCTAAAGTGGCAATGTCTGGAATGACACCTTCATGATGAGCTTTATTCCTACTAAACCATAACAGATCACAAAAGACAGCAGCGTAAATTTGGAAAAGGTGAACCTCAGAATTTGGAATGCCAAACGTAATATGGGGATTGATGATACCCTTAATCCAACTAGAGAGGCTCATAGAGGACCAGGCCATAGAGTCCAAAGGCCAGAAGGAATTTCTCCAGGCTATTCGAGCAAACCAACATCTGAAGAACAAATGGGGAAGAGAGTCTTCTTCTGATTTGCAAAGGAGGCAGAGGGAAACTGTAGAGGGATTTGGGAAAATAGATTTAAGTCTGGTCTTAGAGGGGATTATATCCCAGGCAATTTTCCACAGAAACAGTTTGAGTCTGGCATTCAGCTTGAGATTCCACAGAAGTTTCTAGGAGATAGAGCTAAGAGGGGAGGGAAAAGAGGAAACTCTAGGGCTGCTTATCAATCTGTAAGCCGATTTTATGGAAAATTTACCAAATGAAGAAAGAGGCTAGAAAAAATAAGGACAAGGAGAAGGGCTGATGGAGATTTTTAGGATTTCCCTAACGCTATGGATGTCAAAAAGAGATAGAAGAATAGAGGTATTCCAGGTGGCATTTGGATTGAAGAGGTCTAAGACTAGAAGAGGAGAGGAGGAAAAAGAAACTGGAGAGAGAGAGGAGGGGCAGAAGGAAGAAATAGAAACGATCCATGGGGAATTCCAAATAGAAAAGCTGGACAGAGAATGAACTCTATGGCAGGCTCCTTTGGAAATGATAGGTTGAGAAGAGAGGATGCCTTGCCATAGCCAAGAGGGGGAAGAATGGGAAGGGGGGAGAGAAAAGAACCAAAAAGAAGATACTTACCTTTGAGTTGATTCACCCACATGGAGTTTGAGTTGGTTTGGAGCTTCCAACCTAGCTTAGAAATGAGAGCTAGATTAACATCTTTCATTTTCCTAAACCCTAAACCTCCAGCATCTTTTAGCACACAGAGAGAGTCCCAAGATTTAAGGGAAAGATTTCTAGCTTTTGTTGGAGGGAAACCCTACCAGAAATTCTTAAACATTTGATCCAGCTTTTTACAAATGCTAGTAGGCAACAAAAAAGTGCTCATAGCATATAAGGGGATAGCTGCAGCTATTACTTTAATGAGCACCAACCTACCAGCTTGGGAAAGGGTCTTGGCTCTCCAACCTTCAATTTTGTTATGATCTTGTCTAAGATGCTTTGGCAGGCTGCACGTTTGGATCTACCAATAAGAATATGGAGCCCAAGATAAATGGAGCAGGAAAGGTTAGAATTGTAGGGAAGGATATTTAGGATGGAGGAGGAGGTGGGGGTATTGGTATTTTTGTTGAATCTGATTGAGGATTTGCAAGAGTTGATGGATTGACCAGACCAAGAACAGTATTTGTCTAAACAAGATTTGATACTATTTGCTTCAATTAAGGTAGCCTTTCCAAAAATAACCAGATCATCTGCAAACAACAGATGATGGATGGCAGGAGATCTTCTGGCAATCTTCATGCCTCTTATGTTGCCAAGGCTTTCTTCTCTAAACAATAATCTTGACAAAACTTCTGAGCCCAAAATGAAAAGGAAAGGGGAAAGGAGATCACCTTGTCTCAACCCTCTTTCAGGATAAAACTTGCCAAAGGGGTTTCCATTAATAAGAATGGAGAAAGAGGAGGAGGAGACGTAGGTTTTAATCCAACTAATCCAAGTAGCATAGAATCCCAACTTCTTCATGACTGCCAGAATCAAGGACCATTCCATTTTATCAAAAGCCTTTTCCATATCCATTTTTAGGAACATAAAACCACCTTTCCCTTTCTTATTTTTGAAAGAATGCAGGAGCTCATGAGCTAAGATGGAGTTGTCTTGAATGTTTCTGCCAGGAACAAAGGCTGATTGGAGAGGGGAGATAATCTTGGGGAGCAAACACTTTAGCCGATTTGCTAGGATTTTGGAGATAATCTTGTAAACAATGTTACAGAGGCTTATGGGCCTGAATTGATTCACTGTGTGAGAACCATTTTGCTTAGGCACCAGAGTAATGTAGGTATGGTTCTGCTCTTTGATCAGCTGCTTGTTGTGGAAGAAGTTCCAAACACAATCCAGCACCTCTCTTATAACAGTAGGCCAGTATTTCTTGTAAAAGAGGGCTGTGAAACCATCTGGACGAGGGGCTTTAGTAGAGCTAAGACTAGAGAAGGCTTGAATCACCTCTGCTTCTGAGGGGATAGAGCAGATTGTCATCTTCAGATATGGTAGGACTGAAAAGGTCCAAAAGATCTTTTTCAATAGGGGGAGAGGAGGAGGAGAACAAGTTGGAGAAATGGGAAACAAAATTTCCTCCAATTTCTGCTCTATCAAAAACCCAGCCACCATTGCTGGTTTTAAGGAAATTTACTGCATTGGATCTTCTTCTGATGATAGTGGAAGTGTGGAAGAATTTAGTGTTAAGGTCAGTGCAGGTGAGCCAAATTTCTCTGGACTTTGATTTCCAGAGAATCTCCTCTTTGATGAGAAGTTCATCAAGATCAATCTTTAGGTTAGCTTCTATGAGAAAGAGCTAGGGCTTAGGGAAAGCTGTTGGACCTGTCAATCTTAGCCTTTGTGGCTTTAATCTTGGACTGGATGTTTCCAAAGTGGAGAGAGTTCCATCTTTTGAGAGAGGCTTTAATGTGAGTCAATTTCTTGCTCAGGTAGAAGCTAGGAGAACCAGAAACAGGCTGATTCCAAGCTGCATTGATAACAAAACCACACGAGGGATCTCTTGTCCAAAATTCTTCAAATCTGAATGGTCTAGGCAGCAGGGTAGAATGGTAGGCAGTATTGAGAGAGATGGGATGATGGTCAGAGTTTGATGCAGGGAGATGAATAAATGAATATTCAGCGTGAAGGTGAATCCAGCTGAGGGATGCTAAACCTCTATCTAGCCTTTCTTTGATAGAGGCATTACCTTGCCTATTGTTACACCAAGTGAAGGGATTTCCAGCAAATCCAAGGTCAACAAGGCCAAATTGATCAATAAACTGTTTGAAGGGACAATGAGAGGAGCTAGCTACTGTCCTTCCTCCTTGTTTCTCCGATTGATCAAGAACAAAATTGAGGTCACCAATACAAAGCCAATGACTAACAAAACCTTCACCAACAGAGGTGAAGGAGTACCAAAAAGCTGGTTTGTCTTTCTTACCAGGAGGGCCATATATACAAGAAAGGATCCAAGGGGAATGAGGAGGATCAAAATAACACCAGGCAGAGATGTTATTCTTGTTTGTGATGAAACATTCTAAATCAACTCCAGGGCGCCATGCAAGCACAAGGCCACCACTAGAACCAACAAGGGCAACTTGAGACATTAAGAAGAAACCAAGAAGGTTGAGAGAAGTTGAGACAAGAAAGTTGGGGGGGAGGGGGGAATTTTGTTTCAAAGAGGAAGAGAATGTCAGGATTGTTTTCACGGATAAGCATGCGCAGAGAACAAACTGCAGTTGGCTTAGAAAGCCCTCTGCAGTTCCAAGAGAGGATCTTCATATGCTCTTTGGGGACAAACAATTGTTCCCTGAAAAAAAGAAGTTGCTGAGGGTAGGAGGTGAAGAAGAAACCGCATGCTTGTTTTTGCGGGTTGCTTGGAAAATTGGGCGAAGATGAGGAGGAATGGCTTGGCTGGAGGGGGTGACAGTGATGTCCATTTGATATGTTGTGTCCACTTCATCAGATAACAACACTTCATGGTGAGAGTTATCAGGACCTTTTTTAAGAGGGGCAATGGTTCCAGTGATACACTTTCTTTTTCTGGTGAGGGGAGCAGTTAGAGAGGTGGGGTTAGTGTTTGGGAGTTCTTGATTAGTAAGGAAGGGTCTTTTTGGTTTGAGGTGTCGAGAGGGGTAAGGGGAGGACCTGTTTTCAGCTGATTTTTTGAAAGAGATTTTGCCGCCGGGGGGGTGGGGGTATGATATGTTTGGAAAAGTAGTTGATGACGTGGGGGTTGTTGGGCTTTTTGGAGAGGGAGAAGGGTTTTTGGGATGGACAAAATGGGAATTGTTTTGGGCTTTTTCTGCTGCTGTTTCGTTAGGCCCAAGATGGAAAAGTTGGAGTTCAATGGAGATGGAACCAGAAGCTAAACTGGTTGGAGAGTCACGGGTAGGGCTGTTTGCTTTAGTAGGGATTTACAAGAGCGGGTGATTGACAAGAGAGGGTTCATTTAAAGAGGCAAGGTCACTTCTAGCGGCAGTAGGTGGCTTTCCATAATCAATATTTAATGAGGTGAGGGGTGGACAATGATTACTTTTTTGAGTAAGAAGTATGGTGGAGGGTTTAGTGGGTTGCACGGTTAGACTTTTGATGGGATTAAGGGAAGGGGTTAGGTGGGTGAGTTTGACAGGGTTGTGAGGATTGGGAATATGACAATTTGCCTGAGATGACTCAGCACCTAGGTTATGGGCTGTGGATGGTTGCACTACAGCTGGTTCTCCGTCCGAGCAGCCCCAAGTGTTGGGAGGCAAGGGAAGCAGATTAGAGAAGTTAGAGAAGATATTGACTTTAAGAGAGATGGAGTACTTATTAGGGAGGCTTTCTTCTAGAGTGGCACGACAGTTTTGATCTTTGTGTCCAATTCTTCCACATTTGACACAGTAAATATCCAACCTCTCATACTTCAGGGATATCCAGGTGGGCTCACCATTTCCTCTACGTAGAAGAAACCTAGGGTTCAGAGGCGCAAAAACATCTATCTTGACCAGCAGCCTAAGATAGCTCCTGAAGGTCAGGTTTTTACCACTGATATCTTGACTTGATGAGATTGCCCAAGCCCTTCCCAATAGCTATGGCATTTTTAAGAGACATGTTAACCAGAGGCAAACCATGCACCTGAATCCAGAAAGGGAAATTTTTATTCGTCAACTCTCCCAACACTGCATGAGGAGACCAATGTTGAAGAGTGAGAAGGGATCCCTTCACATTCCACGTGACTTGCCTATTAATCCTGACAATATGTTCCTGTTTTCTGAACTTGAACAAAAACTTGTTTAGGCCAAGAGCTGGAAAAGAGAAGGGACAGGTAAAATCCCAAGCTCTGTGGAGGGCAGCATTCACGGAGTGGTTATTGTGGGTTTTTTGGGACATGATATGCCCTACTAAAGGTAAGATTTCATCTAGGTTGTATTAGGAGAGAGGGTTTCTATTTGGGATGTGGGATCTTCCCAAGAGAGGGCGGCTGTCTACGCAATGAGAGCTTCAAGTTCCATGAGGGAGAAACGATAGAGAGGAGGAGACAAAGTCTCAGGGAGGAAGAAGGGCTTCTAGAGAGAGCTCTTTCAGAGGGAGAGAGCGAGAGAAGAAGTTTTTAGCGTAGACTTTAATATCAGTAAGGAGTTTATCTGCACCGATTTTGATTGAATAATGAAAAGTACTATATATGAAAAATTTTATCCTAAGTTTCCTCTATTACGAAATTATTTCCACACGAAAATCAATTTAGTAATATATGAAAGAAGATCCAGGCAGGAGAAATCAAATTCTTGTCATGATCATGTTGTTAAAGCCGTGAATTCAAACAATTATTAACAAGAATCTAGGATTCTGAATAAGTTGCAATTCCAATTTAAGCATATCATGCAAATATTCCCATATCATTCCTCCCCAACTAGGTTCATCAAATAAAAAAGAATAAAAATATCCAAATTATGATAAGTGAAAAAAGGAGTTTCTCATAACATCTTCAGATAACTGAAAAAAGGACTTATTCTAGTCAATGGAATACAGCACTGTGCCTATCGCCTCAATGTGTGCAGAATGTACTCAGCATAAAGGTCCCTGCAATTTAAAATACAAACTTCAGTTGGTGAACTCATGAAAAACTTTTGTAGCAACAATATTATGTGGAGGAGAAAACTGACAGACATGCTTATATGATTTGTTTAGGATACTAATGTCCAGTTCTTTACTGAAAATTCCTGTCCTAGAGATCTCTAAAATTAGACCTGAGCTAAAAAAAATTATGGTTGTCTGGGATAGGCTTACATCGAGTACTGGATGGCTTCAACAGCACTTGTTGAAGGTAAAAAGTCGTTGACTGCAACCTCTTTGTTCTCATTCTTCTTGTCTGTAAAATATGTCAAGAAACCTCTCTAATTATAAATAAACCTCAAATAAACTAAAGAATCTAAATTTGGGCAATGAATTTCAGATGTAAAGGTTTAAAAACGATACAGTCTTCAAAGAAGCGGCGGATCTCAGAAAGACGATGAGGAGCGAGCTCTTTGATGTCAGTATAGTGCTTATACTCTGGATCATCAGCGCACACTGCAATGATCTTATCATCTTTTTCGCCCTATAATTGGAAGTACAAAGTAGTCATTAGCAAACTAATAAAAAGAAGTGACAAATGTTATATTTGCTTTAGCGCTATAAAAGAGTACCTGGTCAATCATAGGCATAAGTCCTATGGCCCTCGCTCGGAGAAAGCAACCCGGAAGGACGGGCTCCTATTCAAGTCACTGGCTTAGTTTAGGATTTATGAAGCTCAAACATGCGAACAGTAAAAAATTATAGGAATTTACCCCTTATATTAACGAATCTCTGTCAATAGTATAGTTAGTAGTACGAAGCATTGCAGAATGAATTTTGTAGACTCAATGACAAAGTTGTAAAGAAATAATGATATGAGAATGATCCAAGAAACATGTCACTTTGTCATTATGTTCATCAGGACTCAACAGAATTGATAAACAAGATTTTTTACTGAATTAATGAATATTAAATAATAACAAATTACCTGCATGAGAATTAAAACATCAAGTGGATCGTTGTCTTCACACAATGTACGAGGGATGAAACCATAGTTATGAGGGTAGACCACAGATGAATACAAAATCCGATCAACCTGAGCAATTTATTCCGACAGTAAGAACAATCATGATGGTAAAAATCTAAGCAAAGCACAAGGTAACAAATTGGAAGGACCAAGACTCTTCCAAAGTACAACTCAAGAAACCTTCCAAAAATTTTATAGTCCTCATCCAGCTGAACCGCACCCCATTAAATGGTGGTTGCGTGTCATAGGGTGTATACTGTCTACAATTGTGGGTAATTAGACTGGATTGGACTTGAAACATTTTGAAGAGAATGTGAACCTTTTCTAGTTAAAGTATTCTTCAGAAAGAACATGCTTTGCACTGGCACTTAAAGCTTCATTTTCAGAGTGCTTGTGGTTCGTACCTTAATCAGTCCTGTTTTCTTGTCAAGTTCATATTTGACCTTACTTCCCTTTGTAATCTCAACCACCTGTACCATTCCAATAAGCAATTCAACAAACAGATACTTCTGAAATTTTTCTTGAAGAAATATAATTCCACTTGGAAGTTGAACATTGTTGCTGGGAAAGAGAAAACTGCTGGAAATTTGAGAGAGGCTGAAAAAAGTTGGCCGCTGCCATATGGAGTCCAATTAAAGTAAAGAATAATTTGACAGGAAAAGGTTAGGGTTGGTGGCCACAAATTAACCTGCACCGCTGGTTTGTACAATGTGATAAAAAGGAATGCAAGATTGTATGAGAAAAATCATAAAGACAGAGAGTCTACTTTGATAATTCTAATTGGAGAAGTTATATTTGCAACCTGGGACAGAGTTGGAGACTCGGCAAAGAACAAAAATTTGCATGCTAGTTGGGCTTCAACACACACACACACACACACACACACACAGAGATATATATATATATTTGGTAAGATTGGTAAGATGGTGCTTGATATATTCTATTGTATGTCCCCCACAAAAAAAAGTACAAGTTCATATCTTCTACTATATTTCTCTTTCCTCATAAAAAAGAAAAAGACGAAAAAAGAGGGAAGATGTGGTTGTTTTATCTATTTAGTACAAATACAGCAGAAAAATTAGGTTGTTGAAAACCATGGGCTCAATGTGTATATTCCTTTCAATTTTAGCTCTAAAGATAAGTATTCTGTTTCGCATGATAAAGTTGAGTTCAAAACATACACAGTTGAAGATATTGGGTGCTCCAGGTCCTGCAGACAAGATTATTTGCAACAGAATCAGTACTTTAAGTTTAAGTTTAAGTTTATATGAACACTAAACATGGCGTGTTTATAGGTACCAATCTCAAGATCGTGCCACGGATGTGCAGCAACTGATCTCCTTGACAAAGATGAAAGGATCCTCTCATTCAACCGGGGAACTTGACGTTGAGTATGAGTTTCTTCAACTTTTTTTCCATCTGCTTCGTTACTCATCTCTAACAAGATACATAAAAAGTATCACATGACAATCTTTATAAAATAAGAGACTCTGTTTGTCAATTCAAATCCATATCAGTTTCAAGAGATAGCAAATGCCAGAATTCATTTTGTAATCTTATATTGAATAGCCAACTACATACACATCTCAATGAGGTCTTTCTCAAATGATGGAGAGTTGAGGACCCATTAGATGCTTACGTAATTTATAAACACACACACAAAGAAAAAGATGTCTAGGAGTAAGGGAAGGCAAGGTCTGAAATACCCAGATGAAAGATAGCGTATAAAAAGAGAGAGAGAGAGAGTGAAAGTGTATGCGTCAAACATATCAGACGAGTTGATGCAGGGTAACAGCCATAATCAACATCAACATCAACATCAACATCTAATCGAACCCTTAATACCCAAGTGATTGAATTCAGCACACAACAAATCTAAGAACGTGATACAATTGGCATTGACTTTTTTCTACAAAACAATCCACGATGTTTATGTGCTTAAATCTCTTACGCATGATGCGACTAGATAAAAAGGAGTGTAAAAACTAAGCCTTAAGAAGTTAAGATCAATCACGATTCCCAGTTCCCAGTGCAACATATGACAATATTCCAATATGATTATATGAATAAGAGTAGGCACATAAACCTCATGAAGGTGATCTGGGTAAAGCACAAATATGCTAACTAATAAAAAGACCCAAAGCTTTTATTGCAACGGTAAAGTGAAAAACAGTGGAACCATACCTCGGATTGTCGTTGGTCAGCGCTAGAAATATGGTTTGGAAGAGGGCGGAGAGAGAATATGGACGGGGCGGAGATCTTAAACGTGCACTTTATAGTGAGAGTTTGCGAGAGTGGTTGGCTGACCCCTCCACCAGGCCTGCTTCACTTTTATTCTCAAAGTTAATTTACAGGCGAAAATGTCGAAATCTCCATCTATTGCTTCAAATTTTTATTTATTTCGAAGTTTTGATATTGGTTTTAAAAAGTGTTTTTGGGTTTTGATTTAAGAAAGTATTTTGATAAGATAAAAAAGTGAACTCCACATAGAGTTGATAATTTTTTATACGACTGGTACATATGCTAAAAAAAACTTAATACAAAATTAATTGGCTAGTGTTGAAGAGTTAGAATCGGAGTCGTTTAATTAAATAGGTCATGTTAAAGTTGACCTATATAATTTCATACACATATCTCAACACGATTCAAACTCGACACGTGATATAGTGACTAGCAATTTTTGACATGACGCGTAAATCTGACATGAACTCAATACAAAATTAAAGAATTATGATTAGAGTATTTAACTCATTTAATTAAATGAAAGGTTATAATTAATTTATATAGTCTTATACCTATATTTCAACTTAACACAAATTTGTATCCAAACACAAATGGTCACCCCCACATAAATATGTAAATATGTAAAATGTAAAGGGATTCTATTTTTTTATTTATTTTTTATTTTTTTGGTCTTGTATTTTATATGACGGGAAAATCTAGAGGAAGTGTACGAGTAAAACCTTTCGTTGACGAAAAGGCAGTGCGTGTGTGATGCGTCGTGTTGTTTCTGTTGTCCAATAGTCACAAAAGTCCATGTGATGTAGAATAGATTCCAATGCCTCGTGATTTGTTGGATCAATATAGAGGCAATTGTGGGTACTTCCCCCTTTGCCTTTCCCTTTCCCTTTCCCACATATATTTTTGTTTATGGGTCCAATTTCTTCCCACCACGTTGCCACTTGCCTGCACGTTTTAAATGAAATTCTTTGCATGATCAGAGGGTCAGCTGTGCAGGTGATTCGCCAATAGCACCAAGATTAAATTACTAGCTTCATAACGTGCCATTATCATTACTCTGTGTGTGTCAGAAACTTGGCTAGACCCTTTTAGATTTTGCATACGTCTCATTTTAATTAAATACGCAATGAACGGATTTAACTAAAGCAGGCTTAAAGATTAAACCTCCCCCACCCCCCAACCCAAAAAATAGAAAGGAAAGAAGAAAAGAAGCTATTTGTAGGTAGACAAGCTTCACTGTAATATGCATACCCAAAAATTTCTAGTATCTTTTTTTTTTTTTTTTCTTGAAGAGGAAAAAACACAACTTACATATGCCTATACATGCAAGTGATACACACAAAACAGGACCAGCAGCACTCAAATTAATTGAGTTCCCAATTTGCTAATCCATGTACCAGAGTTGCAGATGTGTGCAAGTGCACACAAAACACACAAACACACAAGCAGAGTTTTTGGCAGGTGACACCGGCAGCAGTATCATCAAAGAAGAATTCAAGGCACATGTATAGAATCAGGAGACATTGATATCATTTGAAGGAGGCTGGAATTTGAAAATGTTTCCTCTAGAGCAGGACCCCTTCTACTACCTCCATCTATGCTCTCTTTAGCAATATGTACCAGCTCCCTTGCAACATCAATCATGCCAAGTTTGCCATCTCCACCAAACAATAAGCATCTTGTTGCAAGGTCTGCAACTATCTCTATTTGCTCTCTGCGGAAAGGCGGCTGCTCATGATAGTAAAGGAGTGGATCCACAATCTCTTCTAGCCTTCCACACCTTATTTTTTGCAAAGTTACAGTTGGCATGTCCAAGTGATTTGTGCCTGCAATAATCTCAAGAAGCAGCAAACCCAGATCATAAACATCATTTTCCTGCAAATGCAAATCTTCATAGCTGTTATACAAATTAGAACCATTCCCAAGGCTTGAGCTAAGTAGACCAAACCCAGCAATCTTCACAGAAAAATCTTCGTCTAAAAAGATGTAACCGGATTTGAGATAATGGTGGAAGATGGGAGGAGAAATCTCATACTGTAGGAATGCAAGAACACTAGCTGTTTCTGCAGCAATGTGCAATCTCTTGTACCAGTCAAGGCCAATATTATGTTCTCTACTTTGATGTAAATGTTCCTCCAAGGTACCATTTGCAGGATACTCATAGACCACAAGTGGGGTGTAGCCA
Source organism: Corylus avellana (assembly GCF_901000735.1). NCBI lineage: Eukaryota > Viridiplantae > Streptophyta > Magnoliopsida > Fagales > Betulaceae > Corylus > Corylus avellana. Next base: position 7,140,840 of record NC_081547.1, on the reverse strand, counting down.
GAGTCGATACAACATCCAAGGAGGCGGGCCATATTCCTGTGTTGAACAGCAGATAAAACCTCAATTTGGGATAGGACTTGAAGTAGGTCTCTTTCATTGTCACATTGTAACTTGTGCACAGCTATGTGCCATTTTTCCCCAAGAACCCCTGCATAAATTGTGCCATTTCTGCCATCTACAAGCTTCTGACCATCTTCAAACCCTTTAGTGGCTTCATCTAGCTCATGGTAAGTAAATAGTCGAGTTCTACAAGCTTTTCGGAATGAGATGGTGCTGTGAAAGTAATCCTGGTCAGGGGCAAATTTCCTCTGCTTAACTCGTCGCTTAAGTAGACAAAAAAGTGCAATCAAGGAGGCAATTATGAAAACTGGAGCTAGAACTCCTGCATGGTTAGGATGCTATGATGTTATTCTCTCAGGGACAATGTTGAGATGACTGAACATATTAGAAAAGAATTCTTGGAGGATAAGAAGAGTCAAAAGGCTACACAAAAGTCATATGAGTCGCAATAATAATGAGGAGTTACCTGAGATATAAATCACTTGAAGTTAAAGAGTTTTATAAGTGTACTTGTAACATGTAAGAACTGATGAGTTGCATGTTGTTTATTATAAATAAAAGACAATTTCTCCCATTGATCTATGGGAGTCAAAACCCAAAACCTTGTGTTCATATAAATCTAATAGAACAATCACTAAAAATGTTTTAATACCTGTTACGGGTCTAATGGAGTGCAAAGGGATGGAGATGAGGACTCTTTCCAAGAGTCATAGCTAGGAATAAACAAGCAGCAAGATGTTTTCTACTTTCATTAGAATTCCAATTCTATTTCCATTAGAGTTCCAGCAGTATAGTTCAAGAGGTAGCATGTTATCTCTTCATTGGCATAGGTTCCTCGAACTATCCTAAATTATCCATTAAGTGCTTGACAAATTAGGCAACAAAATCTTCAAACCACAATTCATATGAAAATCATAAGGCACATAAGGATGTAATTCTTAAGTACGTACCGGCTACAATTATTACTTTCCTTTCACCATGTCTTTTGGTGTAGCAGTCATTTCCATATGCTTCCCGTCCATCCTTTATGCATGCTGTCAAAGGCATGCCTAATACATGTGAATGTCATAGTTACAGGGAGGTGTCTTTAGCAATATCAGTAACAATAACAATGTCGCAAATTCAAGCAAGTAGAGCATAATTAAAAGATGTCCACTTTCAAATGATTCAGTACCCAAGCAATAATTTTTTCTTTTTTTTCTTTTTCAAATGGATTAGTTTAGTTTATTGTTATAATACAGTAAACTGATTTATATCACTTGTGTTTTGTTAGGTAAATTTGAAGGAGAGGGATGAATAGGATTCACTGATATATATACCATATACTTGGATATGTGTGTTAAATACATCAAACAAGTTCAGTAGATAACAGTACCAAATCGCACCAAATGCTTGAATCCACCCAATTTTACTGTTTCCATTATGTCAATTGGTAGGCCATAATCAGAACATGTTAATTGGATGATATTCTGTTTGTGGTTCCCTTTCTACAGATGTTTAAGTACTTCATTCATGGTATTAAAGTCAATTTAATTAACTTTTATTTTTTTATTTTTTATTTTAATTTCAAATTCCTTTAGGTTCCTAATGGAGTCTAGAATGGCCCACACAACATACAGATACTTATTAGTAAGACACAGAGTACTGCAGCAACAGCAATAGTCTGGCTGTGGCTTATGAAAGACCTGGTGTCTTTCACTAGTGAATCACAAAATAAATAAATAATCCTAAATATTTTTGTATGCTGCAGCTGTCATGATGACTGATGAGCATTGTCTAAAACATTATGACATGCAATAATGATGTCAGTGGGATGCACCAATTATTAATGAGTGCTAACATCTGACATCTAACTTACACTCTCATCATTATCTTCATACATCAAACTAACCCATATTCAGTTATCATGAAATGGAATCACAAAGATATCTACCATGAACTTTCGAATACAATTAGTGGTAAGATTTCTCTTAATACTACCACATTCAGAGCCACTCAAACACATCATACTCACTGAAAGATCTGTGGATGATAATTTCAACAAACCAAACACATATGATGGTTTAATTCACAGGCAATTTCAAGGAAAGGGATAAAGTTGTCCATGATGAAAACAAATTGAACAAGTACTCACACTTGAAGCACCCGCCTCCATTTGCAAATCCATCTCCAATAAACCCATCTTGACACAAGCACCTTACCCCTCCTTCAACTGCTGTAGCATTGATAATGTATGCATTGGCAGCACAAACTCCCCCGGATGAGTTCCTTGGAATAGCCCATTCCAACTTAACTCCACGCTTACCTGAAATAGTCCCTCTCAGAACAGCCCAACTTGAGAACCCTCTACACCCAAATTTGGAAAATCCTGAAAACCCATCGCCAACATGCCAGATGCTATGATCGGAGAGGGGGTAGCAGCAGGCGGGGGAAACGCTGTCACTGCCATCACAATCAGGCAAGTCAATAGTTTCGCATTCTGCTTTACACAATGAAGAATCCTCACAATCATACAAGCCAATGACATTATCAACCGCCACGGCAAAGTAATCGTTTCTACCGAAACTGAAGGAGTGCAAATCGTTATACTGACGACAGGCAGAGGAACCTGGAAAGTCCACTAGTAACCCATCAGAGAAGAATTCGAGAACCCGATAGCTTTCAGAGCCAATGTTGAGAATAAGGGTGGTGGAGTTAGAGCAAGAGAGATGGAAAGCATTAGAAACAGACCCACATGAAGTGTTCAAGTGAAATGGGAATGGGATGTGAAATCTCCCACATTTTTCATTGCTGTGATTTTGTAGCTGTTGATTTTGTCGTGGTTCTGCAACTGCAAGAGAGTGAGACATGGGTAGTTGGCTAAGAAGCCTGAGGAGAACACAGGAAGCAAAGAGTAAAGGTTGCATTTGTAGTGAAAGGGTTGACTGCAGAGAATATTTGGAAGAACAGAGCATGTTGATGTTGCTATGGTAGTGCCGGCCTGTTGAAATATTTTGAGTGGCAGGATATATATCTCTAACAAAAAGAGATGATCATATGGTTTGGCATGTCAGATAAGACCCACAATCAAGAAGAAGGAGATGGCAACGTGGCAAGATCAGAGAGGTAGTAGTGCATTGAGGAGGGAGGGCATAGAATTTAGGGAAGGGTGAGAAGATTGGTCGGAGGAATGGGCTACAGCTTGTACAGCATGGGATGGTGTGTTCTATGTGATCAGCACGGCCGATGTGCGAGCATTTCAATTCATTTCAGGCACCATTATTTTATTAAAAACTTGCATGGGGCTTAGTTTATATGGATTTGCATGGTTTTCGAGATTGGATAGATATAAATTGTAAACAATATTGTATACAAAATTGTTTAGTTTGAGAATTACGGAATGTCAGATCTATAATATGCATGTATCTTGAAAATGCTGATCATCTGCTATATATATATATATATATATATAGCATGTAAGAGAAGATCCTCAACCTCCAAGAACACGCGTGGTGGGCACTCAAAATGGCATCTGTGCTCACATAAGGCTCAGTTAGCTTCACCCTGGCATGAAAGTGGTGCAAATGGAAAACAATTTTGTATATATTATGTGTATGCTAACTCTAGCTTCTTGGTACTGTTGTGAGTGAGGTTCGTGTTGGGATGCCAAATTTTGCCGGGTCGTGTGGCATAATCACATGCTAAATGGGTGGCCTGAACAAGGCCAAAGTGGACCTTCATTTGGTGTACTAGCTAGAATGAAATCATCTCTCCCAAGACCCATGAGAATGAGGTCGAGACAAATTACATGCTTCTGTACTTGCAACTTACGAGGTCGGAAGATACATGAGGTGTTTGAGGATTATGAGCATATTTGGAATTGCGTTTAAGAAATAAAGCTTTTAAATAAAAAAACGCTTTTGGAAAAAAGCTTCTTAAAAGTGTATTTTGGTCATTTTTAGGCTTTTTAGATTTTTAAAAACGCTTTTAATTTTTTTACCAAACGAGTACTTTTTATTTTTAAATGAATTTTTTGAATGTTAAAAGTATTTTTAAGCCACTCAAACGCAATTACAAATATGCCCTAACACAATCTTGGGCTAGCTGCTTTTCGAATGCTTCAGATAGAAGGAAAGTATCTTTATTGACTTCTTAGACACTGAAGCCCACGGCCAAGATTACCTTAATTTGCAGTAAAGTTGCATCGATAGTGATTGATTTGGCTAATTATTTATGTGAACAAATAATACAACAACAAACAATTGGTCATACATCAACTACACCAAAGTTAATTGTACACATTCACAAGCAAGAAAAAATGTATTTATATGCTTCTTCTACTTGAGATTTGTATCCATCATTTCATGTTGAGTATGTAATGTAGCGTGACGTAGTAGACTTGCAAAGACAAACAATAAATATTTCATAATTCTTCTCAAAAATCTAGAGTCTATCAAAGAATTGAAAAAAATATGAGAAAAACTCAAACTTTGAGTGATTCTTATTGAAAACTGATAAAATATAACAAAACTTCGTTTTAGGTTGTTTATAGCAAGTATTTATAGGCAACAAAATCCTAGGCTTCCACGTACGCTAGGTAATTTTCCTACGATAAAATATAAAATATAACAAAACTTCGTTTTAGGTTGTCTATAACAAGTATTTATAGGCAACAAAATCCTAGGCTTCCACGATACCCCATATTAATTCCAGTGATTTAGAGAGATTGGAGAAACTCTGGGTAGTAGGAAAAATGAAAAAAGATGAAAGCTTCCTAGTAACATCAAGACATCTAATGTACCATCCCGCCCTAAATGATATGATATTATCTGTTTTGAGCCAAGCTCGCATGATTTTATAATTGGGTTTACCTCAAAATGTCTCATATCATTTAGAGAAAACATATTCCATATAAACACATCAACTTTTTCACACCCAAATAATATAGGACGTCATGCTTGAAGGAACCTTGCAAATGGTCCTGGATTTTTCCTAGTTTCATCGTATCTTCCATAATTCTCATAACCTATATTTGATCTAATCGCTTTCATCTTCTTGTTTTTTTTCTGAAGCTCTACTATAGCTTTCAAATTTCTAAATGCTTCCAATAAGTCTGACTTTTCATGAAAGAGTTTAATGTGAACATAACAAAAATAATCATCAATAAAAGGTGATGAGTACTCATAATTTTGCAAGCCAACAAGAGTAATGGGACCACATATGCCGGTATGTATTAGCTGCTTAACATCCTCACTTGCCAACCTTTTGTTTTCTAGTTTTAGCAGGAAGTTTCCTTCTAACACAAGATTCAAAATTAGAAAAATCTAGGTCGGCAAGGATGCCATCTTTAATCAACACGGAACAGAGAAGCCGGTCCTAGAAGTCGAGCAAGAGGACCCGAAGGTAGATGCAGTTGCCTAAGCTTGATTTCATCATTTCATATATAGTTCTTTGAGGACACACTATATAGTTTTCTAAACGGCTTTCGGTACTTAATATTTCTTTTGGAATGTATTAGACTTAATTACTATGTGGTGCTTGTGAATGGAGTAGTAACATTCCAAATTAATTATTAGCTAATTAAGGGATGTTACACTACTGCCTTTGTACAATAGCAACATTACTTGAAAAATTATAGGAGTATAATCATATCCAAATGTACAAATATTATAAAAAGAAACACTTTAAAAAGGAAACAAAAAAAAAATTACTATAAAAGAGAAAGGATAAAAGGAAAACAAGGCCCATCCATACCCCCAAAGTAAATGGGAAAGAGACCCTAAACAAAGAGTGTTCCTAAAACATAGAGAAAACAAATTAAAAGCAAAGTGATAGATAGATAAGGTTGATGTGGAATTCTAAATTAACGTTTGAATTGAATGAATAAAAATTCAATAATTAATTTAGAATTTCATATCAACATTATCAAAACAATTTATATTAGGATAAAAAAAAAATATAATACCAATCATTACTTAAACTAAAATAATAAAAGGTTAAAAAATATTATCCAACCACACGACGACTCGGCAATAATATCCAACCAGGGGTAAATAAAAAAAAAAAAAGAAAAGGTTTTTACCAGTGGTAGATATTAGATAAGCTAAATATCCACTCAGCAACCGGCAGCTCTCCGTCTCTGTATTCTAAAAAAGATCAAAAAGGACCAAAACAGTAGTGTCCCTCTGCCTGGAAACAACATCGGCGTCGTTTCCGCACAAATGCATTAAGAGAGTCCAACGTAGACCAAAATCCTTGTTGGATTCAAATTCAATGACCCCCCTTATACCCAACACCGCAAACCCTTCAAAAACAGAACCGCCTGATTTGATGTCGCACAATTGAACGAGAAGAAGAAGACCCAACTCTGTTGGTCGGGTGGTTTTGGTTGCTTCTAGAAGAAGACATGGATCTTGGAGAACCCAAACACCATCCCCGCTTGATAGGGGACTACATACTGGGTCCGAGAATCGGGTCGGGTTCCTTCGCCGTGGTCTGGCGGTCCAGGCACCGCTACTCGGGTGCAGAGGTCGCTGTCAAAGAGATTAACATGAAACAACTTTGCCCAAAAGTCAGTAACAATTTGCGCAAAGAGATTTCCATTCTCGGCACCATCAATAGCCCAAACATCATTCGCCTTTTCGAGTCCTTCGAGGTATAACACGCTTTTGGTTTCCAAGGTCTGCTTGCGTTAGACATTGTTCTTTCATGGCAATTATTAACTGCACGTGAATGTTATGTTGGTTGCAGATTGATGATATAATTTACCTTGTTTTGGAGTATTGCGATGGTGGTGACCTAGCGGCCTACATTCATCGCTACGGCAAAGTTTCCGAGGCCGTTGCGAGATACTTTATGAGGCAATTGGGTATATATGATCAACATTAACTTTACTTTTTGGCTGCTTGAATTACAATCGGTTCATGTTTTTTAATGTTAAGGCAATTGGGTACGTGCCTCACCCTAATGATACTCTTTTTCGGCTGCTCAGTTAGACCAAGTGAGTGGTTTAGTGGTTAGACAACAGGGTATATGCCTAACTCAGCCTTATGACTAGTTTAGGATGTTAATCGCAATCACATCGATGTGATTACTGAATAGGCTAGTGGATATGTTCCAAAGTATCGATTCTTAATAGCTTACTACATTTTATTTCCCATGTTTACGATTTTTTGCATGTGTTAATAAAATAACATTGTTGGACTTTTGATTGTTCAATTTGGATTGTCTTTTGCAGCCGCAGGATTGCAAGTACTTCAAGAAAATCACCTGATCCACAGAGATTTGAAGCCGCAGGTACTTATGCTTCTCCTCCAGCTGGAATTTCAAATATCTCCTCATTTGATTGATATGATGTTATACCTTAAAGTCAAATGTAGAGCCTTTGCACTAGCCGTTTATGTTTCTCCCGTATTAGAATGTTTTGCTAATGACGCACACCTTATAAATTTGTGGGACTGTCGTCCCTATTCATTTAGGCTGTGAGAAGTTTTCACACAAGTAAGATGTCTGTTTTATGGTTAACTTGTACCAGACGAGTCCCTGTATTAAATGTTAACCTAATTATCATTTAATACTTTATATCTCATGAGGGACAATTTGGTAAATCCAAGTGACATCCATAATCAGATTTCTCTTTATGATGGTAACTGGATTTTGGTAACAAATTGAACATTTTTTGTGTTTGGTTCAAGTCTTGCTGATTCTTCTCAAATTTGCAGAATTTGCTCTTGTCAACTAGGGAAGGGACTCCACTTTTGAAGATTGGTGATTTTGGTTTTGCAAGGTAAAATTCTTTTGATAAGAAGTTTAATACTTCCAACAGCATTTCTGCATTGATGTGACATTTTCTGCTGCAACCAAGAGATTTTTATTTTTTATTTTTTATTTTTATCTATGCAGTTCCTTAGAATGGAAAGGTCATCATTAACATAAGCCAGCTCAACAAAAACTTATTCCAATTTGTTTGCCTTGCCTACACGGATCCAGCAAAGTTTGTCTGGGGTCATATATTTCCACTAAATTTTTAAGTTATCGAGTTAAACCCTTGGGTCATTCTTGTGTCTTAAATGTGATCATATGGTATAAAAGATTATTCTGTTTGTATCAGCGTTTCTAGTTCCCAAACTTTTCATGAACCTATACAATTTGGAAATCTGTAACTTGCAAAAATATTAAATACCACTGAGTGCTGAAAGTCGATATTTAAAAAAAAAAAATGAAATAAGTCTATCAAATTTGGCGCACACGGTCTATAGATAACTCTAGTTCATTCAAAATATTACTCAAGCAGATTGAGTTGGCTGGCAGAAATTGAAACCTCTTGTCACTTTTATTAAGCAAAAAATAAAATAAACGATAATATGCCAAATATATCAAATTATCATTTACACTTGATTGTTTCCTTGACTTGTTTCTCAGGTCCCTGTTGCCCCAAGGCTTGGCAGACACCCTATGTGGTTCACCATTATACATGGCTCCAGAGATTATTCTGAACCAGAAGTATGATGCAAAGGTGATGCAACGTAAAACTGAAGTCACGTTCAGTTTTTTCTTCTTGTAGGTAGTTGTTCGTTTACAGTGTTATCTTTACTTATTATTATGCTGCCTGCAGGCTGACTTATGGAGTGTTGGGGCAATATTTTTCGAGCTGGTGACTGGGAAGCCACCATTCCATGGCAATAGTCAATTTCAGGTTTCTTGAGAAATTATAAGATTAATTACTATCTGAAAGATCATAAGATTTTCTATATTTGATCAAGCCTATAAAGCTACTAGGACAGATATCAATATGGGCGCTTTTGTTTTCAGTACTATTTCATACTTTTTCTGATTAGTTTCTGTATTGCCAGCTTTTTCAGAACATTTTAACCTCGACTGAGCTGCGGTTTCCGCAAGGTGCTTTGGAAGAACTACATCCAGATTGTGTGGATCTTTGCAGGAGCCTATTACGTAAAAACCCAGGTACTTTTGATGGGATTTTCATTTGTGCATGTCTTTTGTCGGGGAAAAGGGGATTCTTTGGGGGGTGGGGAAGGTTATTGGGGCCGTGGGGGTGTGCACATTTATTTTTATTTACGATTTACAGCTCAACAGTTCAAATTATTGTTCCACTATTACTCATTATAAATCTCAAGAGTTTGCCAGTATAGCTCATCCAGAAACATCCATATTTATTTGAACTTCAATTTGCAGTTGAGCGAATAACATTCAAGGACTTCTTCAATCACAGGTTCCTAGGGGAGTACAGGTTATAATCTCTAGCTTCTAATTTTTGTAAGGCATTGGTTTGGGGCACATTTCTTTTTCATATTGACTGGAAGCCCATTATGTTTTGGTTGTTTGGGGATCAAGGTTTTAAAACTCTTATCTTGTAATCTGTAGGCCAGCTACACTTCCACCAATAAAATCAATGATTGGGATTTTCAGTTCTACTGCCTCTGATGAGAGATTGCAATTAAATTCTGGGTATCCCATGAAGTTATCTAGCAGAAACTCAGCAATAACTACTACATCTGTACATCAGAACATACAAAAGCAAGGGAAAGATTGTGTCAATACATCCATCACTAAGAGTGTTCATGGGTTTACACCAAATATTGCAAGTGGTAGGCTGAGGAAATCTGTTGATGGTGGTGCATGTTCATCAGAGCAGCTTCAAGGTCTGTTTCTCTTTTTAGGATGTTTCCATATATGCTCATGCTTTGTTTGAAATTACTTATTTTTTCTTATCTATCCAGTTTCTGATTCGATGGAGTCTATTGAGAAAGGTTATGTCTTAGTCAATGCTCATTTTGCTTCAATGGAGGCTTTCTCTTATTACCTTGGGACTTCCCTGCAAGATAAATCCACCACCAGAGTTTCTGTCTGTCCTTCAAGGAAAAATGACTGGGATTTAGGTGTTGCAATGCCAACAATGGAGCTGGCTGATAGTTCTCTGGGTTGTCCAGCAAGTGCACAAAGCCATGGATCAAATCTCTTGGTGGCACCAAGTGCATCATCTATATTAAGGGAAGTGCAAGGACTAACCATATTGAATCATTCGACTAGACTCCACTTGTTACATCAGTATGTTCAGGCTCTTGGAGAACTATCACTAGAAAAGGTTAGTTATTTGATGCTCTTGGCATTAGTGGATATTATGCTCATGAATGAGTCAGATGGTATTACAACAATGTATACATATACATTGCAATATAAGGAGTCAATGCTCTCTCTCTCTCTCTCTCTCTCTCTCTCTCTATAATATTTGCAACATAATTGAGAAAAGGTTTTCAAAAGGATTTATGAATAGTATACATAGCATGAAGTGTATATTTAAAAGTTATTTTCAACGGTAGCTTTTGAATAAAGAAGTATAAAGTTGCAATATGAAAGTTTACCCAAGGCACACCATTTCGATCGGGGATTATATGTTTGAAACTCTGTGTTGAGCGGGGGTAGTATGCTCAATGTTCCTAAATTGAATGTGGTTAATCATTTGTTGCCTGGAGTTGAGCTGGGTGGTGGTGGCTTAACAAACCTAATTTGTATAGGGTTAGTTTGTGGAGCTCTAATTGAGCACAGTGGCATGCTTGACCATTTTGGTTGAAGGGGAGAGGACATTCAACCAACCCAATCTGTTTGGGTCAATTATTTGAAGCCTTAGTTGAGTGAGGTGGTTTGCTCGACCTTTTTTAGTTGAATGAGGGAGGACACTCAACACCTTCTGTCAGAAAGGGTAGGGAGTTTGAAGCAAGCTAAGGGAAATACTAGTTCAGTAAAAATATAATGTATTTATTACAATATGTTCATGTCTGGGAAGTTTTGAAAAATAGAAAAGTTTCTCTCATTTTGTATATCTAGTAAAAAGGACTTTCCTTGCATTATTAACAAGAAAGAGGGAAAATTTTAAAGAGCCTCAAGCACACACACAACATGGTTGGTTGCATTTACTTACTAAACTGTGGACTCGCAGTTACACCTGTAGAATTATCCAATTTTATAGTTATAGAGGCCAGAGACTCGGGAGAGCTGAAACAGCTTGGATTTCTACCCTTAGAGCTTGGGAAAAGGATCCTCTCCATTTCAAAATTCCTCAATTTTCTCCATTTAGTGTATTTTGACGGATATTGCATTTAATGCACTACCATCATTAAAACTTTTGGACAATACTACCCTTCAAAATGCACTAAATGAAGGAAATGAAGGGATTTTGAAATGGAGAGGATCCGTTTCCGCGAGCTTGAGGTGGATTTATGGTTGAGAACTCAAACAAAGCTTTGACAGAGGGATTAATCAGGTTTGGGTTGTATTAGTAGTAGTATCTCTTGCAGGTTAAAGTAGGGGATCTATTGCTTCTCCCATTGATTTGTTTGTTTATCCACTACTCTGCTAGTCGGCCTTGGTCAGTCTTTCCTGCTTGTGACTCGACTTTCATGCATTCCATCTCCCCAAGATTCATGATGCTCTATCCAGCTCACCTTCGTCTGGCTGGGTTTATTCTTATTTTTTGTTGTTGGTCGAACTTTTGTATAATACTTGAATTCATGGTGGGAGTGTTAATTGTTTCCTATCCTGAAAGGCATAAATAACTAATTTCAGCAATCAACTGCTCTTCAATAAGAGCTAGCTTGTAGTTTCTGAATGAATGGGCAATGTGCAGGAACTACAACTCTCTATGTGCTATAATTACTAGTTCAACGGTATAAGTATTATACACGATTCTTCCAAGCACTTTAGCGCATGTACGTGTGTCTAATTCGTTCTAAAAGTCTTACACATTGTTGTTTTCGTCGATGTTGTGCTTTTTTAATACATGATTTCTCTTGTTATTATTGCTTGAAGTAAGTTTAAATTTATTTATTTTATTGTCAATTTACTTAATTCATCATTTTTTTTTTTTTTTTTAATGTTATAACCGGAGTATAATGCACCATTTCTCTGCTTTAAAATGCATTTTGAGCTTTCACATCTGACTGGTACTTGCTACTGCTTGCAGTATAATGCAGGACTTTTTCAAGAATCATTATCAGTTGAACTAGTAGTTTTGGCTCTATGGAAGAAAGCTCTTCAAATTTGCAGCTCTTGGATGGCCTCCACCGCAGAAGGTGAATTACCTGCAAGCAGTTCCACTAATGAGCCCATACCTTCTTCAGAAGCTGCAGGTTTGTCACCAAACACAGAAAACCATATAGATTTTAGCAGGCCTTCATCTGTTTCCTCGTGGGCAGAACAAGGGTTTATTGCTGCATTTGATCGGGCAGAGAAGGCATCGGATCATGTCAGTCACATGGATGGTTAGGCTCCTTTGAACCTTCTGTAATAATGCTTTATGTCACTCCATTTGCAAAACTGGCTTTGCAATTTAATATAATAGTACATTAAATATATTGCAGGCGGTGCCGAGATGCCAGACGCAATGGAAATCATATACCGAGAAGCACTTGCTGTTGGGACTAATGGTGCTGTAAGTAAATAAATGGCCCTAAACCCTCTAATCCCTTTCCATAAATGAATCGGTACTTGCCTGAATATAAATCTTTTTTGCCTTTGCTCAGGTTGACGAGTATATGGAGAACAAGGGTAGCGCAGCAGCATCCTACTCTAAAGCAATGCTTCTGCTTTCATTTATTGTAGGAGAAGCAACATCCCTGCCACTGAATCCACCTTTTTCACTAACTCCTGCTAACAAGAAGCGAATTGAGCTTTACATTATCAACTTGCAATCCCGTCTGACTCACTTCCTGATGCCACAGCCTTCTCCTCCCGAGTAAAAGATATTACTGGCTCTATACAGCAGTCATTAGAAAACCAGCTTTAATGGATATCTGATTACTGGAGCAGCACAGTCAGCTGCAACTGTACAAATTTTTTAACTCTTTTTTTCTTTGGGGACTAGATGACGGAAATACTTGACAGGTGTCTAATGTACAGGGAAGCATATATAATTGATTGTCGGCCATCTAGAACGGGAGGGGAGGATGGCCTCCATTGCCTGAGCTTGTGTAAATAATATTTTATCTATTCTTTGTCCAGACAACAATGTGAATATAAATGGCAAAAGAAACTTCAGTCAAAAAAAAAAGAAAAAGAAAAAAAGAAACTTGTACAGTTGGGATTTTTGTAGCTGCATGTGCATGTTTTCCAGTTGTTGGCAACGAGGTTCTAGTTGCTTGTCATTACCTTTTTATTCATCTTACACAAAACAGGTATTGCTTAAAAGTTAAAACAATTGTGCATTTAAATGCATCAGAGTTAATTGCAAGATGAAGAAACTAGGCATGGTTGATATCAAGTGCATATATATCAGAGAAATTGTGGTGCAGTAGTAATGAGCTAAAAGCATGTCACATTTAATTGTTCTCTAGAATCAACAGGCTTTTTAGCTCACTTGTACTCCTCCTGGGACACTCACACTATCCCTATGTGATGACCAAAAAATTTTAGTAGATGCTGCAGACAAACCTTTAGACTAAGGTGACCAGATAAAGGCCTGTACGTATTAAACGATTCTTATCTAAGTCTATTTACGGAAGTCTTCAAGTTGAGTGTCATGGTTCAAGAGTATATGAGCAACTGGAGACATAATATACTACACACACCTACACGACAAGTTTCGTGAGCTGGACATCGAATGGAACAGAATAGAACATAGATACATGAAAATCAGAAATCACATGCAACAACAAAGGTTTCCTTTGATTGTGTGCAATGTGGGAGATCAAGTAGAGGCCTCTCCTTCCAAGCGTATTCTCTTGGGACCTTTCTCGTCACCTTGACTGCTGGTATTTGCCACCCCATTTTCCTTGGCCTCTACTGAACACCTTTTGTATGGCTTAAACCCCGTTCGGCGAGCCTTAAGCTTTAAATGTCCAAGCCCTACTGTCAGCAGCCCCTCCTCCCCATTGTTGCTGTATCCAAGGTTTGAGTTTCCTTGTTGGCTAGAACAAGTCCCCCCGCCTAATTGGTTGTTGAGGTCTAATAACAGTGATGAATTTCCATTTTTCTCATCTACATTTTGCTCGTCTTCTCTGATGTTGTCCGTCTGATGTCCCTCGTTCTTCACATCATGTGGAGGTGAAAAACTTTGTGGCAATCTCTCTCTAGAGAAGAGTGCTTGAAAGGCCATTCGCCCCTAAGAAATAAAATTATGCAACAAGAGTAGGATTCAATGCAGAAGCCATACAGTAAAAAAGACTAAGAAAAAGATGTATTTTCTTTGGGTAATATAATAAAGGATTCACTGTCCTATTATTACCTCTTCAGAGACTGCCTTCCAGGAATCATTCATGTAGCTGGCAATTCTCAAGCGGCGATTATTAGTCTCAGAAGCTGGATGGTTTGCATCAGGTTCATTTGACTCTTCCTTCCCTTTCTCGTGCTTCCCTAATGCATCCGTCTCTACGTCACTGCTCGAAGTTGTGTTGGAACCACATGAGGAACGGTCTACCTGTTTTCTGCCTTTTGTTTTGTTTGAATCATGGAGTTCAGTAGCTGCTACAGCATTCTCATTATCAGTAGCTTTTAACCCAGTGTTTAGCTTTGCACCTCCACTCTCCTCAGAGTCTGATGATAACCGAGTCGGTGATTTTGAGGCTGAATGTTGAGCTTGCACAGTTTCTGAAAAATCTGGGTCCTGTTGTTGTAAGGGAGGATTTTGACGAGCATTCTCTTCTCCCTCTGTTTTGGCTTTTGGGGGTTGACCATCTATTGGTGGATCAGCTGTGGATGCAGGAGCGCAGGCATACGCAGTATGAAGAGGAGCACATAACGGAAGCAGTCCATGGGCTGCCCACCATGCAGTTGCAGCAGCTACAGTAGCAGCAGCAATAGCTGGCATACTTGGAGTAGAGCCAATTTGCCTCAATGGAAAACTTCCTTGGGTGCCTGCAGGAGAATCTGCAGAAGAATCCACATTTGCAGGAGGCCAAAATGTAGCTGCAAAGCTTGCTGCAGCATGGGCAGCAGGATTTTGCATCAAAGTAGAGACGATAAGACTTGAAAATGTGGAGGAAATGTGGAGGAATGATTGGTAGTCATTCTGGTTATGGCAAATTGGGGTAAAGGGAGTATGGAAAGCCGGAAATGATTGATGAGCAGAAGATCTGGGAACGTTATTTTGATGTACAGTAGTAGCAGATGCAGCTGGATTTGAGAACAGGTTAGGATGTCCATGAACCTCTCCCATTGGGTGAAATATGGAGTCCTGGAATGACATATCTGAGGAAGGAGTTTGAGTACATGTTCCTTGGCTTCCATCCAGAACGTGCACAGGGACATGCCTTGGGTAATTCTGAGTGGCTTGCATCTCATCCATTTGCGATGCACAATTTAAACCATCTTTTTTCTCACCTTGATACGATTTCTCATGTGGAACATTAGAATATTCCGACTTTGAGCCTTTACTTGTGCCAGTATCCTGAACTGCCTGTTTGGTATCAGCTTTCTCTGAATTCTGATTTCCTTTAACTTCAACAGTGACATAAGATTCATTTATCTCATCCGAAGTTATTGCCCCTTTCACTGAAGGGATAAACTCCCTTAACATGCATGAATTTCTGAGTGCAACTGGAGTGGGCATGGAACTTTTGTTTACAGAGGAAACAGAGGAATGATTAGCTTCTTCAAAAAGGGTAAAGACTTCTGAGCAATTTTCATCCTGATTATCTTTCGCGTTTGTTGCTTTCTCATCTCCACTAGGTTTCTAACAAAAAAACAAAACAAAAAAGCACAAGTGATGTTCTTGGCCAAAAAATAAAATAGTGATGAAACAAGAATGGTGGCTGAATTTAAGAGAACAAAATTGAAATATCAACCTCAGGAAGTGGTTCTTTCTCCAAGTCCAGTCCTTCTTTAAAATGCGAAGAAGAAACAGATGTGAAAAGTCTTCCATCCTTTGCACCCACCTGAGATGTAGGAGCACCAATGCTTGTCTTTCGAGGATAAGGATTGTTTGGTTTCCTTTTAGGGCGAGGAGGCGGAATGTCTATGTCAAGAGCTTGTCCTACAGGAACACCTTTAACGAGAGCCTCCTTCTCTAACTGAAAGTGGAGAATTTGTTAGCAAAACCTCCTGATTTGTATTCCCCTCCAACACATTAAAAGCAGCAGTGCAACCTCAAAGATAACTTAGTGTCAGAACCCAAATGCTTTAGAATAGCTCGATTACTGTGTCTTATAAAATATACATTGAAAATGTAAGCACCAAAACAACAACAAAGCTCGGGAAGAAGTACCTAGCATGAATGCACGAAGAACAATGTCGAAGAGACATTTTTAAATCAAGAATGGAATGAAATAAGATATTCACGTCATGGCATGGTCGAGAAGTGTTGAAATTAAGGGGAAGGGAGCATGGTAAAGGATAGTGGTTCCATATATAGTCAACTACGGCAATTAGACTTTAGAGACTCCCAATAAAGCTAGAAGCTTTTGGCCTGAAGTTGTAAGAGCCACTTGACGAATTGAACCAATGGTAGAAATCTAATATGAGAACAGGGGAGATCCATTGACACCCCCAATATTTGCACACATTTACCCACATTATACATTGCTCATCTGAACCTATATATATATATATATACACGCATACACATATAACTTATTTTATATTATATATTGCTCGTGTAAGTTATGTTATCAGATTGGTTACATCTGTTGTCAGCAGAAACTAAGGTGACAAGTACTTCATTCGAATTACTCTATTCTCAATCCTATCAAATTGAATGGACTAACCATAACAAGTAAACATTACTAATGGATGAGATAGGAATTTAAAGTTGAGACACATAGCCTTGATGATCCTAAAGCAGGTATGATAAATCTCCACTTAATTCAATAAGACATATTACCTACCGCATCCTTTCTTCCAAGAATTGTAAGATAGGGTTTCATTTGCCTATGCTTCTGGATTTGCTTTGAATTATAATTTTTTGACCTGTTCTCTAGATGAAACAGAAGTTTCAGAGAATGCACCATGGATTCATTTGGGTTGACCTCTAAGTGCCAATCCACAAAAAAAAAAAAAAAAAAACTCTGAACTGAAATCACTTCGTTAAGTTTACTGGCATCATACTTTCCTATTTCTTTTACTGGCATCATACTTCCCTATTTCCTTCGATAGCACATCTAGTGACAAGTGACATACATATTCATCTTTTCACTTGTGCAGTTGTGCTCAGGTGGGGTATGTAACTTCCCTTTTGAGTTAATTTGAAGTATCCAGATTGACAATAATATCCTAGATTATCTGAATACATGGTCTCCTCATGACACATATAATTTTTTTTCTGTTATCTGATTTCAAAACAAACAGCAGCCTCCCCAAACTTAAGAGTAAAGGTCAAAAGGGCATAGAATCAGTTGCTCCGGCCTGTTGGTGGCTTCCAGTTACAATAAGTGGTAGGCCCCTTTGGTTGCACTCCAAATGCTCCAGCCCTGCTGGAATAACAAAAGGACTCCAATATTGCATCACTACCAAAGAGGGTGCGCGAGAGAGAGAGAGAGAGAGAGAGAGAGAGAGAGAGTACAAGGAGCATTCAAGGTTCAACTTCTTTGCTCACTAAGGATGGGACAAAATAATGGGTTAAAAGAAGGGGATCCGTTTAAATTGAAAAAAGAATGATATATGCATTTCATAAGCATGCTCCCTGCCCTATTTAATTTGCAATTTTATCAGGAAACAAGGCGCACTTTTATTATATGCGAATGCACCAGAGCATGCACACAAGACCAGGTGCACATAGAACGAAACACACACACACAGAGGCCTAATGAGAAGTATAATTTATAAAAAGGTCATTACCCAGTGCTGGCCCTAATTCAGAACGATGTAGATAAGAAATTATTTAAAACAACAATGTTGAAAATACAAGATCAGTTAGTGAGGAACCTCTTTACACAGCAGAGAATTTATTTTAGATTGGTTGTTAAAGCATCTTAAATTTGAAGTGGTAAAATAGTTGTTTTTTCTTTAGAAGTAAACACAATTTATTAAATAGCGCAAAAGGCGCAACCCAAGTACACAAGAAGTATATAAAATAAACACCCAGCTAAAAGAGGAAAAAAGTTCAAGAAAAACACAAAAGTAAAAATATTTAAGTCAAGACAGCTGTCCAAAGATAAAAAAGAATCCTCAAGAAAAAATTCTTTAGTGTCACGATCTTCAAAACAGCAACCATTTATTTCCCTCCAAAGACACCACATAAGGCACAACGGAACCATCTTCCACATAGCGGCGTTTCGAAGCCTACCAAATTGCAAGCAGGCAAAAAGGTCTACTCCTTGACTAGGCATAACCCAAGTCAACCTTACAAGGCTGAAAATGTATTCCAAAGGGCACTAGCCATCTCACAATGGAGTAAAAGGTGGTTCACTATCTCTCCACTTTTCTTACACATTCATCATCAATCAACCACAATGATATGCTGCTTTCTAAGATTATCCATAGTTAGAATCTTCCCCAAGGCAGCTGACTAAGCAAAGAACACCACTCAAAGGAACCTTATTCTGCCATATACTTCTCCAATGAAAAAAAGTGTTATCATGGGGAGTAAGGACATTGCAGTATGATCTAACATCGAACAACCCTTGTTTGGAAGGTACCTAACAAAGCTTGTCTTTGCCATCCTATCTCAATCTGAGGGAGTATAACAAATTAAAGAACAAGGTAAAGAGATCCGCCTCCTAATAATGAGCCGCTTTGAGAAGGTTAATATTACATTGATGAGAGTCGCTAGAAAGCGCCAAATGGTCTGCCACATAGGCATCCTTGCAACGAATCAAACTGAACAAGTTAGAAAAGCTGCCCTAAGGTCTTGATCCCCACCCCACACATCATGTTAGAATCGAATTCACGAGCCATCACCGGCCTCAAATCTAGTATGGCTAGAGAACTGCCCCCAACTCCTCATGGTATTCTTTCATAGCCCCACTCCATACGACTTGTGAACCTCATTAGAACACCACCCAGCCCACGCGCTTCCATATTCAAAATCTACTACCACTGTCCACAAGGCCTCTTTCTCATGAGCATAATGTCAAAACCACTTCCCCAAAAGAACTCGGCTGAACAAAGTAAATTAGGGACCCTCAATCCTCCTTCAGATATCGGAGATCAAACCTTAGACCAATTAACCAAATGGAATTTTAACTCTTCACCGACACTGCCTGCCCCACAAAATGTCCCACTACAACTTCTCTATGTGGTTGACAACACCAACTAGGAGGGGAAAAAGAGACGTGAAGTAAGTAGGCATATTAGATAATGTACTTTTAATCAAGGTAACCCCCCCTCTTTTGACCAATACATCCTCTTTCATCCAGCCAAACGACGTTCTATCTTCTCAATAACGACATCCCATATAGTAGTTAAACCATCTTTACACTCTTCAAGTTAGAAAGAAAGACAACCAATAACACAAGATGCTGCCTAGAGCCAACATCCAGTCATACTGCATTTTAAAATAAGACCAAAGGGATATGAGAAAATGTTATACATCATCGATCATCTAGATATTTCATTCTCTCCCAATGCACTACATATGAGCATGTTGGATAACACTCCATATTCCACTTCTATGATGGCCAAACTTCCATTTCCAAGAAGCAAGCAATTCAACAAACCTCTTCGGCATTATTCACAGAATCCCCCGAAGAGAGAGAACATCTAGACTATATTACCTGAATCTTTCCACATACAACACCAATCTATACACAATTAATCCCCACCTAATAATATTCTATTGTCAAGATTTTACCCAAGGGTAATGTCCACACAAATAAATTATGAGACTTCCGTACACCATATGCTCCTTCATGGGAACTCACTAATAGAATTCCCTACCAAAGCTGCATAAAAAGAACGAATCTCAAATTTTCCGTTACAATCTCAAAATAGAGGAAATTTTTCTAAAAGTTAAAACATTTATCAATTTAGCTTTGTACGTTACCTTTAAATTTGAATTCACATTTTTAAAAATTTAATTTGCATTTTTTTTTTCAAATTTAATTCTTTTTTATTAAAAAAATAAACATTTGAACCCATCTCTCTTGGTTCAAATATTTTAATAAATATATTTATTCTATTAAAATAAGCATCATTTATAAACTTTTATTGATAGTAAGACGAAGCAAATATTACTTTTTTGCTAAGAAGACCTCCAACACAATTTTATCCTCTCCATCACCCAAAGGAAAATTAATGTACAACAAGCAACTGACTCCAAGTCTCCAATGCCCAGTCCTGAATAGCATGCACATATAGTAGGATTCCAATGATGAGCACCTCCTTCTTCCAATCTTTCAATATAAGAGGCAACAAAAGCATCCTTCCAAGAGATGAAAGAAATAAATCCGGAAACAAATCTTTCAAATCCCTCTCCCCATGCGACATGACATACCTTTGATAAGAGTTATTCGTGGTAGTGCTAGTGCATACCCTGATCCACTACTGTCAGAATAGCATTTCCTGCTGCATTGTACCAGAATTGAACCCGCCTACCATTACCTACTATAGAACTCAATGAAACATGAAAAAAAATCCCACCAACGTCTAATATTCTTCTGCAAGCTCATCTTATGAGATCCCTCTAACCTATACAGAACTCCACCAACCCTAATAATCCCCCATACTTCACTCCAATAATACGTCTCTGCAACTGATTCTATTCCTCACCATAACACCATAGCCGCTTCTCCAATAAAATTTGACTAAAAAAACTTAATTTCCCAACAACCAACCCACCATTACTAATAGGAGAGGACACCACATTTGAGTCTTCCAAACGAAATAAGAGTCCCCCCAATCCTCCCCGCTTCTGTTTTGATGCAACTTCTCAATTCTATTAGCAACATTGACAGGCACAGTAAATAAAGAAAGGAAATAAGCACATAAACTAGACAAGGTGTTCGTCAAAAGCCTAATCCTCCTACCCTTAGATAGATATAGTTTCTTCCAACTAGTCAATCTCTTTTGAACCTGTTCAATAGTAGAATTCCGCACATTTTGCGCCTTAAAAGATAATCCCAAATAAGTCAAAGGCAAAGGCCCAACCCTTACACCCTAATACACCAACCAATTCTGTAATTTCCATGACTTCCCATACCAGAACAAACTCACTCTTCCCCAAATTCACTTTCAAACCCAACAGAAGTTATTTATGTATGACTATTTCCTTACATGCGTAAGATGGTAAAACAATTATCAAATAAAAACTCTTATAGTTCCCTGATAAAAATGGTTAGCACAGTGGGGATACAATTGTGATACAGTTGGGATCAAAAATAAAATCTTCTGAATAACAAACAGGGTTCCAAATGATATTTTCAAATGTTTTCGGTCAAATACTTGAAGAGGGGATTTAAATGTTTTATTTTAAAAATTTGAAGCACCAAATAGCAAATTGATTGATGTTAATAAATGAATATTTATGAATATTTTATTTTTTGACCACTACTGTGAAACTAAACATGGATGATAGTTGTGTTCTATTCTAAATGTGTGTTTCTTTCTATCTACTATTGCTTGAATATTAGTTTTAGATACTTTTTTAACCTTTTGGTGATTGATATTTATCTTTTAATTAGAAAGTCAATATAATATACACACAAAATTGTTATTTCATTTATTGATTAATTAATCAACATGTCCAAACCGTATCGTACCCTGGTTTTTCAAGAGTTGTTGGGTTGCCATACCCTTATCACATCACATCTATATATCTTGTCCATACCAGTACTTCTTAGGAGACGAATTTCGACTAGCATGGATACAAGCTGTATTTGGCATGCCATACCATTCATAAACGCTTCTATCCACGTAAGCTTACATTTACATGATACATTAGAAAGGACGGAATACCACAAAAGCATAACCCAATTTGTCCAGCACTGGTAACAGTGCTTATGATTCTTCAAAATTTCCATGACTAGGAGCATGTGAAACAAGAGATGTCTCAATGTAATGGTGGGCCACCTTCACATCCTAGAAAATTAAAATGAATATCTCAAAACTGGTAGTTAATTGAACTGCAGTTAAGCTCTCTCAGTGGTACCCTTTGCTTTTAGTTTCAGTAGCAACTTTCTCAAAAATCATTTAAGGACATTAATTTTCCCCTTTTTTTCTAAAATTAGTGGGCTCCTAAATTGACAAATACTCCTCAAGATATCTCCTTCATTTATGCCGTTTTATATGTCATGGTTTAAATAATAGACTGAGTTTTATGATGTTCTTATTTTATTTCCTTCCACTTCTAATCAGGTAACGATGAATCATGGGGTTCTTCATTCAGCACTCACAACTTACATATGCGATTAAATTGTTTAAAATACAACCTATAATCAAAGCGCTGTGACTTTAGTGAACACGTACCCAAACATGGTTGCACATGCACACACACTGTAAAATAAAATAAAAAGGGCGGCTGGTCTGGCCAAGCAGTTAATGGGAAAACATTATATCATACCTTCTTCGTGAGAAGAGAGAAATATCATATTCAAAGAGAATTTTAGCCATTATATTATGCAAGTGATGAACTACTATATATTTGTTGTGCACATGAACTAAACTGTGAATGATACAATCCTAAGACAAAGGGTCTACTTAATTTGGTGAAATTCCCAGAAGAGATAAAAACCATATTATCTCATAACCTAGAAAGTAGAATTTTGTGTGAAGACAAGAAAACAATCTTTTGCTACACTCCATCAAGTTTCAGCGCCAAAGAGATTAAACTGTGAACCACCAAACCTCACCCTATATTGTTTTTCAAAATAGGTCTTTATAACGTCCTAATGACAAAGGTGCCTAACTCAGATGCCAATGGGCCTCCTCAGGTTACCCAACGATCCTTAGAATTAGATCTTGAATACTTAAGACACCCAAATAGTTAAGCCACCACGACCTTTAGTAAAAGAAATATTCACTGGTAGCTGACCAATTTCCACCAGCACCCAGCTCAATAGCTCTTTGGCCTCTCAAATGATCTTTTCTTCTCGATGGAAAAAATAAGGGACCCCTTGATTTTACCAGGCTAGCCTTCACTGAGGATGAAGCCGTTTCTATGTGTGAAGGTCCACAGGCAACCTACTAGTGATGTGGTACCATCCTCATGACTGCCGTTCTTACTCTATTATTCCCTCTTATAAAAACACATAAATCCCAACCACTTGGGATAAAAGAAGAAAAAAGAAAGGTTGCTACTATGTCATAACAGGATAACAAAATGCTTATTGTTAATTCAGTGACCATCTGGGAGATACTGAAGAAATCTACAAGGAAAAGAGATACTGAAGGAAAAAAACTTGGGTGTGTTTGGTAAAGTTTTTGAAAAGGTGAAAATTGATAAGTATTTTCAGTGAGGACAACTTTTGAAAAGTGTTGTTAACGAGATCTATAAAAGAAAATTGTTTGGTAAGTAAGTGTTTTTGAAAAGTAAAAATATGAGAATGTGTTTTCAAAACATAAAAAGAAAACAAAAGCCAAAAAAAAATAAAAAAATAAAAAAAGGCCTTAGGGGTGGCCGTCTTGTCCTCTATTGGGGATGGTCGCTCGGGCACACCCCCACCCCTTCCCTTCTCTTGTTGGTGGTGGCTGCACAACCCACCCCCCTCTCCTCTGTTGGGGGTGGCCACGCAACCCATCCCAACCCCACAACCGTCCACTCTGTGCTTACATTTAAACTTTACATGGTGTGTGTGGATGTGTGCTGACAAAAGAGAAGGGGAATACCACCAAAAGAACTACCTCTTCTTCCCCTGTCTGTCTCATTACGCATAACAAGCATATGTAAGAACAACAACAACAAAAACTTTCCCCTTACAAAACTCCTGCAATAGTTCTCAATGCACTATATAGATAAATAAGAGCACCAAAAAATTATATCCACAACAATTGAGCTAAACGGAATATAATAAGACAATAAAACAATCACCAGTACTTCAAGACAGAAGTGGAACCATACACAAAAGTATAAATATTGTCCGCAACAGGCAAATTACATTTTATACAAGTATAAGGCGAGAAGGTAGCGATTGACCTTTGAAAAGAATTTCTGTGCATGACTTCTGATCTGCACAGCAGTCTTTGTTCCTATATGTTCTGCGCATCACCAAGTAAAACACAAAAGGGAGAACAGCAACGAATCTCCAATTAAGAGAAAAATACATAACAAGAGAATTTTATGGCATTTCCTAATAGGAGATACCCAAGGTATTCAACTCAAAACATCTTCCCAATTATCCTAAGTTTGCACGATAGAATGCACACAATTCAATTTGCATATGACTATATGTACAAAAATGAGAAAAGATAAAAATAAATAAGTTAAAGGGTACAAGGGAAGTAAAACCTTCGATCCGCTGCCAAGCTCGTCCATAAAGCTTCAAGGCTTCTAGAAACCTATTATGCTCCTCCTCTGTCCATCGCTCCCGTTGCTTTGTAATTGTGTATGGTTTTCTTGTCTACCATTCACAGAAATTCATAATTCACACATTTAGCTTCTAACACATGACTTAAATTTCAACAAGCAGTCAAAATAACAAAAGTTAAACCAGCCGCCATCCAGTTATCTACTACTATCACCTTAATAACCAGTTCTTCCCCAGAGGAGTATGTGTCCATTACCGGACCGGGGCAGCTAGCAGCTGCTTCAAATCCTCTCTAACAAGCAACGGAACAAACGAAAGCCTCCATTGGTTTCTTGCCACCTCGAATACTATAAATACTAAACCCGCCGTCGTCAATAACAACAATTGATATGCTGATGCTACTGCAAAAGAAAAACAAAATCGACAATCATCGGTAGAGATCCGCCTCTGTATAGTATGCGCGCAGTTTAGCATTCCAATTCCGAACTACTTCACTTTGTACTATACTGTAAAATAAATTAATATTTAAATAAAATCTTTTAAATAATTTTAAGAATCCACCAGAACGGAGAGAGACGCTTCTCCGAAAGAACTACTAAAAGAAAATTCCTTATTCAGAATCCTCACCAAAACGAACCCGAAGACGCCAAAACCTTTAGAAATGTAAAAAAGAAAAGAAACAAACTTTGATCAGTATACATCAACCTATCCACTTCTCTATAATACGCGTACGCTACCGTTTCAGTAACGTTGTCTCTCTATTTGCTTACCGAGAAACCGTAAGAAAAGGAAAAAGAAAGTGGAGTTTCTAATGTCAGATTTTTCAATTCTCAACTCTGTCAAACATGACTATTCAACTCAGTTGAGTTGAGCTTTTCAAATCCAAAACAGCGTAAAACGAAAAACTCAGTCTCAGTTTTTCACTTATTTTGCTGTAATTTCTCGGCAACCAAACAGAGAGAGGAAAAGTTAAATCGACTTAGAAATTGGAAACAGTACCTTTCGAGAAAGCCATAGTGGAGAAGAACTCTGGAGGCAAGGACATGACTCGGATCACGCATAGGGAGTGAACTCACCGGGGAATCGCTGGAGAAGCCATAGTTTCCAGCAATGGTGGATCGGAATGCCTCAAACTTTGATCTGGCAAGCGGAAACAATCAAATTTCTCGGAGAGAGAGAGAGAGCGAAGAAAAGGTGAGCTCCACAGGGAAGAAGAAGAAGAAGCAGAAGAAGAAGAGGCAGTGAGAGTTTCCCTGAGACCTTAAACACCAGAAACTTGCAGTTAGAGGCTACGGAGCAATCTCAGCCACTATCTATTTTCTTCGCAGATTTATTTTTCTTATTTACAAAAAAAAAAAAAAAAATGTTTTCGCTTTTATTTGAGGCTGCGAAGCGCCCCAAGGGTACACTGAGAGGAGAGCTTCACGAAATGACGACAAGTGGCAAAGGTATAGTGGCTGATTCAGCTCACGCCCTTCCCCTTGCACTTTTTCCCATTTTCGTCTATTTCTTTTTTTTTTTTCAATTAATTTCGGCCTGACGTTGGTCTCTTCAATTCTCGTCCACAAACTCCTTGGCTGAGGTTAAGTACGTAAAAGCGCCTCCAGCTGTGCGCGTGGGGCCCCTTACCCACGTGGCAACTAAAGGAATCGGGAAACCGGGTGTGGCCGAGCGCACTTTGTTTGACCAACGTGGCTGTTGCCAAAACCGGCACGTGGCGTTTGGTCGAGAACTAGAAGCTGGTAGTGCTAGGTTGGAACAGCACGAGGCATTCAGGTTATGGACGTTCTTTGTAGGCGGTAAAGTAAAGAGGCAACGCCGTCAGATCATATCAATCATCAATGGATACATTTTTTAGGCCGTTCGTTTAAATCATGAAAAAAATAAAAATAAATAAGGAATTTTAAATAATAATAATAATAAAACAAAAAAGAATGATTAATTAGATTTTCAATAATTAATTTGGAGTGGATAGTTTGGCTACTTGAAGAGCCCTTTTCTTCCCAAAGTAGTAATATTTTGGGAGAAAAACTGTATTTTCCCTTATTTCTAGTCTGTTAACAGTTGTTGGGACTTGGGATTTAGTTAATTGCGCAAGAATAAACCTGATCTTGAAAGTTTTCCTTTGCATCTCTGAAGTGTAATCCAAACAGGACCACCATGCTTTCTAGTGGACATCATTGAGTCACAAGTTTCTCAATATCTTCTTCTTTCTTCTTTTTTTTCTTTTTTCTTTTTTATTTTTTTATTTTTTATTTTTTTATGATGGGGATACTTGTAAGGCCCACAAACACAAGGCACTTTCGTTGAGTATTACGGGCCTCATACAATATGGCCCAAATCGATAGCTTGTGTTAAATTAATGGGCCTTCCTGCCAACATATAGGCCTTCATGGAACCCTTCAGGCCGCTAACTGCAATAAAACCCACTTGGCGGCCAGGCCAGTCTGCTAGAGCTTCAATAAGCTGGTTGGTTCCATAGCTGAACTTCTACTTCTAGCCTCTAGGTGGAATCATTGGAATGAGGCTAAAGCAACTTGGTCTTCTTGGGGCGACTCAAGGAGCTCGAAGAATCCATCAAAGCCAGGAAAATCTTAGCTTAGTAATGGCAAACAATTTCGGACCTAATTTTTCGAAGAATACGGGCCTGCATAAGCAAAAGTTGGTAAGTTCTTTCTGACGTGCACGGCGACCACATTTTCAAACTCAAAATCTATTGTTTTTACCTTCAAAAATATCATTTTTCTCTCGTAGCCTATTTTATTTTCTTGGACGTTACAGAAAATCTAGTAGTATGTTGAATAAGCCAATTTTGGTTTTCAAGCTCAATCATTGCTTAGAGTTGATTAGTGTTTATAGCTTGTAATTCTTATTATTAGGGGGGTTGGAGAAGACCTTGTACGGAAATTTGTGTTAGGAACTTGATGAAATTCAAAGTTGGAGATTTAAAATGAAATCATAGATAGGATAAGAAACACTTAAGGAAAAAATTAAAGGAGAAGTTGGAAAAAATGGATTTGTAGGCCCAGAATGTTTCTTTTGTTGTTGGAGTTTCAACCAAATTGGTTTTCTACTCAAATTTGGATAACTCTCTAGCCGCCTTTTCAATTCATATTCAGAATGAATTTGAAATTCTTCTCCTACTTTGATTAAAACTCTGTCAAATAATTCTACACTTACTCCGATCCCACTTTTTTACACAATTTTTTCACATTTAAGTAGCTCTTAAATCGCATTTTAGAGCAGGCGCACGGTGTGAATAGAGAGCAAGAAAAAGACTTTAGTGCAAGATAGAGTCAAAAAGCTTTCATTTTTTTGTCATGTCTTGTTATGTCCCACGGTACTATGTGAATAAGAGAAAGATTTCTCTTACTTTTCTTTTTTGATTCGGATGTATGGAAGTTTTGAGTTTGAGTTTGAAATCAACATGTAGGAAAGTTATAGTGATCGAAGACTTTATGTGTTTGGATATATCATTGACGACATAATTTAAATGGGACATTGATAATAGTTCAGTAAACAGATTTTGATGACATTTTTAATAATTTATTCTTGATCTTTGGAAAGAGATTGTAGGGGAGTTAGATATCCAAATTCTGTAAATAAAGTGGTATATTTATAAATTTAGTTACATCTTTTCAATAAATATGGTGATTATTCTCAAGAGGTACATTTTCATTGTAAACATGTGTCTTTTCATGAATGCCTATCTTTCCACGAATATGTCTTTTACTAAACACATTTTCATGAACATGTATCTTAATTTCTATAAGCATGTGTCTTTTCAATTTTCATGAATGGATACCTTCCAATGAAGTGGTTAAAATACCTCCATACCTATTGATTAATAGACACCTTCTTCTTCTTTTTTGGTAAATACCTCACTCCAATAAACAAACCCAAAGCGAGAAAAGCAGTATTGAAAATGCAAATGAAAAAACCAAATACCAAACAAGAAATGGGTATGTTAATGACTCCAAAAATGTCAATAATGTCCTAATCCTCTATGCCTTAGACAAAAGCTAAGGAATGGTTGTATAAAGCAGCATAGACATGCAACATATATAATAGAAAGAGGGTATTTGCAATCCTATCTATACCTATTGATTAATAGACACCTTCATTCAAAATAAATAACCATTTAATTTTCACCCCTCGATTTCAAATATCACACCTTTTATATCAAATTACATATCCTTTCATCTAATAATGACAGTTATATTGCACAACATTTTCTTTTCTCTTTCCCACGTACGTTTGACTCATATATTTCAAGACTAATTAACACCTTCCATAAAAGAAAAAGAAACATTCCTCAAATTAAAATTAAATATAAATGATTAATTAATTTTGAAAAGTTTTCCAACACTTCACACTTTGTCGGGTAGCCTGGGAAATATGTCTGTCATTGAAACAAACAACTTACAGAAATTTGAATGTACGTACAGCTTGAGAGGATTCTTTTACACCAAAGAAGGACGAAGGTTTACAAAAAAACAAAAGAAGGACGAAGGTTTTAATTGAGTTCTGACACAAGAAATGTTATATACTTTTTATATAATATATAAATAATTTTGATGTGACATTGATGTGATGTGATTTGACATAATCATATTATAACATATGATGAATAAAAATAAATTTCTTCTTAAAAAATCACACCATGTCAGTTTGAATAAATAAAAAATAGATACTCTCTCGTAATTTTGATGTTTCAATGATTGTTAATATTTTTATCTTGAAAGGCCAAAAAACAGAGACAAACATAGCCAATGAGGTCATAATGTCCATGCATGTCTTGTTTCCTCCATGATCGTCAAAGGAGCTACAAATGAGTTTGATTTCGTTGTAACAAGCTAAGGGAGAAAAGTTCAACTTTTTTTTGTTTTTTGTTTTCTAATCAAATTAATACCATTTTATTAGAACTAACATTTGACTTGTATTTATTTATTGGTAAGGAAAATAAATACAAAATACTAACTAACCAGGTCATTTATATATATTTATTGTTCGTGCATGGTTATTAGATACGTAATAACTGCTGTCTTATCTTTCATAAAGCAAAAAAGTTAATTACTTTTCCAGAGGTGGAAATTATAAAATCTACAAAATCTAGGGACAATTAATGTTTTTAAATTTATTTCATAAGTAATGTGACACCCCACGCGCCTACACTTATATATATATATATACCATTTGGGACACGACAAAAGCTGCAAGAAAATACATATAGAAACCAATTAAGCAGATTTTGTGCCGTTGGAATGGCTACCACAAAACCACTGTTATCCGACCTTGTCGCCGACAAAACCCATATTCCGTCGAACTACATCCGACCGACATACGATCGTCCAAATCTTCACGAGGTTGAATCGTTTGATGGTACCATTCCTCTCATCGATCTTCAAGATCTGGATGGTCCTAACCGCTCTGATATAATCCAGCAGATAGGCCTTGCCTGCCGAAACTATGGTTTCTTCCAGGTAATTATATATATATACTCAGTAGCTTTTCTATATATATCATAATTTTTTTTTTTTCTTTTACGTAGGCAAAAAACCATGGAATTCCAGAAGCAGTGATCGACAACATGTTACGTGTATCAAGGGAGTTTTTCCATTTGCCAGAAAGTGAGAGGTTACAGAGTTACTCCGATGATCCAATGAAGACGACGAGGCTTTCTACTAGTTTCAACGTCAGAACTGAACAGGTGTCCAGCTGGAGGGATTACTTAAGACTCCATTGCCACCCTCTAGAGAAGTACATGCAGGAATGGCCTACCAACCCTCCATCATTTAGGTATTACGGAATTTAAGATTCCGTTTGTTTCTACCTAAAATATTTTTAAAAAACGTTTTATTATAACTGTACTATAGTAAAACCGAAAAACGAGAATTTTTAGTTTTCGTAAATAGTTATATTACTTTCTCGCAGTCCATTTTTTGTCGCTACTGAAAATTGCCGGTTGTCATTAACTTTCCTTACGAACTAAAGATCGAAAAATGTTTTCTACTAAAAACAAACATATAGCCTTGTTGAGAAATCTAATTAATTCATTTTGTTGTAAACAACCACGTTTGTTTGTCAATTGTCAGAGAAGACGTTGGTGAGTATTGTAGAAATACAAGAAGGCTAGCACTAAGACTGCTGGAAGCAATATCAGAAAGCTTAGGGCTGGAAAAGGATTACATAGATAAGGCTCTGGGAAAGCATGGGCAGCACATGGCCATCAACTACTATCCGACATGTCCCCAACCAGACTTAACCTACGGATTACCTGGCCATGCCGATCCTAATGTCATCACCATGCTCCTCCAGGATGACGTGCCAGGATTGCAGGTCCTCAAAAATGGCAAGTGGGTCGCCGTCAATCCCATTCCATATACCTATATTGTCAATATCGGTGATCAAATACAGGTAACAAACTTACAGGTAACAAACTATATATATATATCGGTCAATGCATTGTTTTTCTCTTTCGGGTGTCGGTGTGTGATCACTGTCACCCATTGATGAGCGTTTCTAGAACAAAGACCTGGCTCATCACAAGCTTTTTGTCGAAACTAGTGGTCAAGATAAAGTCATAAAACTAGAAGGGCATCCTCTTTATTACAAGATTTATTAGATTGCATATAGATTCCCTGCACTTATGCCATGTAAACATGCTTCTTTCCCTCTCTATGCTGAACGTATTGCCATATTAGCATGCTCTCTCTCTCTCTCTCTCTCTCCTTTTCTTTTTTTTTTTTTCAATAAATAATTAGTCCCCCGGGGGAAGAGATTTTATAAGTTCAAGTTTTTGGCATAAGTAATAAATTAATATTATATTAGATTAAAGATTATCAAGTTAAATCAAATTACCATTTATCCTAGCTTATAAGCATCTCCATCCGAACCCAATAGGCAAATTACTTATTGTAGCTAAATTGGACTATTATGAGCTATTTTGTGTCCGACAAAATAGCTACTTTGACATTTTTTTTTTTTTAGTGTGTGAACAATAAGAGCATCTTTAGCAGGAGTAATCAAAATAATTACTAAAAAAATACAATTTTATATTTTAGCTACTTATTTGTCTATAATTAACGGATTCTCTATTTTACTCTATATTTTCTTTAAATATTCTTTTGTGTGGGAGGAAGTGTGAACGAAAGAGAAGAGAGTAAAAGAAAAGAAGAGAAAGAGAAAATAATAAACAAAGTTTTTAGTGTGAACATATTGTTTATGGTAACATAATAGCTATTATGCCGAAGAGAAAAAAAAAGGTTAATGTCAAATTTGACTATTACGAAGGAAAAAAAAAAAAAAAATTCTTCCCTATTCACTATTTACATTACAAACGTTTTTATTATTATTATTCCCCTCTCTCTCTCTCTCTCTCTCTCTCCCTTATTTCTTTCACACAAAAGAATATTTTTTTTAAAAAAAATAGAGTAAAATAGAGAATTTATTGGAGTGTGTATAAAAAAATTAGTAGCTAAAATATAAGTGTGTACTTTTTCAGTAACTATTTTGGCTACATCTTCCGGAGATGCTCTAAGAAATTATAAACTTAATCATTCAAATTAATATTCTAACACTCTTTCTTAAGAAACTCATGTGTGAATGACAGAGACAATTGTTCAAATTTAGAACATTTGCTTTAATATGATGTTACATTATTAGTTATCCCAAAAATTTAACTTATTGATTTAAATTAATATTTTAACACATATTTTACAATTTAGTACTTCCTTTCAAATAAAATATTTTATGTTTTGGAACATTATAGGAGAAGTGTTAAATATATTAAATTAATTATTATTTATTTCAAAACCTTAGATCAATCGAATTTATAAATTATTATAGATCCAAGGTTGTGATAATCTAATTAATAATATGTGAAAGTCCTTTTTCAAATCACCCTGATATGAATTTCCGATGTGGGTATGAATCAATACAACTACTGAATGATGTAAGGTTTTGTCATGTGTTGTTGGCGCCATTTTCAATGATCAAGATTTGACCGCCGTTGATTCGAATTCCGGTCAATTACTAATTAGGTCGCAGCTGTTTTCTTTCTATTTTTCCAACCTAGTGTGCGGCGGCTATAATTGAAACTATACCCTTATCTTAACATATTTTTTGTTTTTTTGTTTGAAAAATAATTTTGATGTGAAATCAAAGTGAAAATTATTTTGTATTTTTAAAAGTGTTTTGTGTTTAAAATATTTGTTAGTATTTTGAAAATTAAAAAAAAAAACAAATAAAAATTTGACAAATGTAACCATTTATTTATCACAAATTATTGGGGTTCCTATTAATTAATCCTACCAAATGCTGCACTACTTTTTACTCACTTAAATTAAACCCTCTGAAAATTAACAACAAATGGGCAACTAGTACTGATGCTATTGGTTCATATATATATATATATATACACGTATGAATGCTGCAGGTACTGAGCAATGATCGGTACAAGAGCGTGCTCCATCGAGCGGTGGTGAACTGTGAGAAGGAGAGGATCTCCATCCCAACGTTCTATTGCCCATCTCCTGATGCCGTGATAGGACCAGCGCCACAGCTGATTGACGGCGCCGATCACCCCGCCCTCTACACAAGCTTTGCATATGCTGAATACTACCAAAAGTTCTGGAACCGGGGCCTCAATGCTCAAACCTGCTTGGACATGTTTAAAACCACCCTTCAATCTTGATCATCATGCCACGCTAGCTAGCTAGCTACTGCATGCATGTGCGCGCGTTTTAACGGTAAAAATAAAAATAAAAATACAAAAAACACTCATCAGTGTAGTACTACTTGTGTCTATGTCATGTGTCAATAATATATTGCTATTATTGTCGTTGGTTTGCACTAAATTTCCTCTTATTGCTATATATATTGACTTAATTCCTTGTGAATGGGTACTTCATGATCAGAATTGGGCAAAATTAGCAGATTAGGGTGTGTTGGAGCATATGGGTAAACAGAATTGATTAAAACAGAGTTGCAGAGCCTACATCCTGTCTCAAACAGTTTAGCATGAGAGACGTATCAAACTGAAGTAAACAGAATATGCAACCCCACTTCTTAAATTGCCTAAATTTTTATATTATTTATTTGTGTGTAGGCCTTGACCTTTTGTTCATTGTGTCCCAATAGGTGGTCTTGCACCAATTATGGTGCGTTTGAAATTGCGATTTCTTAAGAATAATTTGTGTTTTAAAAGATATCTTAAAATGTAAGGCGTTTGACATTACAATTTAAAAAACGCTTAATTTAAAATAGGAAGAAAAAAAAAACAAATATGCGATTTCTATGAACATGCTAGCGGTGCTTATTTGAAAAAGCATGAATTTAAACTGAAATCATAATTTCGCATAACAAATATTTAATAACAAAACATTTTAACATATTTTACCAAATGCTTTTGCGATGCGATTTCAAAAACGCAATTTTTAAAATTGAACTTATTAAAATCGCAATTCTCAACAGACCCTTAGTCTATACGTTATTTAATTTGAAAGGTACCTTATTTTTAGAAAACGTTTTTCTTTCTCTACGTACTAAACATAATTAAGCACATGTTAAAACATGGTATATATATATATATGTAAAGTAGTCATGACGATCTAAATCCTTGGGTGAAAGTATCTTTTTTGATGATGGGATTCTTTTGATTAAATAAATCTCACTTTCTTGTTCTTGATATAAACCCTTTTGAATGACATTCACGTGGTCAAAGAGGACAATCTAATTAACCTTTAAAATACTGGCATACTACTGGTGTCTGGTAGAGTGTTTGAAAACCAAAACCAGGATTTTTTTTAGTCCCTAAAAACTATATAAAATTCTAATTTAACCCCTAAAACTTAATAATTTTTTTGTCAAATGATTTAATAGAACACAACTAGACCCGTTTGTTGACAATAGAATTTTAAATACAATGGCATATGTCAAATGGCTAAATATATATCCACAATTCCACATGGCATATATAAACTTTTATTGTTTTAATTAATGTTATCTCAAGCCATAACACCAAAAAAACATTGTCACATGAGGTAACTATAAAACTTGTTCAAGTGGATTACTACTAACCACATGATCAATTGTCAAGCACAAAGTTAACTTGGCATGTCATTTATTTTTGTTAGTCAAATAGAAAATATAACTTAATTGCTAGAGCTAGTGTATGTTGATTGAAGACTTTATCATGATTTTTTTAAAAAATTACACATTAAATTAGAATTTAAAAATATTTTTCAAGAACCAAATAAATGGATTATCCTTTTTATATATATTAACAAATTACAGAGCGATTACCAAACATGTTGAATTGTTAAATAAAGAAGGGTTTGAGGTAAGCAATGACGTATTAACTTTGGGGGTCCCCCACTAAAATCTAAGTTCAAAGTGTTAGAATTCCCCTGGTCCTACTTTACGCATATAATCATCTGCCAACTGCCAACTGCCAACTGCCAACCAAAAAGAAAAGTTGGATTTAATCTTTAATTGTGTGTTTAAGAAAATATAAAAGAAGGACTAGCTAGAATAAAAAATTAGGAAATAAGAGAGATTGAATAGAATGGAATGTATAGTGTTACTATTTTATTTATTTTTTATTATTATTATTATTTTTAAGATTTAGATCGATGTTTGGCATGAAGAAATATTGAATGAAAAAAAAAAAAAAACCCACGTAATTTGACTACTATATTATGTTAAAATATATAATTAACTTTGTGACGATGTTGATTGCGAACTTGACCGCATTTTCAAGATTGAAGCCCAACTCTAAATTTTAGCCGCTAGAGAATCATTTTAAGAGGAGGGAAGACCCGTGAGTATCACTTAGGCTTTGCATGGATTTTTGTTTGTATTCTCATTAAATTTGCTTTCAGTAGTAATCTACGAGGTGAAGCGTCTTTTTTTTTTTTTTTTTTTTAATTTGTTTTTTTTTTAGCTTTTCCTTTAGTCATTTTCTAAGGTTTTGTTTATACAAAGCCTTAAGAGTAGCGATCTTAGATCTTCGGTTTGTCTTTTGTTCTCTCTCTGGATTTTTTGTAAGAGCAAATCATTGATCGATGATGGATGAATTATCAGACATATGAAAAAATTGTCATTAATGGTAGAGGCAGGGAATATGATTGCGTTTGGGAATGCACTTGTCTCGAAAATGAAAAAAACAAGGAAATCACTGTCTAGTTGAGAAAGTTTTGATGGACCAAGCAGTGGTTAGGGACGTGATTGGCCGAAATATGCTGCAGATCTGGAAGTTGATTGGGACGGTAACATTCTTTGAATTAAACAAAGCATAAATCAGATTTGATGAAAGAAATTTCTCATTATATTTATGTTATTGTTTTGTTAGGTCAACATGCTCTATTTTTATGAAATAAATGAAGAAGAAGCATTATTATAATTTTTTTTTTTTTTTTTTTTTAAAAAAAAAAACTATACTATGGTCAAAACTTACATTAAAGTTAATAAGATTTAACTATGGCCGTGAAATACCTAGCCTTTTTATTTCAGTATTTTTATCAACCAAAGGCATCAAACATTTTTATGCCTGCACGCCGGGCGTAAATTGTATCATTACTCTATATATATATATATAATTTCCTATCTGGGGCTCACATAGGTTAGAAGGACAGGTCATAGTACCATGGGTTCATGATAGAAAAAATGACAATGGTCAAATTGAAACAAGAAATGAAAAAGACAAATCGTTCCAAGTTGAATGATTCATGATTGGTTGAAGCAACTGTAATATCTGAGATATATATATGGTTGAAGCAACTGTATAAACCATATAGTTATTTCATTTTTGTATATCGTCGGCTGGCGGGCTTGTTCCAGTAAATTAATTAAGAAGAGGAAGGTTAGATGGGGATGGGGTTCAAACATTTCTTCTTTGCATTGCTCGCTGGTTTGGGTCTTATACTTGCTGTTCATGCCCAGGATCAATAAGGTGTATATATATATATATATATATATATATATATAAGATTAGTGGCCGGACCCATGTCAAACTCAAACTTAAAGATTAGTGGATGCTAAAGATTTTCAAGCTCACCAATATTGTCCATGGGTATTAAACTTCTATTTTTATAAAAATTTATGATCCATTCAATGAAAAAATATTGATACAAAATTAAGAGATCTATTAATAGAAAAAGAAAATTAAATTAGAGATAATGAATTAAATTTACGTAAAATGAAAATAATAGACATTTCTCTATGATGTATTACATTCCAGAAAAAAAGATCTAAGTAATGTGTATTGTTTTTAGTGTAAATTATTTAGTTCAAATTAAGTCTCACCTAATCCAATTAATCAATGAAGAAACTAGCTATAGATTAAACACTCCTTTTTCTCCTATTTCTTTTTCTTTATGCAACTATTTTTCACTAAACAAAACTCCTTCCCTTCTCTTATCCTTCTCTTATGTGGCGTGTCAAACAAAAATGAAGAAAAAAATAAAAAAAAAGTCCTCAGGTTAGGTGCAACACTTACCCTCGGAACAATAATTAAGCTTTGTCGGCTAAGTTAAGGTTGAAAAG
The DNA here is from genome assembly GCF_901000735.1 of Corylus avellana. Classification (NCBI taxonomy): domain Eukaryota; kingdom Viridiplantae; phylum Streptophyta; class Magnoliopsida; order Fagales; family Betulaceae; genus Corylus; species Corylus avellana. The sequence continues at coordinate 7,103,908 of NC_081547.1, read as the reverse complement.
AAGACTTACAACAAAGGAATAGGAAAAAAAAAAAAAAAAAAAAAAAAACATAAAATTAAAAACCGAGTGGTTGTCCTTCAATGGCTCCTATTTGGTTCTCTGCAGTGCCTGGCCTACATCAACCACTTAACGGTGATTGTTACTTTTACCGCAATGAATTTTGCACGGAGTTTTTTTGCCATTTGTATTGTTTTGTATGGTCTTGGAGAATGCCCGACTTGCTTATAATTCTTTTGGGACCATTGACAATCACCATTATCTGCTATTTAATCCATTTTGGACTGGATCCAGATTATGTTCCTGTATTTGCACTGCTTTTATCATTTAGTCAGAAATTAAGACTCTTATTTTCTGTCTATCTCTCTCTCCAGTGAATAGTAGTCTACGTCTTGGACCATTCAAACCACGTGCATCTCAGTCTCCAATCAGAACCCTCTCTCTTTGCTCTTTCTCCACCAACAAATCAGGTCTCCTATTTCGTGCTTCTTTTGAATTGGATTCCTTTTCTACTTTGAAAAGTCCACTCATCCAAAATCCCTTCTCTTATGAGCCATTGAAGGACAACCACTGGGTTTTTAAATCGGGAAGAATTATTTGAATCTACAGATTTTATTTTGTTTTATTATAGAAATAAATTGTTATATGGTTTAATTTTTTTTAAAAAAAATTTAACAGTATAAATAGTATTAATTACGTCATTTTAAACTTTTAAATAAAGTGACAATTAATAATACACTTACCTTTTTTTAAAAAAATCAAATCACTGATATTGCATTAGAAAAAGTCAACTAATCTGATGCTCATTGCGTGACAGAATTAGAACCATGCACCTTCATACATGCATATCGATAAATATTTGACTAAATTAACTTGCAAATATCTAAACAAATATATATAGAGCAGACTAGCTTCGATCGTCACTCCAAGTTTCTATAATGGCTACCTCTCTAAAGAAATCGACCCCAAAAATTAATGAGAACGAAGAAGAGAGCTTCACATATGCCGCGCAGGTGACGAGCTCCCATGTGGTGTCCATGACCTTGCGATCCGTCGTGGAGCTTGGCGTTTTTGAAATTCTAGCAAAAGCGGGTTCGGGAGCCAAGCTCTCCCCTACACAGATTGTTCAACAGATGCCAACCAAGAACTCCGAGGCACCCACGATGTTGGACCGTATTCTGAGGTTGCTGGCCACCCACTCTCTGCTTGATTGCTCTGTGGTTGCTGATGACTCTGGATCTTTGCAAAGGCTTTATAGTCTTTCTGATGTGTCTAAACACTTCGTCTGCAACGAAGATGGTGTCTCTTTGGGACCTATGATGGCCTTGCTTCACGACAAGGTCTTCTTAGATAGCTGGTCTGTTTTCTATTTCAGCTCCACTTTTTCTTCTTTTCCCACCTTTTTCTGTTCATAATTAGTTTGTTTTTTTCTTTTGTTTATTTATTTTTTTTCCAAAAAACTAAAAAAAAAAAAACTAGTCGACGATCTTTCATCATATCGGTACAATGGACATGTGAATCCATCATTGAATTAGTAAAAGGAATGATTAGAAAATTGATAGGAGAATGATATGTAACATGACTTTTCTTTAAAATAGGAGGAGCAAATAAGTTCAACATGTTAACTATCCACCATAGTACGTGAGATAAACCGGGTCCTTCTCAATAATAATTTTTTTTTTTTGTGAAGATAATGTTACGGATCTCATTAAAAGATGAAAGTCAAAAGCATGAAGTTTATACAACACAGAGCAACATAAAACTCTGTCAAACCTTAACCAAAGCCAAGGCTGCGATTTCACCAATCTGCTAACCTATGTCTAATGTCAAATCTTCCGATACTAGATCAGATCTGCTCCAGGTAGATTCCAACAAATACATAGGTGTAGCTCATAACTAAACCCCCACAACCCAATAGGCCAGGACGCCTTCTTAAAAGAAAAAAAAAACTATCGCTAACCCATGTATTAATACATTTAAGTAATAGATCTACTTCGAGTAGACTAGATCTAGAACATGGGTAGCTAAAAAACAATAACAAAAAATAAAAACAAAATAAAAAATAATAAAAACTAAAAAACTCCACAAGCAATAGCGGAGGAGCACGTCCCTAGGAAGACGTACCAAGGCTGATGAAAACAATCAGATCAAAGAAAGCGAAAACTAGATATGAATCTAGATCTAGATCTACAACTTAGATCTAAAAATATACCCGCCAAAAACGGAGATTAATGGAGAAGACACCGAGCACTGCTGCCAGAGAAGGGGAAGAAGGGAAGATCTAAATCTAAATCTAGATCTTCCCTCCTGAACGCTTTCCTTTTTTGTTGCTTGAAGGAAGAGAGGAGGAGATGGTTTCTAGAGAGAAGGCAGAGTCTCTCTCTCTAGAAACGGTTTTCTGAAAGATAACAATTTCAATAATAATTTCTCAATATTCATCATAATTAAGTTCCTTTCTCTCTCTCTCTCTCTCTCTGTATTTACTGTAAGAAGTTAGTCCCGCTTAGGAAAAAAAAAAAAGTAGTTGATGGATAAATTAATGACAAAGTTTTCTTCCAAAATTGGTTGGATAGGAATGACATAATTGGAAGAAATTTTATTAAAAAGGTACGTGGTCTTCCAACTTTGCATGTGTTTCTTGCATACAAAATAGTTACATGACATTTTTATAGATTGGGTTGGAGAAAATCTTTGTCCATGTATAAATATGCTGTTAAATTACCATTTGCCCCCAAAACCTTAAAATGATAGGAAAAAGGTAAATTTAATAATTTAATGAATACTTTACATCCCTCACGTGTGGGCTTAAAGCCTTTTTTAATAGGTGAGGTTCAATACATGTAATATTTAATTTAAATTGAGTGAATTGATGGAATCAAGATTGGAACTCATGATCTTTAGCTCTGATACCATGTTAAGCTTTTGGAACAAGTGGTGATTTAAAATGGAATCAGAGCCAGAGGTTCTAACTTCGAACGTTGCCTTCATCATTCATTATTCATTTCAATTAAATATTCCACATGTTGAGTCCCGCTTATCAAAAATGGAGTTTGAGTAAGAGCTGTTGTGCTCTTGATCTTTTATCAATGAATTCTAAAAGATTCCGGTTCAAAAAAAAAAAAAAAAAAAAAAAGGAATTTAAGTCCACACATGAGAGAGGGTGTTAAAGTGTTGATTAAATTATTAAATGATTTCTTCCTGTTAGCTTAAATTTTTAGGACAAGTAGCGATTTAACATATGTAAGAATTTAATGTCTCATACGACATAAAAAGACTATTAAACTCCAATGTTATAAGGTTATTTAATCCTAATCCTATTAAACTTATTAGGTTATTTAATCTATTTGTCAAATAAGAGAAGTGGTTTTTTTTATCTATACCCTATAAATTTACACAAAATATATCCATAAGTTTGGTGTAACTAATTAAGATGGTTAAGTGAAAGAACCTGTTTTGTGGTGCATGTTTATACTTTCAAAATATAATAAATCATGACAATTAAGATGTTAGAATTTATAGAATATTAAGTTTAAACATGTATCAGAGACTAAGTTGTAACTTTCATGAATTTCTATTGTACCAATATATTATTTTATACGTATGTATATTCTTATGCAAATCTGTTATAGAATTTTTTTGTAATTAATTATGGTATAACCTTTTGAATTTTTCAATTGTCACTGAGCCGATGTTCATGATTTTTGTGCGAACTGTAACATCTGTATACTCTATGATTTTAACGTGTTTGAAACTTATTACTATATAGAACAATTATTTTTATACCCTATAAAACATAAAGGAGAAAGTTTTTTTGAATTTTTTTTTTTGAGTGTTTTGTTTTCTTTTGTTTGTTTTTTGTTTGTTTGTTTGTTTTTTTTTTTTTTTTAATTGGTGTTGCAAGTTTTTTTTTATCTAATTAATTGGTGTTGCAAGTTGTTTGTTAATGTTTTGATTTTTTTAGCAGAAAGAAAAAAAAAAAATAGTAAGAGTGGATTATCAAACAATTTTTTTAAGCTAGTCCACTTGTTTCTGAAAATATTGCACAGTTATGCCTAAAGTGCTTTTGGTGTGCAAAGTTATTTTAGAGCCTGTTTGGGATTGTGTTTGAGAAATAAAGGTTTTAAGTAAAAAAAAAAAAAGCTTTTAGGCAAAAACTTCAATTTTAAGCTTTTGCCAAAAGTGCTTTTTGGCAATTTTTAGACTTTTTAGACCATTAAAAGCGATTTTAATTCTTTTTACCAAACAAGTACTTTTTTCTTTAAATAGACTTTTTGAATGTTAAAATCACTTTTAAGCCACTCAAACGCAATCCCAAACAGGCCCTTAGAGTACAAGCGGGGTGGTTAATAACTGTGAACCTATATATATATAATAACAAACTGCAATATTTATTCCGCCATTTAATGATTCAATAGATATTTTTGAGTTTAAATGTTTAAATCCATCACATATTTGAAATAACAATGTCGTTAAACCCAACCCCCTTATATTACAATATTAAATTCGAACATGTAGGCTACCTCTTCCACTACCTAATCTCTCTATCATTCATGTGAGCTTCGCTTGTCCTACAATTTGCGTTGGGTGATTGCTCTTGTGTCTATTTATAATTAAGTGATTATGACAAAATTAACCTAATACTAAATAAATAAATATAACTATTGCAAGATTTTTGTTTTACTTATAGTTGTTGTCATTGTTGAGTAACATCATGTGGTGCATGGGATAGCCAGTGTAGTGAATTCCAAACTACTAAAGTTTAATTGTTCTAGATTCTGGTACATTCTTTTATGAATTTATTGTGAAACTCATGATATATATATAGTTAAGATCTTGGAATTTATATAATATTTGTAGATTTATTTACAAAGTATTGCTCGTACAATCCAGTACTTGTGCTGATTCTGGTCCAAATTCATTGATAGGTCCCAACTGAAAGATGCAATTCTTGAGGGAGGAGGAACTGCATTCAACAGAGTTCATGGCATGCAGATCTTCGAGTACGCCGGGTTGGAGCCCAGGTTCAACCAGGTTTTTAACTCAGCCATGTTCAACAACACAACCATTATTAGTAAGAACATCCTTGACTCCTACAAAGGCTTCCAGCAACTCAAGCAATTGGTTGATGTCGGCGGCGGTCTAGGAGTCACTCTCAACTTGATCACTTCCAGATACCCCCATATCAAGGCCATTAATTTCGACTTGCCCCATGTTATACAACATGCCCCACATTATCCTGGTTAATTTGCTCTTCTTTATATATATATATATATATATATATAATGTTCTTCATAAGCTATATATATTTGTGTGTGGGGCGATAAAGAGAGGTGTTAATTAATTGGTGTTGCAGGTGTGGAACATGTCGGGGGAGACATGTTCGAAAGCGTTCCTAAGGGGGATGCCATTTTAATGAAGGTGGGTTTGATTGATTTGTGTACTTTTTGTATATGAGTTGAAGAGAAATGGTGTTATAATTTGGATACATTTTGTAGTTTATACTCCATGATTGGAGTGATGAACAGTGCTTGAAGCTGTTGAAGAACTGCTACGAGGCTACACCAAATGATGGAAAGGTGATTGCTGTGGATGCAGTTCTTCCAATTATGCCTGAGATTAGCACTTCTATGAAGAGCAACTGTCAATCGGATGTGAACATGATGACTCTAGTTAGCCCAGGAGGGAAGGAAAGGACGGAAGCAGAATTCATTGCCTTGGCAACCAAAGCAGGGTTTAGTGGCATCAGATATGAATCTTTTGTCTGTAATTATTGGGTTATGGAGTTCTTCAAGTAGATTGCTTGCTTGTAATATTAATTTGGAAATCTATCGTTTCTTGTCCGAACCCTTCAAATAAAAATGCTTATGAAAAGTTGAAATAAGAATTGCGACTTCAAATTAGCTGCAGTTGATATATATATAGTATAATGTAGGCATGACACATCAGTCTAATGAAATGATAACAAACCCATCAATTTAGAGATTAACCCGAAATGAGTGATTCATGCTGCTTGATTGCCAACCTTTTTCATGTCCAAGTCAAGCAAAGGGTCTCTTCGCCGCTTGTTAAAATTGGATGAGTATTTAAAATTACTTGTCAACATCGTAGAAGAAAAAAAAAATTCTTTGACAAATTTCTCGTATAACAAAGTACCTATTAAAGTAGTTTGAAATTTCAAACTACTTTAATAGGCACTTTGTAAATCATCGTCGACACCTCTTAGTGGTGTTGGTTTACTATTCAACAGACACCCTTATTATAGGGGTGTCGGTTCCACTAAATGAGACGCCTTGGAGTGTCGTTCTCTTACAAGGCATCACTAAATCTGAAATTTTTTGTAGTGAAATTAACCAAACGCCAGCAATAAGGGATGCATCCATATAAGTGGAAATATTATTATAAATTGTTTTTAAAAAAAATGCTATACATACTTTAAAGTGTTCACTCCCAAGTACTCACTTCCTGAAATAGTACGTCACTGAAAATCACTATTAAATGAAATAACAAACAAAAGTATATATAGTATTTATCTTTAAAAAAAAATTATAGTTTTTTCACGAAAAATACAAGGAAAGAGAGAAAAAATATTTTGGCCAAAGTATAAGTGTGTACTTTTTCAGTAACTATTTTGGCTACATCTTTCGGAGATACTCTAAGAAATTATAAACGTAATCATTCAAATTAATATTCTAACACTTTCTCTTAAGAAACTCATGTGTGAATGACAGTGACAATTGTTCAAATTTAGAACATTTGCTTTAATATGATGTTACATTATTAGTTATCCCAAAAATTTAAGTTTACAAAAAATAGTAAACTTATTGATTTACATTAATATTTTAACACAAAGTTTACAATTTAGTACTTCCTTTCAAATAAAATATTTTATGTTTTGAACATTAACACAGGTTGAATCGTTTGATGGTGCCATTCCTCTCATCCATCTTCAAGATCTGGATGGTCCTAACCACTCTGATATAATCCAGCAGATAGGCCTTGCCTGCCGAAACTATGGTTTCTTCCAGGTAATTATATATATATATATATATATATACTGAGTAGCTTTTCTATATATGCAGTGGCGGAGTTAGGATTCAATTCTTGTAGGGGCGGTATTAATAATTTTTTTTTTAATGAGGAAATAAATAAAAAATAATAGTTAGCTTTTGAACGTAGACATTCACTTTACCGTTACTAGTAAAATAGTTGCATAAGATATGGTTAAATTTTTTTTTATTTTTTATTTTTTTCTAAAAATTACATGTACTTTGTATTTGATTTTTTTGCCTAACAGCATAAACTAAACATTGAGTGGATTAGAGAAATTTCATTGAGTGGGTTTGATTTTTGGAGCTCGTTAGTGTTGGGGTTTAATTTTTTGGCAATGGAAAGTGGAGGAGTGATTTTGATTGTTGGAAATTTTTAGTGGGTGAATTTTCTGCAGGTTTTATAAAGCAAATGGGTTAACCAATTTTCTAACAGCCCATTCCGCTTAGCCCAATTATAATCAACTAACAAACTAACCAAAACTCACCATTTTCTAACTTTCTATTTACAAAATTTACGCAGCTTCTCTTATAATGGATGCCAGATGCATTCCACTACTTTTCCAAGCCATTCTAGCTATGTTTGGGAAGAGCCAGACCTGGCACTGTAGCTGGCAACTGACACGTGGTAGTAGAAATTGGTTTTTTATCTTAATTTTTTTTTTTAAATCAAAATATTTTTTAAAAAAAAAAAGGGAGAGGCAACTGACTGAATTGGTTTTCCGGTGTTTGGACCACCCATTTTAATGAGGGTGGGGGGGGCCCCCAGATGACTGTGTGTGGTCAACTCCACCAGACCACCCCAAATGCAGTTCCCCTTTTTTTTTTTTTTGTTTGGGGGGTGGTCCCCTGGCCCGCGAGGTCCGACCACCCCAGATCACCCGGGGCCACCCCTTGGCCAAAAATGGGGTGGTCCATACACCATTTGGCCAGGGCGGGCTGGAACCATCCAGTTCCACCATTTTTTTTATTTTTTTTTTAAATAATAAGATAAAAAATTAATTTATGCTGTCACGTGTCAGTTCCAGCTACAGTGCCGGGCCTAGCTCTTCCCAAACATAGCTTCTTTGTCTCACACGTGACCTTGAACTGCGTGCTTGGTTTTCAAGTCACACCTAACGCTTCACCTTTCAAATCCTCTATTCATCTTCTCCCTTTCTTATAAAATCTACCTGGTCAACTCAGGAAAAAAGAAAGGAAAGAAAAGTGAGTATTAGAGACTGAGAGACAGGTTTTGAGAAAGAGGGGAAGGAAATGGTGAGAGAAAAGTGAGAAAAAGAGGGGGAAAAAAGAAGAAGCAAGAGTATAGAACGAAAGAGAGAAGCTGAGATTACTCACAGAGTCAGTCATTGGACGCTGTTGGAGGTTTTTCTCTTTTCCATGGTGACTGTCCGACTGTTGGCTTAGGAACTTAGGGTAAGTTTAATTTTTTTTTGTGTGTATTGGGACACAATGAACCTTTTGTTCATTGTGTCCCAATAGGTGGTCTTGCACCAATTATGGTGCGTTTGAAATTGCGATTTTTTAAGAATAATTTGTGTTTTAAAAGATATCTTAAAATGTAAGGCGTTTGACATTACAATTTAAAAAACGCTTAATCTAAAATAGGAAAAAAAAAAAAAACAAATATGCGATTTCTATGAACATGCTAGCGGTGCTTATTTGAAAAAGCATGAATTTAAACTGAAATCATAATTTCGCATAACAAATATTTAATAACAAAACATTTTAACATATTTTACCAAATGCTTTTGCGATGCGATTTCAAAAACGCAATTTTTAAAATTGAACTTATTAAAATCGCAATTCTCAACAGACCCTTAGTCTATACGTTATTTAATTTGAAAGGTACCTTATTTTTAGAAAACGTTTTTCTTTCTCTACGTACTAAACATAATTAAGCACATGTTAAAACATGGTATATATATATATATGTAAAGTAGTCATGACGATCTAAATCCTTGGGTGAAAGTATCTTTTTTGATGATGGGATTCTTTTGATTAAATAAATCTCACTTTCTTGTTCTTGATATAAACCCTTTTGAATGACATTCACGTGGTCAAAGAGGACAATCTAATTAACCTTTAAAATACTGGCATACTACTGGTGTCTGGTAGAGTGTTTGAAAACCAAAACCAGGATTTTTTTTAGTCCCTAAAAACTATATAAAATTCTAATTTAACCCCTAAAACTTAATAATTTTTTTGTCAAATGATTTAATAGAACACAACTAGACCCGTTTGTTGACAATAGAATTTTAAATACAATGGCATATGTCAAATGGCTAAATATCCACATCGCATATATAAACTTTTATTGTTTTAATTAATGTTATCTCAAGCCATAACACCAAAAAAACATTGTCACATGAGGTAATTAACTATAAAACTTTTTCAAGTGGATTACTACTAACCACATGATCAATTGTCAAGCACGAAGTTAACCTGGCATGTCATTTATTTTTGTTAGTCAAATAGATAAGATAACTTAAATATTGCTAGAGTGTATGTTGATTGAAGACTTGATCATGATTTTTTTTAAAATTTACACATTAAATTAGAATTTAAAAATATTTTTCAAGAACCAAATAAATGGGTTATCCTTTTTATATTAACAAATTACAGAACATTTTTTTTTTTGACATGTTTACACAAGAGGGGGAGAGGGGGATTTGAACTAGGGACATTCGCTTCATAATGCGTGGTCTTCAACCGATTGAGCTATCCCTTAAGAACAATTACAGAGCAATTAATTACCAAACATATTGAATTGTTAAATAATGAAGGGTTTGAGGTAAGCAATGACGTCTTAACTTTGGGGGTCCCCCAAAAGAGGATGCACTAAAATCTAAGTTGAAGTATTAGAATCCCCCTGGTGACTGGTCCTACTTTACGCATATAATCATCTGCCAACTTTAATCTTTAATTGTGTGTTTAAGAATATATAATAGAAAGACTAGAATAAAAAATTAGGAATTAAGAGAGATTGAATAGAATGGAATGTATAGTGTTACTATTTTATTTATTATTATTATTATTATTTAAGGTTTAGATGTTTGACATGAAGAAATATTGAACAAAAAAAAAAAAAACCAACGTAATTTGACTACTATATATATTATGTTAGAATATATAATTAATTGTGTGACGATGTTGTTTGCAAACTTGATCGCATATTCAAGATTGATGCCCAACTCTAAATCTTAGCCGCTAGAGAATCTTTTAAGAGGAGGGAAGACCCCACCTCTTCACTTTTTTTTTTTTTTTTTTTTTTAATAACACTGATGAGTATCACGTAGGCTTTGCATGGATTTTTGTTTGTATTCTCTTTAAATTTGCTTTCAGTGGTAATCTACGAGGTGAAGCGTCTTTTTTTTATTTTTTTTATTTTTTAAGGTTTTCCTTTTAATCATTTCTTAAGGTTTTGTTTATACAAAGCCTTAAGAGTAGTGATCTTAAATCTTGGGTTTGTCTTTCGTTCTCTCTCTGAATTTTTTCTAAGAGCAAATCACTGATCGATGATGAATGAATTATCAGACATATGAAAAAATTGTCATTAATGGTAGAGGCAAGGAAGAAAATTGCGTTTGGGAATGCGTTTGTCTCGAAAATGAAAAAACAAGGAAATCACTGTCTAGTTGAGAAAGTTCTAATGGATCAAGCAGTGGTTAGGGATGTGATTGGCCGGAATATCCTGCAGATCTAGAAGCTGATTGAGACGGTAACATTCTTTGAATTAAACAAAGCATAAATCAGATTTGCATTAAAGAAATTTCTCATTGTATTTATGTTATTGTTTTGTTAGATTAACATGCTCTATTTTTATGAAATAAATAAAGACGAAGCATTGTTAAAAAAAAAAAAAAAAAAATCTATACTATGATCAAAACTTACATTAAAGTTAATAAGATTTAACTATAGCCTTTTTATTTCAGTATTTTTATCAACCTAAGGCATCAAATTGAACTTTTAATAATAGGAGAAAATTCACTTTACCACACTGAAGTTTTAAAGGTTTTTCAATTTGAACTCAAAAGTTTAAAAATTGGCAATGTACCCCCTAATGTTTCAAAAATTTTTAATTTAGATCCTCCATAACTCCATTACTAATTTCGGTTTAATTAGATGGAAATTAAAAAAAAAAAAAAAGCATCGAGGGTAATTACGTAATTTCATAGATTTCCATCAAATTTTACGAAAATTAGTAACAGAAGGTCTGAATTGAAATTTTTTGAAACATTAGGAGAGTACATTGCCAATTTTTAAACATTGGGGTTCGAATTGAAAAACCCTTAAAATTTCAAGGGATAAAGTGAATTTAACCCTTAATTATAATAATAATAATACACCCTAGTCATAACATAAAAGCCAAAATCAACAGAAAAAGGGTGCAAGAGTGGATTCGGTGGCAGGGGAAAACCGAAACAAGCATGAATTATTTTTCCAATTTCTACTTCAATTCAGAAATCCACAAAATATCCTCAAACATCTAATTGGTATTTTAGCAAGAAGCTTAATCCTTAAAATCATTCAACAAATTTCCTAACTACAGGCTTACAGCAAGATACAGATCAGAAAAATCAACCTAGGAAAGAAATTCAGACAGCAACGAGAAAAGAGAGAACCTGAGAGTGAGAAAAATCAACCTTTAACACATTTGGGCCTTTGGGTAGCCCAAAAACAGTTACAGGAGAGAAAGATCCCGAGGTTGTCATAGTGACATAGACTCGTATATAGGTCGAAGTCTGTAACACGTGTATTCCCATTAGCAATTAAAAAAAACATAATGGAATGTAAAGACAAATTGCACGTTTTTTCCACCATATTCGGTGTCCACTTTAATCATTCAATGCCTATAAATCTACTAATTGATTAAACTCACTTCAAGTTTCTACAATGGCCTCTCTAATGAAATCGGCCTCAAAAACTCTTGATGGGGATGATCAACAAGAAGAAAACACTTTCCCCTATGCAATGAAGGTGGCGACCTCCATTGTCTTGCCCATGGCCATGCGATCGGCGGTCGAGCTTGGCGTTTTTGAAATCCTAGCAAAAGCGGGTCCTGGAGCCAAACTCTCCCCCTCGCAGATTGTACAACAGATGCCCACCAAGAACCCGGAGGCAGCCATGATGCTGGACCGTATTCTGAGGATGTTGGCCACCCACTCTCTACTGTGTTGCTCTGTGGTCGCTAATGACTCATCAGGATCTTTCAAGAGGCTTTACAGTCTTTCTCACATGTCTAAACACTTCGTCAGCAATGAAGATGGTGTCTCTTTGGGACCTTTCATGGCCTTGCTTCAAGACAAGGTCTTCATAGATAGCTGGTATGTTTTCTATTTCCCTCACCTCCGATCCTCAATTATTTCTTCATGGTACGTTATAACTTCATTCTTCTCTTTATCTTTTCTTTTTTTAAATTAAATTATCCTCCTTGATAATTGCTTTAAAATGGGACATGGGTGGAGCAAAGTGATCCAGTCCACTAGGCTATATATATATCCTTTGTTTTTTTTCTAATTTTCCACTAGGCTATCCTTAATAGTGAGTGGTACATACCGGGTCCCTCAAAAAAGTTTATTCGGCCTAGCTAAGAGCTAGCATTTTTTTTTTTATCGTGGATTAAACTAGGGGTATCAATTTGTGTTTGTGTATCTTTTAGAATATTTGATATTATTTTAGTTTATTATGTTGTCTTACATATTTTAGGATTTAGAGAGCTATGTAAACATATCATAATATAGAAGAGAATATAAAATGTAGTTCATTTTATGCTTCCGCTCTCTCTTCTCTCTCTCCCCTTCTTCCGCTCTCCAATATACATTTAACAATATATTTAACATGATATCAGAGCCAAAGGTCTTGGAATCAAATCTTGACTCCGTCAATTTACCTTATTAAAATTAAATATTTCACATGTTGGGCTTCACCCATTAAAATGAAGTTTGAGTCAACACGTGAGGGGATGTGGGGGGGGGGTGTAAAAGTAATGATTAAGTGATTAAATTTATCTCTTCCTATAAATTTAAGCTTTTGGGATAAATGATAGTTTAGCTGTATCTAATTAGAGTCGTGTTAAAGCATCAATATAAAATTATATTAAGTTCATGGAAAATATGCTTAGATAAAATAATAATAATAATAATAATACCAACACTGTAGTCTGTATAGTGTTCAAATGAATCAAATATGGCATCTAAACCGAATTCATTGATAGGTCCCAACTGAAAGATGCAGTTCTTGAGGGAGGAATTCCATTCAACAGGGTTCATGGCACGCACGCCTTCGAGTATCCCGGCTTGGACCCCAGGTTCAACCAGGTTTTTAACACAGCCATGTTCAACCACACTACCATTGTTATTAAGAACATCCTTCACTCCTACAAAGGCTTTGAACAAGTCAACCAATTGGTTGATGTCGGTGGCGGTCTAGGAGTCACCCTCAATTTGATCACTTCCAGATACCCCCATATCAAGGCCATTAATTTCGATTTGCCCCATGTTATTCAACATGCCCCACATTATCCTGGTTTGCGCTCTTCTTGTATATATATATATATATATATATATATAATGTTCTTCATAAGCTATATGTATATGTGTGTGGGGGGGGATAAAGAGAGGTGCTAATTATTTGTGTTGCAGGTGTAGAACATGTCGGGGGAGACATGTTCGAAAGCGTTCCTAAGGGGGACGCCATTTTTATGAAGGTGGGTTTTATTGATTTGTGTACTTTTTTGTGTATGAGTTGAAGAGAAATGGTGTTATAATTTGGATATATGTATATACTTTTGGCAGTGGATTCTCCATGATTGGAGTGATGAACAGTGCTTGAAGCTGCTGAAGAACTGCTACGAGGCAACTCCAAATGATGGAAAGGTGATTGTTGTGGATGCAGTTCTTCCGATTGTGCCTGAGATTAGCACTTGTGTGCAGAGCAACTGTCAAATGGATGTGCTTATGATGACTCAAAACCCAGGAGGGAAGGAAAGGACGGAAGCAGAGTTCATGGCCTTGGCAACTAAAGCAGGATTTAGTGGCATCAAATATGAATCTTTTGTCTGTAATTTTTGGGTTATGGAGTTCTTCAAGTAGATTGCTTGCTTATTGAAATACTAGGAAATGTATCATGTGTTTCGTTTGAACCTTCAAATAAAAAATTTTACAGTCTAAGGGTGAAAATGCGGATGCGAATGTGGTTGTTAGCAATATTTACATCTGCATCTGTAAATACGAAAATGCATTATTTATAGTTGGACACCATTATTCAGATTACATTTGCTAATCATTTTGCCATAAATTATAAAGTTGACAGACATTAAAAAAAAAAAAAAAAAAATCCTCCATTTAAAACATAAAAAACATAAATTTTTTTGTATCTGTGAGATAAATTGTTCCACCCGATTTATTATAATAAAAAAAAAACATAAATTATGTCTAAATGTAATACATTCATAATTGGATGTTGATGGCAATGAATTTATGACACTCCATGAATCCAAATCAGCATCTTTACAAGTACAAATCATGAATCAATTAAATGTAAAATATAACGACAGTTCTATTGTGTACAATATGGAAAAATAATGTGACAACAAACTTATCATGTATCAACATGTAGGATTTGATGCTCATTGCGTGGCAGAATTAGAACCACCTTTTTACGGCTTATAAATCAATTAAACTTCACTCCAAGTTTCTACATTAATGGCCTCTCTAAAGGAAGAAATCGACCCCAAAAATTCATTATGAAGATCGAAGAGAGCTTCACGTATGCAATGCAGGTGGCGACCTCCCTTGTGTTGCCCATGACCATGCGATCGTGGTCGAGCTTGGTGTTTTTGAAATCCTAGCAAAAGCGGGTTCGGGAGCAAAGCTCTCCCCCTCATAGACTATTCAACAGATGCCAACCAAGAACCCCGAGGCAGCCATGATGTTGGACCGTATACTGAGGATGTTGGCCACCCCAACAGCCTTGGGATGGTTTCGGCCACCCCCATTTTTGCACCTAGGGTGGTTCGGGCACCTCAAACTAGTAAGGCCGGTTGGCTCCAGCCGGGGGTGGCTAGCCACCCTATGTTGTCCAAAGGGGTGGCTCCTTTGCCTTTTTTTTTTTTTAATTATTATTTTTTATTTTATAATTTTATAATTTTTATTTTGTATTTTTAATTAATATATGGACATGTGTTGATTTTTTAATGGTGTTGATATGGCTTTTTGTCAAATTTTGGACAAAAATTAGATGGAGGTATTATCTCCAATTTTTATGTAAACCCAAGGTACCTCTTGTGATAAAAACTAAACTCTAGAGCACAAAAAATAAAGTTGTTAAACCACAAGGGGCAAAAAGATATTTAACCCTTAAATAAATTCGAAATGATTCTCATAAAACATTCAAATGAAGTAAAACATGAGACCCTTAATTTTTGTTTAATCCTTATAGTCAATAGATTAAAACATGTTAAAATCTTTGTTCCTATATTAGTAGTTCAAAATTTTAAAAAGAAAGTATAAAGAAAAAAATAGTAAGAAGAAAACCTGAATTTTAATTATCAAAGCATTAAAATAAAATTATTCAGAGTTTCTAATATTGTTAGTGTGATCCCTATTATATCTCAACAAATAAACCCATATGCTTATGAACATTAAAAAAAAAAAAAAATACATACAAAAACAAACAAAATATTTTTTTTTATAAATAAAAAATAAAACAAAATATTTCACTCAACATTTAATGCAATTAAATAAATGGAAAATGTTAAGGTCACAACATAAATCCAACTTATGGCCAACTTCTCTCCTACGTGTCATTTTTTTTTTTAAAAAAAAAAATGATAAAGAGGATTTTGGGATTCTGAAAATTTGAGAAAAAAGACAATTTGTTTGGTTTAAAATTTATTTATTTTTTACACATAGGAGAGAAGTTGGCCATGAGTTGGGTTTGTGTTGTGTTCATATCAAACTTCTAAATAAATACTCTCACATCAAGTTCAATGCTTAATTATCTCTTTGGTATTTTGGAAGCATTTCTGTTCCTTTTGTGCACAATAATCGTTTTTTTTTTTTTTTTTTTTTCAAAAGAAGAAAAAAAGCACTTCCACAAAATGCTTGAAAATCGAGTAAATCACATAAACGGAATTTTTTTTTTCCCATAAAACATTCAAATAAGTTAAAACATAAGACCATTTCTTTTAGTTTAATCCATATGTATATTAAAACATGTTAAAATATTATTAGTCGATGTTTCAAAAATGTTTATGTTCCTATTCTGCACAATCAAACAAATTTTTGCCTTATTTTACTTTGAAAAATAGAAAAAAGCACTTTCAAAAAATGCCTGAAAAATTGGAGTAAATCATACAAATGAAAAAAAAAAAAATCCATAAAATATTCAAATGAAGAACAAATGAACCAAAAAATTCAAAAATAAATAGAGAAGAAACATTCACGTGGTATGAAATTATCTTTGACAAAAGTTGCTTTGAATCTTCTTCTTGCAATGTGGTGAGCAGGGGTGGGACTACCTGAGGCCTACCAAATTTTTTTATTTTTTATTTTAAATATATATGTACTTTTTTTATAAAATAAACCTTTAAAATTTGATTTTTGCTGCCCTATATTTAAAATTTTGTCCTTCCAAATTAAAAGTTCTAGTTCTCCCCTAGTGTTGAGATGATTTTTCAAGAGAAAGTGAGTATTTGTGAGAGAAAGGCCTGCTAAATTTTGCTATGGGGTGTAAGGTTTATGCATGTTTTGTTAGAAATAATAAAGGAGATGGGGTTAGACTAGGTGAGAAAATAGGTTAGGGTTTTGTCTTGTCTCCTTTTATCCTAGGGTTTTGAAATAATGAGGTGGAATTAGAAAAAAAAAAAAGAAAAATTAATTGGCGGCCGTCCTAGCTAATTTGGCGTGCATGTAGCCAGGGCATAACATTGTAGAGAGTTTTTGAATTTTGTATCATCTTTCTCATAATAGTGTGGTTAGGTGGAAAATCTATGTATCATGGCCCATATATTTGTATCATCAAATATTATAGCTAGGGCATAGTATTCCTAAACTAAATTTCATTAAGTGACGCCACATGTTGATATCTTATCCTAATATCATAATAATAAAAAACAGTTCACTCACCAAAAATTATGTGTTCGTAATTTTAGGCCACTCTAAGAAAGGTTTTGTCTATTATATATATTAAAACCTATTAAAATATTATCGGTTGGTGTTTCAAATGCTTTTATGTTCCTATTCTGGACAACAACAATTAAACAAATTTTTGCCTTATTTTGCTTTCAAAAATAGAAAAAGCACTACAAAAAAGGTCTGAAAATCCAACTAAATCACACAAATGAAGAAATAATCCATAAAACATTCAAATGAAGAACAAAGCAACCAAAACTTTCAAAAATAAATAGAAAAGAAACATAAACGTACGTATGAAATTATCTTTGACTAAACTTGCTTTGAATCTTCTTCTTGCAATATGGTGACACTACAAAAATTTTGATGTTTAATGACTCATAAATAATGACGTTTTTGGCCTTAAAAACATCATTATTTGTCTAGTGACGTTCAAATAGTGTTTTTTTTCAAAATGACAAAAAGTGTATAGACTAGAAATTGGGCTAATGCCGTTTGAACAGTGCAAAACGGTATTAAATGGTGTCATTTTGAGCAAAGCGGTACCTTTTAGAAGGTGCCATTTTGCACTATTCAAACGTCACAACCCTTTAAAAAATTAATTTTTACCAAAATAAATAAATATATATATAACAAAAATAAATCAAATTAATTTTCTTTTAAAAATAAAAATAAAACAAATCAAATATAATTTAAATTTTTTTAAAAAAAATTAGAGGGGTGGCTGCTGGTTTGTTGGGTGTGGGGGCTGGGGTGGCTAGCGGGCCACCCCCTGCCTTACGGTTGGCCCACGAGCCACCCTTGGCCACCTTTGGGGTGGCTTGCGGGCCACCCCTTCCCCTAGGTGTGGCTGCCGGCAGCCATGTGTGTTTTTTATTTTCTTTTATTTTATTATCTTTTTGGGGAAATTTCAGTAAGCCAAGCACCTTCTGAATTACCAAAACTCTCACTTAGGCTCCTTGAACTTTGGTTTGCTTTTACTTTGAACCCTTTTGGTAGTTTTCAAGGTTAGAGTCAAATTTTATGCCCATTTTACCCTTACCCCAAAACTACACCGTTTTGTGCCTTAAAACTAAAACACCTACCTAGTCCAAAACGATGTCGTTTTAGGCATTAATTTTTTATTTTTATTTAAAGCAAAAAAAAAAAATGACGAAATCGGGGTGGCTCCAGCCACCCTTTTGGCCAAAATGGGGTGGCCGAACCACCTCATTTTTGGCCAAGGGGGTGGCTAGAGCCACCGCTTGGCCGGTCTGGGGGTGGTCAAAGGCCAAAAAAAAGGGGGGGGATTGGGTGCATTTGGGGGTGGTCCAAGGGGTTAGGGTGGTTTCGGCCACTCTATACCTATCCCCACCTATTAAATGCACCCGGACCTCTTTTTTTTTGGCCACAGGACGGACCACCCCTTTGGCCATGGGTGGTTTTACCAACCCTAGATTGGCCAGGGGGTGGCTCCGATTTCCTTTTTTTGTTTTTTTTAATATTTTGCTTTTTTTTTTTTTTGTTTAAATAATAATAATAAAAAAAAACATTAATGTTTAAAACGACGTCGTTTTGGGCTGGGTAAGTGTTGTAGTTTTAGGACACAAAACGGTGTAGTTTTGAGGTGAGGGTAAAATGGGCATAAAAAGTCAAATTATTTGACTTTAACGTTAAAAAGGTCCAAAGTGAGAGCAAACCAAAGTTTAGGGGGCCTAAGTGAGAGTTTTGAAAATTCAGGGGGTGTTTGTCAAATCGGCTGGAACTTTAGGGGGGCTTAGTGAAGTTTCCCCCTTTTTTTTTTAAAAAAAAAAAAAGTTTTATGTAAGTGGGTGAAAGTGAAATTTTTTTGAAGTTTTTATGTGTGGTTGGTTGTTTTAAACGCAAATTTTGGGTGCCAATATTTTTAAATTTTGAGATGTTTTATTGTTCACACGTCGCTATTCACGTGCGAATTGTGATGTGTGAATAGTGTTACCATTCACACGTTACTATTCGCACGTAAATAGTAATACTATTCAAATGTCATTATTTTATGAATAGTGACGTTTTTTTTTAAAAAACAGTGGAAATTTTTGTAGTGTGAGATGATTTTTCAAGAGAAAGTGAGTATTTGTGAGAGAAGGGCCGGTTGAATTTTGCTATGGGGTCTAAAGGCTTATGCGTGTTTTGTTAGAAATAAGAAAGGAGAGGGTGGCTAGTGGGGAACGCCTAGGTGAGAAAATAGGTTAGGGTTTTGTTTTGTCTCCTTTTATCCTATAGCTTTGAAATATTGAAGTGGAATTAGAAAATTTTAATTGGTGGCCGTCCCAGCTAATTAGGGGTGCATGTAGGGCATAACATTCTAGAGAGTTTTTGAATTTTGTATCATCTTTGTCATAATAGTAAGATTAGCTAGGTGGAAAATCTAAGGGTTTTGATATGGAGCCGTGATTTAGAGCACGCCAGGCAGCAAATTTTTTTTTTAATATTTTTATAAAAAAAAAAAAAAATTTTGCCGGCGTGCTGCTATTTATCTTCACCCTTTGATATGATATGAGCCTGTAATGATGTCAGTAAGCATACGAATAGAATTTTTTTAGAATTACTGAATTCAATACCTATATGGCTGATGATGGGTATTTTTTTTTGAAGATAGTAGTGATATGCTTCTCATTAGAAAATCAAAGGGCTAGAGCAGTTTGCTCCAGCAACACAGTTTCTTGAATACATATGGGCAGTTAATGTACTTTGTTTAAAAATTTTAAATAGTCTCCCTATAATGTTGGAGAGAAGTAAATTGTGAGACCATAGTTATTTTACATTAAATTACGTCATGATTAATTAAGTATCGGAATAATAAAAAACCAGTTCACTTAACTAAAAATTATGTGTTCATGCCATGCATCGCAATCACAATTTTCTAAAGAAGGTTTCCGTCATATATATGTGGGGAGAGGGTGTTCGAATTAAGCTCGATCGTATGTAGCATAGTAGAAGCTGGGTTACACGTCATAGCAGCAAAACCTATAATGGCTTGCTCTCTCTTCATTTGTAGAGATTAATCATTAAGAGCATTCTTAATGGAAGAGCCAAATATTACTTTTATCTAAAATAACTCTTCAAATGTTTAAAAAAGCTCTTACATTGGATTAGCCAAAAAAAAAAAAAAAATGTAAAATAGATATTTGATTGGAAGAGCTAAAAAAAAGGTTAAATGTAATAGCACTTTTCAAGAGAGTTATTTTATTTTTCATTCTTTCTCTCACCTATTTTCTCTTTTTTCCAAATCTTTTCCTACTTTTTTTTGCATGTTCTCTTTTTCCCATTTTTCCTCTCACATGTTCTATTTTTTTCAAAACTTTTCTTACTTTTAATATATTTTAATAGAATAGATAAAAATATAGCTAATCGGATGTAGAGACATTTAAAAATGGCTTAGCTAAATTAGATAAAAGTGAGTTTTAAGAAGTCATTTTACATTAAAATATAGCTCCTCCATTGAGAATGCTCTAAGAAGAAAGAGTATATGGAATTGGAAGTGGAAGTGCTATTGATAGGATATTAATAATCCAGCACTAACACCCTTTTAATTTGCCGGATTTTTGGGCACTGACACCCCTTAATTCGAAGGAATCAAATTAAGGCCATGTTTGGTTTGTGGAATAGACCTTTGGATTGGACTAGCTAACACTAGGGCCCCGTTTGGTTTGCAGAATAGACTCTTGGATTGGAGTAGCTAATACTAGATATAGCTAGTCCTTTGCTTGGTAACACTCTATTTCTGGAAATAGTCTATTCTCATGGGACTATTAATCCCATATACACAAGGGTAACTAAGCCACTAAAAAATGAGTGGCTTAGCTATTCATTTCATGTGGGATTAAATTAATTGTGTAAATTACTACAAAAAACTCAACTTGTGGGATTAAATTTCGTTCTCTCTCTCTGATTCTTCTCTCTCTCTCTCTCTCTCTCTCTATATATATATATATCCGTTTCTCTTTTTTTCGTCTCTATGTTTTGTTATCTCTCTTTTTCTATTTTCTCTCTATTCTTTTGGTACAGTTTTTCTACAAGTGCAAACAAAAATTTTCTTTTCTCTATGCAGTCTCCCTTCTCTGTACCGTTTCTCAGTTTTTTTTTTTTTTTTTGATTATATGTACCGTTTCTTTCTGATTTTCTTCTCTCCGTTTCTCTTTTTATTTATTTATTATTTTTTATTTATGTACCTGTTTCTCCGTATCTCTTTTTTCTCAGATTATTTATTTATTTTTCTTTGATGGAGAAATATAATCCACAAGGTTTTTATAAAATACAAATATATAATCTGTTTTTTGATTTCTTTTGATTCTCTGTACATTCTCCAACTATATTTTTTTTGATTTCAAGATTGAGTTTGATTCTGTTTTCTCCAACTATATTTTTTTTATATAAATAATTTTGTAGCATAATTGCAAAAAAGAAAAAGAAAAAGAAAAAGAAGCCCACATACCTGACATAATTAAAAACAAAAAAGAAAAAGAAATTATAGTAAAGTTGTTTAGGTTTAAAAAAAAAAAAAATGAAAGTCCTTAATAGTATAAATTGTATTTGTATTATAAGGGTATTTTAGAAAATTTGATCACAATATGATTCAATTCACCAACATATTGCATTGTACCAAACGAAGGAATATGATTAGCTAATCTATTCCAGTGTCACAACCAAACAAAGGAATAAAAATAGCTAATCTATCCCGCACTCTGTTATTCCCAGTAGTAGCTAATTCTTTTCCAGTGGACTAGACATTTCACAAACCAAACGAGGCCTAAGCGTGTGAGAGAGGGGGCTTAAAATTCTTACCAATTTTAGAAATCAAAACAAAAACCAAAGCAAACCCATGTATACATACCCTCTTCAACTTGTGGGAATCGCTGGTGGTGGTGTTGTTCAGTGGGTGTCGCCCAGAGAGAGAGAGAGAGAGAGGAGAGAGGAGCGTGGGAAAATGGGGGAGGTGAAATGGATTTGGGTGAGATGAACGGGATAATGCAACCAAAAGACAAAAATAACCTTGCTTGATTTAAGCATGACGAACAAAGAAAATGGGCAAAATTGTAAAGATAATTGTGTATACTGAAAGACAACAATAACCTTGTCTTATATAACTATGATTAAAAAAGGCGAAGGGCATAATAGTAATTAAAACAATCAAAAGACGGAAATAACCTTGCTTGTCATGCTTGAGTTAACCATGTACGTAGAACAAAAAAGAAGAAAAGAAAAAAAAAAAAAAAAAAAAAAACAAACAAACAAAAAGGAAGGGCAAAATGGTATTTTCATCATCAAATAAAATTGGTACCATTCTTTGTGACATCGCCTCTTTTTATATATCCTCTAAGGACATATAAAAAGAGGCAAAAACAAACATGAATCCTCTCACACAATCAATTAAGCAGAAATAAACATGATATAGTGTTTAAAAAAATATAAACAAAATGATAACAAAAATATAAGATTTACGTGGTTCGGCACTTTGTTTACATTTACAGTACAACGGTAGAGAGATATTTTACTAATTCAAAAGGGGAGATATAAAAGAGTATTTAATCACTCACAAACCCAAATTCTCAAATACACCCAATTTCCTCTCAACTCACCTCTCGTCTCTTTCTATTTTCTGCACTCTCTCTACTTGTTCTCTTGCTGTAAAACCTGACGGCTATTTATAACCATAATGTAAAAGAGAAACAAAAATGGTGGGTGCTTCTTTTGTCAAGCTTTGCAATCTCTAATTAATAGAATGCAAAGGAGAAGAAGAAGGAAAGCAAAAACAGAGATGAGTGTGCGGATTGAAAAACAGAGATACTGAATTCTGTATATTCAACTTGATTCAAAGAATGATGAAGTACGATGTTTATATACTTTAATACTTCGATAAGCATAACAACTTTCGAACTACTTAACTGCAGCTAACAACTTAACTAATTAACAACTAACTTTAACTAATCTCCAACTACACTGAAACAGTACAATAACAAACTTACAAACTAAAAAGTTTAGCTTAATACAATCGTTTACAATTTGTACACGTGCATGCAGACAACTCCCATCTGAGTTGTCTGATGGGAGTTGTCTGATAGTTCACAAAAGAATAAACCAAAGATTTAATGTAAGGCTGCCCAGTCTGCTACAACTCTCAGGTGCAGAGAATTCTTGATGTCTTCATACGGTGTGCTTTGGAGATAAAGATAAATCACAAATCTTGATGAACAAATGAGGTGGAAGGCTGGCAGATTCTTTTGACAAAAACTGAAGAGCAAATGTTAGGCGCAGCTAGTCTTAGGTGCCTGTTCTTATTGTGCACAATAATTGATGAACAATATAGAATAAAAAAAAAAAAAGACTAGACATAGATTTAACGTGGTTCATCAATTTGCTTATGTTCACAGAGAGGTGGTTATATTTTTTTCTTAATAATCAAGGGTTTCAACATAGCGCGCGCACGCGCACACATATATATATATATATATATATATATATATATAAAAGAAAAACCCTATCCCTAACCTATCCCTAAATCCTACTGATCGATAGCAACGTATTAAATAAATTTCTAAAATAACCGACGTTCACTAGTTTCACCCGTGCGTGAAAAAAAAACAAGGGCAGCCCACAATACAAGAATTTTCCTACTTTGCCTTCTGCTAATGAAAATCTTCATTCGGTGCCTAATTATTTTTCTTTGACTATGAGCCAAATTTCAACGTACACCACCTTCAGACGGCTTATAAATCGATCGATCAATTGATTAAACTTGCAATATCTAAACAAATTTAGAGCAGATTTCTCTTCAAGTTTCGCCAATGGCCTCTCTATTGAAATCGACCCCAAAAACTCATGATGGTGATCATGAGAATGAAGAAGAGAGCTTCACGTATGCAATGCACGTGGCGACCTCCATTGCGCTGCCCATGACCTTGCGATCTGCCGTCGAGCTTGGCGTTTTTGAAATACTAGCAAAAGCGGGTCTGGGAGCCAAGCTCTCCCCCTCACAGATTGTTCAACACATGCCAACCAAGAACCCCGAGGCAGCCACAAAGATGTTGGACCGTATTCTGAGGATGCTGGCCACCCACTCTTTGCTGTGTTGCTATGTGGTTGCTGGTGACTCATTAGGATCCTTTAATAGGCTTTACAGTCTTTCTGATGTCTCTAAACACTTCGTCTGCAACGAAGATGGTGTCTCTTTGAGCCCTCTCATGGCCTTGGTTCACGACAATGCCTTGTTAGATATCTGGTCTGTTCTCTATTTTCACCTCCACTTTTCTTGTCCCCCCTTTTGTTCATAATTAGTGTTTGTCAAAAATATAAAGGGTGTCAACGTGACATATGCAAAAAAAAATTAAGTCAACGTGTTACAAGTGAAATGTTGTTAAAAAAAGGGACGTTAATTGATGGTTTTTTAGTAGTGAGAGAAAGCACGTGTTTATGCTTTCTTATCAAGATTCAAAAAAAGTTTTGTTGTTCTGGATTCTAGTACAATATTCTTTTTTTAATTTATTATGAAAATCATATGATAGTTAAATATTAGAATTTATATAATATTTGTAGATTTATTTACAAAGTATTGCTCGTACGTATAATTCAGTTGGATGTGCTGATTCTGGTATTTTAAGTTCAATGAAAAAAAAAAACAAACTTCTAACAGTATTCAAATATGACATCTAACCCGGAATATTCATTGACAGGTCCCAACTGAAAGATGCAATTCTTGAGGGAGGAGTTTCTGCATTCAACAGGGTTCATGGCACGGACTCCTTCGCGTATACCGGGTTGGAGCCCAGGCTCAATCAGGTTGTTAACACAGCCATGTTCAACCACACTACCATTGTTATTAAGAACATCCTTGACTCCTACAAAGGCTTCCAACAACTCATACAATTGGTTGATGTCGATGGCGGTCTAGGAGTCACACTTAACTTGATCACTTCCAGATACCCCCATATCAAGGCCATTAATTTCGATTTGCCCCATGTTATTCAACATGCCCCACATTATCCTGGTATATATGCTATTCTTTTATATATAATGTTCTTCATAAGCTATATATATATATATATAGTGTATATATATATATAGTGTGTGTGTGGATAAAGAGAGGTGTTAATTATTTGTGTTGCAGGTGTGGAACATGTCGGAGGAGACATGTTTGAAAGCGTTCCTAAGGGGGACGCCATTTTTATGAAGGTGAGTTTTATTGATTTGTGTACTTTTTTGTATATGAGTTGAAGAGAAATGGTGTTATAATTTGGTATATATATATTTTGTAGTGGATACTCCATGATTGGAATGATGAAGAGTGCTTGAAGCTGATGAAGAACTGCTACGAGGCAACTCCAAAAGATGGAAAGGTGATTGTTGTGGATGCAGTTCTTCCAATTGTGCATGAGATTAGCACTAGCACTACAAAAAAAAAGAGATTTTTTGACGTGGCAAACAGTAACTAATTTTTACCACGTCAAAACATTTTGACGTGTCTAAGTAGACACGTCAAAAAAAATATTATTGACGTGCTGCATTTTAACATGTCAAAAGTTTTTGACGCATCAACCTAACACGTCAAAAACTTTTGACGTGTTAATTTAAGATGTCAAAAGTTTTTGACGTGTTAGGTTGACACGTCAAAAACTTTTGATGTGTCAAATCAACACGTCAAAAATAAATTAACATTAATTTGTAAATAATTAGGTAATAATTGATATCAAAAATATGTATTAAAAAATAATTAAATTTAATTGGCATAAAAAATTAAATTTGATTGGCGAGGAAAATTAAGTTTATCATATTAGTATAAATTACTTGGTATATATATATATATATATATGTTTGTTGTATATATATGCATGCGTAATCATTCTAGCTATATATTGTATACCAATTAATATAATTATCACATGCATGCATCTAATTCAACCATTTCATTAATATTAATTTGAACATGATATTATCATGCATATATATATCAGTCTAGTAATATTAATATGATAGCCATATTAATTTTTTAAAAATATATAAAACATATTGAATACATTTATTTTATAAGACCCGCAAACCTCACATGAACTCGGCCAATTATCTATACATCTAATTATCTATACATCTAGAATATTAATTTATTTATTCTCTAATTAATTGTAATTGTGTTGTATGGATATATAATGTGGACATATAAGAAGAAAAAAATGATATAATAGAATAAATTATATTTGTAATAGAAATTATATGATAGAGTAAATATAATTTTAATACAAATATAATTTAATATATAATCATAACAAAATTAAAATAAATATAATTTATTATATTTTAAATTATATAATATAATTAAATATTATATTATATGTTTTTGACGTGCCATGTGTGGCACGTCAAAAACTTTTGACCCACCATCTGTGGCACGTCAAAAATTTTTTGACGTGTTGTAGTTAAAATGTCAAAACATTTTGACGTGTCTAACCAACACGTCAAAAAAAAAAATTAACAGTTTATTGTAATTAGGAAATAATTGATATAAAAAATATGTATTAAAAAACAATTAATTTTAATTGGCATAAAAAATTAATTTTGATTGGATAGGAAAATTAAGTTTATCATATTAATTAGTATAAATTACTTGGTATATATGTATATGCATATATATATATCACATGCATGTCAATTAATATCACATGTATATTATATAATTAATTAATGTACACTAATTAAACATAATCATGCTATATATTAATGTATGCCAGGAAAGGTGGTTAGATTAGACGGTTAGCTAACAAAGGTGGGGTGATGATATTTTGTTGTTATTAGAATGATAATTATAATTAGGTATTATAATTATTAATGGTTATAATATATATATACCAAATTATAACACCATTTCTCTGTTCTCTGTTGCCCGGCAGCAGAGAAAAAATATTTTTTCTGTTGCCCGGCGGCAGAGAACAAATTTTTTCTCTGCTGCCGGGCAACGGAGAAATTTTTTTTTCTCTGTTCTCTGCTGCCGGGCAACAGAGAACAGAGAAAAAAAAAAATTTCTGTTGCCCGACAGCAGTGAAAAAGGGCAGCAGAGAAAAAAAATTTTCTCTACTGCCGCCAATGAGAGAGAGGGGCACCGGAGAGAGGGAGGAGGAGCTTAGTTCTTACCCAGCGTTTTCTGTAGGGGTTATATCCGTCATCTCTGGCTTTTTTTTGTATCGGCCGGCGGCGTCTCCGGCGACGTCTCCGGTGGTAGGTTGGTGGCTGGAGCGGTTTTGGAGAAAAATATGAAAAGGTTATTCTAGAAGGTGTTTTGTTTTAGGTATTCTAGAAAAAAGATTTGGTGAAACACCATATTTTTGTTACAGTGTTCCACGCTGATGTGTCGCCTTCTTATTGGAGGGCACAAAGGCCTTGGTTTATGCCACGACCCTATAGAAGTTATTCTCTTATATTTATCTTATGATTTTAATTGTTAAGTATTAAATTATTGTTTCTTTAATGCATGAACTTAAGGATATATTTGTTCTTTTAATTGTTTAAATATAAATTGTTTGATGCCTGGACCTGAGAATAATTAACTAAGCCACATATGTTGGTAAATGTTTATGGTACTATCCAAAATTGCAATCGGAAAGCTCTGGCAAGGCAAGTCTTGGGACTTAAGTGTGCCGTTGTGCACCCCCTCACTTACCTGGGACACTATCCGGTTGTACTTTGGAAAAATATTGTTTACCCACTGACATGTTGGTTTTGTCTTTTTTTCTTGAAAATTTTAGTTTTGGCATCTATACAGTTATTGGATGTTAATGAAGTCGTGATTATCATAATAATTTTGGAAAAGCCACAGCATCCCGATTTTATAATGATAATTGCATCAAGATCATATATGTGAACTTCATAAAGAAAATTAACATCCAGTTGTAATTAATTCATAAATTTAATTACTAATCCACACAGGGACATTATTATTTTTATGACCTAATTAGAATAAGATAATAAATTTAACTTTAAAAATAAAATTTCTCTTAGGCCCACAGGTACGGAAAATTTTCTTTATTAATGTTAAATTTATTAGTCCTATTAAAGAATAAATTTCATGCATGATGCAACCTTTGCCCACATGTAGGTTGAAATTTACTATTAAATTAGCATTGGTTAATTTAAATAAATTCGATTTTAATGAAGTCGTAATTGTCATAATAATTTTTGGATGAGTCACAGCATTCCGATTTTATAATGATAATTGCATCAAGATTATATATATGAACTTCATAAAGAAAATTAACATCGTGTTGTAATTAATTCATAAATTTAATTTGCCAATCCCCAATCCCCACAAGGACATTTTTATTTTTATGAGTTAATTATAATAAGATAGTAAATTTAACATTGAAAATAAAATTTATCTTAGGCCCACAGATACGGAAAATTTTATTTATTAATGCTAAATTTATTAGTCTTATTAATAAAGAGTAAATTTCATGTGTGATGCACCTTTGCCCACAGGTAAGTTGAAATTTACTATTAAATTAACATTGGTTAATTTAAATAAGATTATTTCAGAGCATTAAAGTATATAATTTTTTCTTGATTACTGGATGTATTCCTACTGCTTTAATTATTAGTATTTTATGTTCCAATAATTCCTAGTGGTAATTTTTTCCTGACCGAAAAGAAAAATGTGCTTTTCACTTTGGGGTGTTTGGAGACTGAATTGGCGTTTCGTGTGGACGAATCACCTTCTCCCATGGAATAAAGTACGCCACATGAGATTATTAAACATGAACGATTGTAGTGGTTTAAATCGCTTAAGTTTCAACGTTCATGAAATCTCATATCAAGGAAAACATTAGGGTTTTATTCCTTAATGTTTTAGGGCCAAAGAAAGGTCATTGAGGAACATTTAGTGAGTTCCAATAAGGAAAAGCTTTAAAGTAAAACTTTTTACAGTTTCAAAATGTGCTTGAGCACATTATGAAATGAAGGACATAACCGCTCATTATAAAGTCCATAAAGGTTGAGTTTTTTGAGTAATTATGGTCAATTTTATTTTAAATTCTCTCATCTAAATATGATATTTTTTTTCAAATATCTTGTGGCACACATAAGGATAACTGATCAATGAAGGAACTTCTGATCATGTGTGTTCAAGAAGATGAGAGATTAAGACATGAGAATCCAGAAAGTTACTCATCTTAAGGGAAAGACCTTTATAGGCAATCATGTCCAATAGTTGATGAATGAAAACAAGGTGCCAACAAAGTGTTATGGCAATTAAGATACTTGTTTCTCTTACACTAAGAAAAATTATGGGCATATAAAGAATGATTGCATAAAGTATCATAAATGACTTGAAATAAAGGTAATCTCATATACCTAGTGTGTCATGGATCTCTTTTATTGACTCTCCTAAGGACTATGTGGATTGAATTTGGTTTAGCGGTCCATGTTGTCAACATAATGCAGGGTTTTCTAAATTATGGATCTATAGATTAATTTTAAAAAATTCAGTTATGTCATTTTGACCTTAATAATGTTTTTATATATTCCACAATTCTTTTAGAAATTTAATTTCTATTTTAGTTTGTTAAAATCAAGTTTGAATATTGTTAAAAAATTTTGGTGGAATATTAAATTAATGGTTTATTTAAAATTGATCTAGATCCCAATTTTTGGAACATTAATCCCTGCATATAAATGATGACATAAAGCAGAGTCTTATTAATGAGAAATTCCTCTATGTTATGGCATTGGAGATTGGAATATATCTCTATAAAGAATAAAATGTCGATAAATGATAGAGCTTTTTACGACTCTTGAAATTTACTATCTCTGGTATTTATGTGGACTGCATTAAGGAAAAACAGACCAACTATACCACTAAAGGTGCCAACAAAAGGATTTTTGAAATTATTGAGATTATGTACATGTGTAACCTTTTCCATTGCCTAAATGGTTAGAGATATCCTATCTCTTCCAGTAATAACCATATAAGGTTTATGTATCTCTATCTTCTAAATCATAAGGTTTGGGCATTAAATGCTTTCAGTACCTATAAGATAGAAGTAGAGAAACAAAACAAAAGAAAATCAAGATCGCAAGATCTGATAGAGGCAGATGGTATTATGGTAGGTACATGAAAATGGGACATGAAAGGTAATACTAATATTCTATTCTCCTAATGGAGTGAAACCTTGAAAACCGCTGTGTATACATTTAACTGGGTTCCATTCAGGGTTGTCCATAAGACACCTAAATTAAGGAATTAATGGAACCAAGTTCAAATTGTTTACACATATGGGGTTGTCTTGCTATAATGAGGATTTATAATTCACACCTAAGGTAATTAAATTCAAGGACAACTAGCGGAATTTTATGGGTTATACAGTAAACTCCAAGGGGTTTAGGCTTTACCGTTCTTCATTTAGTCCTAAAATTGTTGAGTATAGATATTCAAAATTTCTAGAGGACGCTGAACTTAGTAGGAATGCTTATCCTCAAGGGATTGAATTAGAGGAAGCACAAGAGTTGACTGAAGCCCCTTCACATGAAGGGTGTTTGATTGTGCTTAAGAAAAATCAAATTGATTATCTTCAAGCACAATCGGTTTCAAAATAGTCAACTCGTAAGGAACAAGTTCAGAATGAACCTACTCAGACTTTGTCAAAAGTAAATGAAGTAGGATTAAGAAGATTCTCTAGAATAAGGCAACCAACAATCTCTAGTGATTATGTTGTATACTTTCAAGAGTCTGATTTTTATGTCGGACCTAAGGACGATCCAAAATTTTTTTTCACATCTTTTTGGGTGGAGATAACTTCACATTGTGTTTCAATGCCATGAAGGAGGAGATGAAATCTTTGGCTAAAATTCAAGTCTGCAATTTTGTTGACTTACCAAAGGAAGTTGTAGCCGTAGGCTGCAAATGGGTTTATAAAACCTAAAAGGATGATTCCGAGTAATGTTGAATGATATAAATTTAGACTTGTAGCCAATGATCTTACTCAAAAGGAAGGCATTGATTATCATGGTATGAGTAGCTCATTTTGTTTTGGAGCTATATCAAAAGGATGTGAAAAACAACTTTCTTGAATAAGGATCTTAAGGAGGAGGTGTACATAAGACAACTTAAAGGGTTTTATTAATAACAGTCAGAAAGCTTACAAATTATGGATATCTATTAATGGACTAAGATAGGCCTCTCACTAGTGGTATATAATACAAGGTTGTTACCTCACATAGGTTTATTGAGAACCTTGTTAATCATTGAATATACCTTAAGGTCAGTGGGAGTAAAGTTACATTTCTTTTAGTCTTGTATATAGATAATATTTTGCTTGCAAGCATTAATTTAGGTTTGCTACATAAAGTTCCTCTCACTAAAGTTTTGGGAGAGATTCAGAATAAAGAACTATGAATCTTCAGTAGCACCTATTATTAAAGGGGATAGTGTCCCAAAATGTATTGGAACAAAGGCAGATGAAAAAATATTTCTTATGTATGTACAAGTCTACATTAGACCTGACATTGAAATAGCAGTTGGACTATTGGGTCAATATGGTATTATGGAATATGCAATGAACCAAGAACTACAGTTTAACCGAAAGATACACTTACCATTTGGTGATGTTTATTTAGGTTTGATTTTTGCTAAATGTGTAGATAATAGATAATCAACTTCAGTATATATGTACTGAAGATACAGTAAGCATACTATAGTTGCTACATCTACCATGAAAGCAAAAGTCATTACATGCTGTGAATTAATTACACAGGCATTATAGTTGAGACATTTTTGTTAAAGGTCTCAAGATTGTCGATTTTATAGTTAGACCCATAAAGATCTTCTGAGTTAATTCTACTACAGTTATTTTTTCTAAGAATAAACTAAGTAGAAGCAGAAGTATATATATCGACATAAAGTATCACTATGAAAGAAAGCATTAAGTGACAAAAAGTGTTTATTGAGCATATAAGTATTGAATTAATGATTGCGGATCCCATGACTATAGGCTTACCGGTAAAGAAAGTATAAAGTCATGTGGAATATACGGGATTCATTAATTCATTTGTGCTTAGTTTCTCTTTAATTGGTCTATAGACATAAATGTAATGTTATAAAGATTTTTGTGCGCATATATATTATTCTTATCCGTGGGGATAAAATTAAAGTTGGACCCGAATGACTTATAGCTAGTTCATTCATAAAGTACATTATCCATAAAGTACTCATTTAGGGAGGCATTGCACATCGTGATACATGGAAGGGATGACTTATCATATAAAAGCTTTATCGCCATGATTCGTGTGTAGTATTCCTTGAGTGAGTGGGAGGATTCTATGAATGGTTGTAATAAATAAAGTAATGGCCATATCATAGAACTGGACACCATAAGAAATTTATGTGTCATAAGGGCCAAGTGGGAGAATGTAAGAAATTCTATTAAAGTATGTCCCTTATGTCACATATATTATTGTATTACGGTATTCAGTAATTTATTCCAATTAAAGCTTATTGTGTGAAATCAAATATTCTGAATTAAATTGCTGATTCAATTCTTGTGGAACAAGTATTTGATTTTCAATCAAATATTCTGAATTAAATTGCTGATTTAATTATTGTGGAACAAGAATTTGATTTCATTACTGATTTTATTTTGTGGAATCAATTAGCTGTATTTATTTATTTTTATTCCTTGATGTGAGGAATAATTAAGATAATAGTTCTAATTGAGGGTCCCTGACCTACCTATAAATAAGGCATGTGTATTCCATCAATTGGCATTCACTGGTAGGCATAGGTCAGAAGAACCTCTCAATATTTTTTGTTTTCCAGATTGTTTCTGTGAAGCTGTTCTTCAATTGGCTTGAGCAAAGCATGGCTAGAGGTATTTATATAATTATTCATCCTGCTGCTAATTTTATTGTCAATTAGCATTTAATTATATATTGAATTCTTACAGAGGATAGACCTGGTCCCACTCAAACCCATCACAATCTGTACTTCTGCATATTTGCCCGTGAGGATAATAATTTTCTCAACTCAATGGATTTGATTAATTGAAAATTCAGCAAGAAAATTATGAAAAAAAAAAAGAGAGAGAAAGGAATGTAAAAGGAAAGGAAGAAGAATCGCACCACTAATCCTATTAGGTAATGAGCATTTTGGGCACATTTTTTTTGACATGTCCGCACAATAGGAAAATGGAGATTCGAACTAATGACTTTCACTTTATTAAGCGTGATCCTAACAAATTGAGTTACCTCTTGATCATATTTTAGTGTTTTGTCTTGTGTCTTCTTTGGGGTTTTTTAGGGCCATTAGACGATTTTGAAGTTGTTTTGGCTTATTTTAGTGATTTTGTTTTTAGGTTCAGTATTATAGATTAGACTCTCTATACCAAAACAACATCGTTTTGGTAAATTTGTTTTCATATATTTATACATATATGGTTATTAACCTACCGTAGAACTGTTAACCGCGTCTGCATATATGGTCAATAATTTTTTTCTAACAGCATCCACGTTCGGTTACGCGGATAACACTTAACTATACCAATTACTTGCAGTCTGAAGGTCTTTTTTTAAGTCTTTAACATTTCTCTAAATCTGAATAAAATTTGGTATAATTATATTAGTTTTTTATTTTAAAATATTCCTAGCATATGGAAAAGTCGTATGTAGATATATTGTAGATGTTTCAAGGGATTACGGCGCCCTTTATTTTACTTGGGATAAAGTAAAGGATGGTGACTATATGGTTTGACTACGACGATTATTTTTTATTTTTTTGACGGATGATGATGCCTTGAATATTCAGAATTGACAATAAAAATTAATAGGCCCAATTTTCAAGCAGCTCGAAATTGACCTTGACCATGGATCTCAACAGCAATGACGTGGTTGAATAAATAAAAAAAATGTCTACTATAGTGACATATTGTCACTTCATTTAAATAAAGTGGCACGTACACAATCAAAATATAATTTATAAAAAAAAAAAAAAATCTAAATAGTAAATTAAACCGTATTTCATTTCATTTGTTTTTTTGGATGGATGGAT
Source organism: Corylus avellana (assembly GCF_901000735.1). NCBI lineage: Eukaryota > Viridiplantae > Streptophyta > Magnoliopsida > Fagales > Betulaceae > Corylus > Corylus avellana. Next base: position 7,069,694 of record NC_081547.1, on the reverse strand, counting down.
TCCTCTTGATATCACCAAAAATGAAAAGCATGCGTGATTCCGTAAGTGCTTGAATTTGAAGTTGTTTTATTATTAATCTGAGCATCTTTAGCAGCATATTTTACTTAGTGAAAAAAGTACAATTTTTTATTTTAATTATTGCTTTTTCCCTACATATTCCAACAGATTTTCTATTTCATTCTCTACTTGCTTTAAAATATTATTTCTCATTCTTTTTTTTTATTATTATATTATTGCCAACACTTAATTAAAGAGAAAAACAAACACATATATAAAAATCACTCATAAAAACAAAATAAACACGTATGAAGAACATTCATTTCACATGCAGGTACTGATTCTTAAAATTAATAACATAAATAAATTTTTTCATCCAACTGTAATTTATTTGTTTCCATCGGTGTGTTTCTATGCAATAAATTTTTTCATCCAACTGCAATTGATTTGTTTCCAACCGTGTATTTCCATGAAATAAATTTTTTCTGCATTCAATTTTTTATCCAACTGTGAGAAAAAATTTTGTGAGCGAAAGAGATAAATTTTGTGTTTGAGAGAGATGTAACAGATGTGAATAGGTGTTCAAAAAAAAAAAAAAGATGTTGGATGAAAAGAGGTAAAATAAAGAAATAATAAATAAATAAATAATATTTTATTTATCTAGTGTGCTACAGTGGATAACTTCAAATTGATATTCACTGTAGTAATAGAGCTATTTTAACTAATAACTAGCCAATGTATTAGAACTGAAAAAAGAATAATAATAATTAAATATAATTAATATCGATCTTTTCATTAAGCTGCCAGAGATGCTCTTGTACAAATTGTATCTTGTCGTTTGATAAGGTCACTTCAATTATTTAATTTACTCGAAATAAGATAAGGATAGAGAGAGGCCGGTGGCTCATGGTTTGACTGCATCATTTTTTATTATATTTTTATGGTTACCGTAACTGCTACTCCATCATACCACTGAAAGTCCTAAATAAATATAATTAGTCAAATGAAGCAGCTCATTTGACTAATTATATAATTATTGACAGTACAGATATTTAATTTAATTCAAAGGAAAAATTTATATTTTGACACATTATTATATATAGCTGGATGAGAATATACAAAACATGAGAGGGTATAGGTCAAGATTTTGAATAGCTATTATTAATGTTGGATGTCGGCACTCTCAGCCTTGTGGTTGTGGAATAATAGGCAGATTATGTCAATTATTTTGAAACTTTAGTTTCTTTCTAGAACCAATATCCTAATTGCCTGGATTCATAAGGCGTAGACTTATGGGGAAAATAAAATAAAATAAACCCCCTCTCAGCTCTCAGATTTGAAACAACCAATCATTAACCATTGTAATTTCGACCTGAATTTTTTTTTTTTTCTAGGCAATTTCCAGCCTATTTTTCTATGTGTTTCATTGCAATACGTAATTATTCGTGATTAATTGTAAATTAATCCAAGGTTTGGGCTTTTCGCTTGCAGAATTTGTAAATTGCATGGAAAAAGGAAGAAGGTAATTTAATTTGTTACTCACTAAATTGCTCTTTTTGCCGGTTTAAACAAGAGTTGTCTCCATCTTTATAGGGTGCATTGAAGCTGTCCATTGCATATGCAGCAGGACGATATTTTTGGACCCCATTTTGTTAGGCCAGGTATTCGGACTATTTGACACCTAACTGAACAAGATGGATTTTGAGTACCCTTTAACATGAGGCTAACCATTCACACCCATTGCATCCAATTCCCATCAAAGGTGTCATGATTGTATATAAAATAAGAGTATCTAAGAACACACGAATATTTATTATTATTATTATTATTATTAATAGAAACTTGGAGATTTTCATTATCTTCCGATTTTCATTACTCTGGAAGATACTCTTGCTCAATAAACACAATATCACAAATAAAACTAAGAAAATCTTTAGACTGGTTTACAAAGTGAGAAAACTAATAATTAATACCTTAAGTGACATGCCCAAGGATATTATAATTTAGTATTTAATTTTCTGTTTTCAACGTTGCCGGAGATGGTTTCTTTTTTCTTTTTCTTTTTAGATTTAATTTTAAATTAAATTAATAAAAAATTCTCTATGCTGATGTGGTAAAATGATGTGTTTCAATCAATCTAACGGCATTTAAAATTTTTTAACGGTATAGATTTTATTGGCATTTCGATTAAACTAATGAGTAAATTTTCAAAAGAAAAAAACTTAGGGAGTTTTTTATTTTTTAGTGGGTTGACTCATGGATTTATAATATATTGCCCTAAATAATTTTGTAGTATAATTGCAACAAAAAAAAGAGCCACATACCTAACATAATTAAAAATAAAGAAAAAATTATAGTGTAGTTATTTATGTTTGAAAAAATAAAGAAAGAAAGTCCTTAACAATATAAATTGTATTTGTATTATAAGGGTATTTTAGAAAATTTGATAATAATATGATTCCATTTACCAATATATTGTATTTTACCAAACAAAGGAATATATAATTAGTGACAGTGTTCTATTCCAATGTCATAACCAAACAAAGGAATATGAATAGTTAGTCTATTCCACACTCTTCTATTCCTAGTAGTAGTCAATCATTTTCTAATGGACTAGACATTCTGCAAACCAAATGAGGCCTAAGTGTCATAATTTGCATTAAAAACCCTAACAACAAGTATATATAAAAGGCAATTTGATAACGGAATATACTGACGAGTGATTTGATAAAAGTTAAACTCTAAGAATCTCTCAAGTATTTTTCTCTAGAATTAAATCTGAACCATCTTGTACATGATTTATAGATTTTATTAACTAAATTAACTATTGCACTCTAAACATAAAAACTTCAAGTGACATTTATGTAATGAATAGACCTCCTTTTATATATATATATATCAAAGATAGCCTATAAACTTTGAAAAAGTCAAAGTGTTTGGATGCTTAGCTTGGACCGAGCCCCTCCAGCAATGAATGTGGCCCTCCCTTTAATATGACATCTTTGGATTTTTCTCCATATCCGTACAATGGCTGTGTATAAACTTTTTTAAACAGTCTCCGAGCTCTTCTTTTCATAAGATGTTCCTAGATTTTTCTTAGATCGTCATTGATTGCGTATGAACTTTACAAAAAATGTGCATGTTTGACTGTCTTATCTTTCGCAGCCTTGGTGCTAATACTTTCTACCTCGTGCTAAGAATTGGTGCTCTTCTTTGACTGTCTCTTTTATAGTAGAAGAAAGAAGGAGTTAAGAGTATTGAAAGTCTCACATTGTCTGTGTATTAAGGAGATAAGTTATTTATAAAGGTGAGAAAAAATCTCAATTCTTCAGTTAGCTTTTGAGTTGAGTTAAGCCCAAGACTCATTTCTAATATGGTATTAGAACTTAGCCCAATTGGTTGTGGCCTACCGTCACTCATTGTCGCACGTATTGGTTTGGATGTCCTTCCGTCACAAGTGAGGAAGCGTATTGAAAGTCCCACATTGTCTGGGTATTAAGAAGATGAGCCATTTATAAGGGTGAGGGAAAACCTTAACTCCTGAACTAACTTTTGAGTTGAGTTAGGCCCAAAGAGTAAGACCATGTATTGGGTGACGTTGCATAAATAACCCCCTATCAAGTATCATCTAACTTTTGATCAAGGCATATGTACGCAAGCCCATTGCTTTCTCATGCTAACTACTTCTAAGCACAAAGCAAAACTGAGTGAATGGAGTACCTAGCATTTGTGTTGCTACTTCCCTTTATGTTGGTATCTATTCATCTGCTGGCCTCTGGCCTAAGAGCCAAGAAATCTGGCGTGTCGAAAAAAAAAAAAAAAACATTCCTCAGGTCAGGTGCAACACGTACCCTCGGAACAATAATTAAGCTTTATCGGCTAAGTTAAGGCTGAAGAGAAGACTTACAACAAAGGAATAGAACTTGTGTCAAATTGAGAAGAATTATTTGAATCTACAGATTTTATTTTGTTTTATTACAGAAATAAATTGTTATATGGTTTAATTTTTTTTTTAATCTAACAGTATAAATAGTATTAATTACGTCATTTTAAACTTTTAAATAAAGTGACAATTAATAATACACTTACCTTTTTTTTTTTGAAATCAAATCACTGTTATTGCATTAGAAAAAATCAACTGGTCTGATGCTCATTGTGTGGCAGAATTAGGGCTGTTAAGTGAGCGAAGCGCCTCGCGGGCAAGTTCGGGCTCGGCTCGCATAAGCTCGGCTCGTGCTCGACTCGAATATTAAATGAAGCACTTCATGAACACAAATCCTAGCTCGAATATTAAACGAAGCAAGCTCGGCTCGACTCGGCTAAGCTCGTGAACAGCTCGTATAAGCTCGAGTGTGTGTATATATATATATATATATAAACTAAGTAATAGATAATTAATTATAAATCTCATAATTATTAAAACCTTAAAATTGCATTTATATTTAAGCGTTAGAGAATGAAAAATTCTAGACCTTTCGTGATGAAAGAGAGAGAGAGCAATCATTAAAAAAACCTCGATTCAATTAGAGCAGATTCAAACGAAAGGAAAAAGAATCAAGCATAAACTATTGAGGGAGATTACGAAAGGTATAAACTATTGATGAATCAAACAGACTCAAACACTATCACAACATGTCTGGTGAGTGAGAGTGAGAGAGTGGGAAATGAGAGTTCAGGTGGAAGATCCGTTGTGACTGGTGAGGGGGATTGAGAGAGAGACGTTAAAAAAATATTTTTTTGTAGGGGGCGTTGTCCCAATGCAGTCCGAATGCAACCTGTTAACTTGTCCCACATTATGAAGAAAACATCAATCTCCAAGTTTACTTATCTATAAAATGATGCATATCCTCTCTCTTTAAAACCAAATGCCTTGTTGTATTGACTCAGGCTCTATACTCGACTAGCCAGGCTAAGCAAATACTCATATGTAAACTAACTTCTTAAGCCATTTAAGAGTACTTGAAGTTAAAAAAAAAAATTTAAACAAAAACATTAAATATAAGAGCCAGCTCGCGAGCCGGCTCGGCTCGACTTATTATTAGCTCGAGCTCGATTTTTTTGGCTCGCCCTTGAGCTCGACTCGAGCTCGAGCTCGAGTAATATTTAAACGAGCCAAGCTTGAACAAGGGAAGTTCGCTCAAGCTCGGCTCGTTTACACCCCTAGGCAGAATTAGAACCACCTTCATACGTACGGCTTATAAATCGATAATATTTTATTCAACTTGCAAATATCTAAACAACTATATATAGAGCAGACTAGCTTCGATGGTCACTCCAAGTTTCTATAATGGCTACCTCTCTAAAGAAATCGACCCCAAGAATTAATGAGAATGAAGAAGAGAGCTTCACGTATGCCTTGCAGGTGGCGAGCTCCTATGTGGTGTCCATAACCTTGCAATCGGCCGTGGAGCTTGGCGTTTTTGAAATTCTAGCAAAAGCGGGTCCGGGAGCCAAGCTCTCCCCTACACAGATTGTTCAACAGATGCCAACCAAGAACCCCGAGGCACCCACGATGTTGGACCGTATTCTGAGGATGCTGGCCACCCACTCTCTGCTTGGTTGCTCTATGGTTGCTGATGACTCTGGATCTTTGCAGAGGCTTTATAGTCTTTCTGATGTGTCTAAATACTTCGTCAGCAGCGAAGATGGTCTTTCTTTGGTACCTATCATGGCCTTGCTTTTCGACAAAGTCAGCTTAGATTGCTGGTTAGTTTTCTATTTTCACCTCCACTTTTTCTTCTTTTCCCACCTTTTTCTGTCCATAATTAGTTTGTTTTCTTCTTTTGTTTATTTTTTTCTCCAAAAAAATAAATAAAAAAAACTAGTCGACGATCTTTCATTGTGGAATTTATATAATATTTGTAGATTTATTTAAAAAGTATTGCTCGTACAATCCAGTACTTGTGCTGATTCTGGTCCGAATTCATTGATAGGTCTCAAATGAAAGATGCAATTCTTGAGGGTGGAGGAATTGCATTCAACAGAGCTCATGGCATGCAGGCCTTCGAGTACGCCAGGTTGGAGCCCAGGTTCAACCAGCTTTTTAACGCAGCCATGTTCAACCACTCAGCCATTGTTATTAAGTACATCCTTGACTCCTACAAAGGCTTCCAGCAACTCAAGCAATTGGTTGATGTCGGCGGCGGTCTAGGAGTCACTCTCAATTTGATCACTTCCAGATACCCCCATATCAAGGGCATTAATTTCGACTTGCCCCATGTCATACAACATGCCCGACATTATCCTGGTTAATTTGCTCTTCTTTTATATATATATATAATGTTCTTCATAAGCTATATATATTTGTGTGTGGGGGGATAAAGAGAGGTGTTAATTAATTGGTGTTGCAGGTGTGGAACATGTCGGGGGAGACATGTTCGAAAGCGTTCCTAAGGGGGATGCCATTTTTATGAAGGTGGGTTTGATTGATTTGTGTACTTTTTGTATATGAGTTGAAAAGAAATGGTGTTATAATTTGGATACATTTTGTAGTGGATACTCCATGATTGGAATGATGAAAAGTGCTTGAAGCTGTTGAAGAACTGCTACGAGGCTACACCAAATGATGGAATGGTGATTGTTGTGGATGCAGTTCTTCCAATTATGCCTGAGAATAGCACTTCTATGAAGTGCAACTGTCAAATGGATGTGAACGTGATGACTCATGTTACCCCAGGAGGGAAGGAAAGGACGGAAGCAGAATTCATTGCCTTGGCAACCAAAGCAGGGTTTAGTGGCGTCAGATTTGAATCTTTTGTCTGTAATTATTGTGTTATGGAGTTCTTCAAGTAGATTGCTTGCTTGTAATATTAATTTGGAAATCTATCGTTTCTTGTCCAAACACTTTAAATAAAAATGCTTATGAAAAGTTGAAATAAGAATTGCGACTTCAAATTAGCTGCAGTTGATATATATATATATATAGCTTATAGATATAGTATTATGTAGGCATGACACATCAGTCTAATGAAATGATAACAAAGCGATCAATTTAGAGATTAACCTAAAATGAGTGATTCATGTTGCTTGACTGCCAACCTCTTTCATGCCCAAGTCAAGCAAAGGGTCTCTTCGTGTGCCACTTGTTAAAATTGGATGAGATAAGAGTTGAGTATTTAAAATTACTTGTCAACATCGTAGAAGAAAAAAAAAAAATCTTTGACAAATCTCTCATATAACAAAGTGCCTATTAAAGTAGTCTGAAATTTCAAACTACTTTAACAGGCACTTTGTAAATCATTGTCAACACCTCTTAAGGGTGTTGGTTTCCTGTTCAACAAACACCCTTATTATAGGGGTGTCGGTTCCACTAAATGAGACGCCTTGGAGTGTCGTTTTCTTACAAGGCGTCACTAAATCTGAAATTTTTTGTAGTGAAATTAACCAAACGCCCGCAATAAGGGATGCATCCATATAAGTGGAAATCTTATTATGAATTGTTTTTTAAAAAATGCTATACATACTTTAAAGTGTTCACTCCCAAGTACTCACTTCCTGAAATAGTACGTCATTGAAAATCACTATTAAATGAAATAACAAACAAAAGTATATATAGTATTTATCTTTAAAAAAAAATTATAGTTTTTTCATGAAAAATACAAGGAGAGAGAGAAAAACAGAAAGGGAGCGTTAAAAGTGGGGAGAAGTGAAGGACATAGTAAACAAAAATTTTCAAAAGTTTTTAGTTATTAAGTTATTATGATAACTATACAAAATTAATTTCTTTATAAAGATAAATGTTGACGTAAGTCATTTTATTTGGTTAAAAATTGATCAACGAAAACTAGTACTACCTGAGAATTTTCTTAATTACTTGTAGAGATTATTAATAAAAAAATTATTTAAGCAAATGAAACTAGAAAAAAAAAAATTACATCTAAAAAGTCGTTTGATTTGAATTCACTACCTTACTTGTTAAGAAAATGCTCGAGTCCTATGATGGTTTTGAGAACCTCAAGCAGATCGTTGACGTTGGTAGTGGAAATATCGGAGTGGCCCTTAGCTTAATCATTTCCAAATACCCCAAAATTAAGGGCATTAATTTCGACATGCCTCATGTTATACAACATGCCCCGCCCTATCCTGGTATGTTTTCTGTTCATCAAGTACGTTTTTTTTAAAATAATATTGTTTAAGATATTGTGTTGTTTCTCCCAACGGTAATTTTTGAATTCGATAAATTTCCTTATCAGACTTTGGGATTAAAATGATCAAAAAATCATTGGATATGCAATGAATCCAATCTTTTCCCACTTCAGTTGTTTTAAGTGCAGTTCGCCACATCTCTATTGTTCTGATATCTGCAACCTTCATATTCTCAATGCCCATGTATGATGCCCAAAAAAAAAAAAAAAATTGTTTCTAAGTTAAAGTAGATGATCTCTGCAACCTTCATAATGTTAATTTTCATGTGCCCTGTCAAGCTACCAACAAACAATGTTTTTATGTTAAAGTAGATAGGAAGAAAGAGTGAGAGGGAGAGAAAGATGCCACAAAAAAACTTTCCAAAGTTCAAAGTAGATGGTCTTTGTAACCTTCATATTATCAATTCTCATGTACCATGTCATGCCACAAAAAAAAAAAATAAAAAAAAATAAAATTCTAAGTTATTACAAAGATGGCTAAAATCTTGTGGAGACTAATACTATGGAGATTGATTATCTAGATCCAGTTCATCAAATTTTACTATACATGAATTGCTAATGAATGGTTGTACTTTTGGGAGTCTAGACAGCTATTTGCGATTCTTTAACAGAATCTGTAGCTTAAAGGGGGTGTTAATTTATCTTCCAGGTGTAAAACATGTGGCTGGAGATATGTTCGAAAGTTTTCCAAAAGGAGATGCCACAATTTTGAAGGTGAATTTTCAATTTTGTATCTTTTTGGCATTGTTCCTTACTTTTATTGTTGACTTAATTAAGGCTTATTTTTCTCTTTCGCTTAGAAACATTTAGCAAATAAATTTGTAGCATGGAAAAAGATTGTTTGACTGCCCATCTATTGATGTTGTAATGGCATTACTACAAGAATGCAATAATGACGTCCTGTGTTTTTTAAGTGCTATCAACAATTTCTGTAAACTTTGTTGAGACTACGCTTTTCAATATTGGTGATTGGCCCCATAATTTGAGAAAATTGTTTCACTTTGTCTCTCACCATTCAAATTGGATCTTAAATACTGGAAATGAAAAAATGATTGAAATCCTCGTTAACAGATTGGAAGGCATTGTTATAAAATTGGTGTTTGCATCTCTTATGGGTTTACCAGAATACTTTGGCAAGATCATTGATTGTTAGTAGGGCTACCATGCGATTGGCAGGAACCAAAATGTCTCCTAATTACAATGTCTCCAGGATGTTTTCTCCTATCCTTGAGCTTGAAGAATGACTAATAACTACGTCACTTCTTTTGTTACCCACATTTGAAGCTCAGAAAGATATAGATGAGATATAAGAAACTTGGTTAATTTTTGCAAGCCGTTTAATCTTTTTTATTTTTTATTTTTCTACATATGTGATGTTTATACTAAAGAAAAAAAAAAATAACTCTGCTTGTTTATCTCAAGGGTGGCATTCATGGGATTTGTTGTTTTGACATGATGGTATTTGGTTTGCTAGAATGGGGGAATGTGTGATAAAGGGGTATACCTATTCATCTTTCTCATTTTTGTAACATTCAAGCCTAATTTAGAGGGTGCGCAAATTGAAAGTTCGGTGGAGACGTTGCCACAAAGTTGATACTCTAGGGTGGTAAAGTATAATTTGCCTTTGATTTTTAACATTCTTTTAATGCTTCTCAGCATTATATGCTTTGTCAATAATACTCTTTGCTTAAGAAAGGTGATAAATTTATTTTTCAGAATTCAAATACTAACCATGAGATTATTTATCTTTGATAGTGGATACTCAATGATTGGGGCGACGATGACTGCGTGAAGATATTGAATAATTGCTACAGCGCTCTTCCATACGATGGAAAGGTTTTTGTATGGTGCAAGTTCTTCCAATTTTTCCAGAGATTACCACTTATGCAAAGGTTAAATCCCTACTTGATATGCATATGATGATTTAAAAACCAGGAGGAAGGAAGCGGCAGCAACATGAATTATTTCGATTGGTATATGCAGCTGGATTTAATTGCATTGGTTTCAGATGTGATGTCTATAATACCTGGAGTATGGAGTTGAATAAGAATGATATGATATGATATGATATGATGACATCCATATGGTAGTAAGGCGGTGTAGGGAATATACCTTTGTAGGAGCTTACACACACAGATATAAATATATATATATATATATATATATATATATATGTGTGTGTGTGTGTGTGTGTGTGTGTGTGTGTGTGATGTAAAAATTGTTATTGACAATTCTGGTTTGATCTTTGATTAGTCAACTTCGCATGAGGTGTACTAATAATTTTGCTTAGGTTATTAACATTATATTAATTTGTGTAATTTAAAAAAAAAAAACAAAATAAAACACATTAATGGGTCAAATCTAATTTAAGAGAATGCATAATGGGTCAAATCTAATTTTAATAATATGCATGTGATCCATTAAATTTTCTTATTCTCTTCCATCGACCGATGGTGGAAGAGAGTAGTGTATTTTCCTTGAACGATATAAAAGTAACTTGAATGGTTGAGGCTAGTGTATTTTCATTCCACAGCTATTCATTTTTTTATTTTCAATTTATTACTTTTCTTTAGGATCCCCATAACACATGTAGTTGAATTAATTAGTGGGCAATAATTTTGCTATGATTATTCCAAAACTAACCTCGGCTTACTTAATGTACGTAGTAATGCTATGGACAAGAGTTGGATGACGAAGTTTAAGGGTATGAAGGAATACAAAGACGGGTGTAGTTCATTTGTAGACTTCACAGTTAGGACTTGTAGAACTCCAGATGGACTTATTGTGTGCCACTATAAGATGTGTCGAAACAACAGGAAACACCCGCCAGGGTTGGTATACGAGCACTTGACAGGGGGGAAAGGAATATGGCCAATACCAAAATCTATTTATCACGGCGAGAGGCCTGTAAGAGCTCCAGTTGAAGGCGCTCATTTGAACTGTTCGACCGCAGATGCAGGTGAAAGCGGAGAACAGGGTAGAAATATGCATAGCCTGTTGTGTGATTTATTTGACATGCACGAAGTCAGGGAAGACAATTGTGAGCTTCAGGTCGAGGTGCAGGGTGAGGAAGAACACATTGTGCATGATGAAGCGGATGAGTGTGACATACAAAAGTACGAGTACTTACTTTAAAATGCAAACAAGCCGCTTCATGAGAAGACGAAACACAAAAAACTGAGTGCTACTGTACATTTGTATAACTTGAAGTATGTGGGTGGAGTTAGTAATATGATATTCTCGACTTTCCTAAATTTCATGAATCAGTTGCTTCCTGTAGATGATGGGGCTTTGCCAGTTAATACATATGAGGCGAAAAGGTTTCTAAGGGACATGGGACTCGGGTATGAGAAGATACCGGCTTGTAGTAATAACTGTATGTTGTCTTGGAAGGGCAATAAGGATTTAGATTTATGTGTTAAATGTGGAGAATCTAAATGGAATGATCAAATCCATTTAGACGAGGATGTGCAGCCCATAAGATCGAGTAAGCGACGTCCAGTGAAGGTGTTGCAGTGGTTTCCAATCATACCACAGCTACAGAGGCTGTTTATGTCGCAGCATACCGCGCCCCGTATGAGATGGCATGCAAACGGCCGCACAAAAGATTGTGTATTAAGGCATCCGGCCGATGGTAAAGCATGGAAGTCGATTGATAATTTATATCTGAATTTTTCTGCGGACAGCAGGAATGTAAAACTTCACCTCACCTTAGATGAGTTTAATCCTTTTGGGAACATGACCACATCCCACAGTATTTGGCCTGCAATGCTAGTACCATACAACCTACCTCCTTGGATGTGCATGAAACAAACTTCTTTTATATTATCCTTGATTATTTTAGGTCCAAGTTCACCTGGAATAGATATAGATGTTTACCTGCAACCTTTAATTGAAGAATTACATGAACTATGGAATGTAGGGGTACGAACATTTGATATCTCACTAAAAAAAATTTTATGCTCATAGCACAGTTGATGTGGACAATTAATGACTTCCCCGCATACAAAAACTTGTCCGGGTGGCCTACTGAGGGTGGAAAGGCATGCCCTTGCTGTATGCATGCAACAAAGTTTAGATGGTTAAAACACGAAAATAAATTTCGCTTTATAGGGCATAAGCGATACTTGCCCATGGATCATGCGTGGAGGCGGAACAAAAGAACTTTTGACGGTAACCAAGAACTAGAATGTGCCCCCAATATGCCAGGTGCGGATGAAATTCTAAAACAGTTAGAAAGGATGGTATTTGGGGATGAGAGCGCCGGTAAGTCGAAGCCCACTGATAAATCAAAGAGGAAGAGGACTCATAGTGATAATATAGTGTGGAAGAAGAAAAGTATTTTCCTTAAGTTGCCGTACTGGAAAAATAATTTATTACGGCACAATCTTGATATTATGCATATAGAGAAAAATGTGATGGACAACATAATAGGCACACTACTGGGCATCAAAAGGAAAACGAAGGACAACCTTGAAGCACGTAAAGACTTGCAAGAAATGGGTTTGAGACCTACACTTCATCTGTTCACGAAAGATGAGATAATCTATATGCCCCCAGCTTGCCACACGATGTCCAATGAAGATAAAAACTAGTTTCCTGAAAGTTCTTCGAAATGTAAGAGTGCCCGACAGATATGCCTTGAACATTTTTAGGTGTGTACGACTTAAAGACTAATCGATTTAAAGAATGAAGAGCCATGACAATCACGTATTGATGCAACAGCTTCTCCCTATTGCATTGCGTGCCATGTCACTGCCAGATAAAGTGGTTAGACCTCTTGTTGAAATGTCTGCAATCTTCAGAGGCATTTGTTCGACGGCATTGACTGCAGAGGATATGAACCGTATTGAGGGTGACGTCTGTATTACTTTGTGCAAGATGGAGCAGGTATTTCCACGCGGGTTTTTCAAGAGCATGGTTCATCTTGTCATGCATCTTGTCCGTGAATGCTACCTCGGTGGACTTGTACAGTATAGGTGGATGTATCTGGCGAAAAGGTAAAGTTAATTCAACGCAAGACTTACATTTTTTCGCCCTTCATTTATTTAAAAACAACAACTAAATTCAATGATTGACTGATTTGATATGTAAGAGCCTTGGGGGTTTCAAATCTAATGTGCGAGATAAAGCGGCTCTTGAGGGCTGCATTGCGGAGAGCTATATTGCAACTGAGTTGGTGACGTTTTGCTCTCATTATTTAAATAATGTACCGACATTTCACAATAGGCCGCAAAGAAACCCGGATGGGTCTAAAGGGGCGGGGACACGAGTCGATCTCGACAAACGTACATTGACTTAGATCCACCGTATATTATGTTTAACTCGGACGAGTTTCTCCAATTACGGATGTGTGTGGATTTATAGCATAGAATGTTCATTTGTCTTACACCCTTAGTTGTGTGTTACAATTTCCATATTTAATTTGAAATTGTAGGATGCACATAGATACGCTTAGGGAACCTAGAACTAGGGGACGACTGATGGACGATCAGTTGGAAACCTAACATGTTGAGCAATTTTACCATTGGTACCATGACTACGTAAGACTAATGTCATGTCTACCTACTAACTTTCATGTATTTGCTTCTTATTTCTATTCCCTAAACACACTAATTATTTGACTTTCATTGTATTTTCCTTGCAGGTCGATCGTTCGGATGATCGACGCAGGAATGAAATGGGTCACAAACTAGTAAAGGATTGTAGAGGGCCGATGATCTCAGCAGTCTAATATAATAGATATGTTGTCAATGGCAAGTTGTTTCGCACTCGTGAACATGATGTGGGGAAGAGGTCGCAGAACAGTAGTGTTTGCGTGCCGACAGTTGACAACCAAATATACTTCGGGAAGTTAACCCAAATACTTGAGGTGGAATATTACAACAGGACGAAGTATGTTCTGTTTAAGTGTGATTGGGCAGACAACACATTGGACAAGGGATACAAGGTGGACGAGTATGGCTTAACGTTTGTGAACTTCAAAAACTTTGTCCATACGGGAGAGTTGATTACTGATGAGCCATATGTGCTGACTTCCCAAGTGGAACAAGTTTTTTACGTCGAAGATGAAAGGAACCCAGATTGGGCATGCGCTGTAAGGACAAAACCTAGAAACGTATACGACGTTGGTCAGGGTCAAGGGCCTCATGATGATCGTGTCAACTACCACGAGAGTGAGCCACTACAATTAAACAGAAATCTTGATGATCCGCATGATGACATCGAATACGTTCGACCAGATTTATCACCGATCGAGGCGTATGTGATCATATTATATTTGAATATTGTGTACATGTAAAGCTTTGTTATCTATTTATATATTGATTGTCATTAATTAGTTTGATGGCGTATATTTAAACATTGATTGCACATTTGATACATTGTACAGATAACTAATCTCTCGCTCGTTTATTTGCAAGGTAGTATGAGTACTCGAGGGAGGACGACAAGAGGACGGAGGACACTGTCTTCTATGTGATAGAGTACAGCTGGACGTGGGTCGAGACCGCACGACCTTGATGACAGTAAGGCGCATGACGTTGCTATGCTACTGAGGCAGCAGTCAGGGTATCGACCGATACTTCCAGAGCATGTGGAAAGGCATACACCTGCGTGAGACGATTATGTCTTCGACATTCCCGGCTCTTCGATTGATCTAGGCCCAAATTTCGGAGACCCATCCCATCTTACCCAGTTCGGGTATCGATATGAGCCTACTCCTCGCGACTTAAACGAATCCCTACGTATGCCATCCCCGCCACCCACATTGACCCAGCTAGATATATTGCTGCACGGCTATTTTGATCGGCCACCACACAGCAGCGCATACATGGATGATAGTGATATGCAGGCCGATGACGACATGGAGGATGAGACAGATAACCGAGTGGACAGCCAGCTCGCTGGACTTGCTGGGCAAGTGTTGGGTGTCAGAGAGGTTCAGACGATAGGTATGTATTCTAGTCAATGTTGAAATTATATGTATTTGTTTATGGATATTATTTTATATATAAGCATTCACTTCCAATTAATGTCTGTACTAATCATTTTTTTGTGTGTTAAACATCAATGCAGATTCACAGAATAAAATTGAAGTGTTGTATATAAATGAGTCACGCAAAGTGTGGGACATCCCCTTAGGGAAAAGGATCATGATGGAGTATAATGAATTGTGGCAGCCAGTAGGACAAAGCGAGTCAAAATTTAGAGGGGTGATGGGCAAGACTGTTAGGAGCGGGGCTTTCCTCAGGATATCCGATGACTGGTTGAAGGTACCCGACAACACGAAGGAGGATTTATGGAGCTCATTGATCTTATGTGAAATGTTACGATATTTTTAATTTACAATCATATGTACATAGTAGTTATTTTACTTATTTTGTGAAACGATTAGTTGATGGGGAAAGTATAATGTAGGGTTCATAATTTCTCAATTTCAAACTTATGCAGACGCAGTTCTATATCTTGCCTGGCTTGGACATTGCGGCGATCAAGAATGATGCATTCTGTGACATGGGTGACAAGCTGAGGCGTTGGAGACATGACTTGAGAAAGAAACTCCTTATTCAGCATAGTGACACGCCTGCGACAGTGAAGCAGAGGATGTGCCAGCTCCTTGTAGAGTACAACCGCGCAGACGTGGATACATTGTTGGAGAAATGGTGCGATCCAACGTATCAAGTAGGTCACTAAGTTAATGTCAATTGTGTAGTTTTAGTAATTATATATATTCTTAAGATGGCTCACATATTAATAACGTATATATGTTGTGTACGCGTAGGACTATGCTTAGCATATGAGATAAATATGAGCAAGGAATAAGATACCACATTGCACCGGCTCGAAGAGTTTGGCAAGGTTATGCAATGAGGAGGTATGTTTGTCATTTACCATTTATATAAATATATATGTCATCATTAATTTAATATACATACTAACATATGTTTGTGTTGTGGGTTTTTAATTCCAGCTAATTACTACGGGCAAGGGTCTTACGCGAGTTCAAGCTTACATCAAAACCCATCGAAAGAAAGACGGTACCTACCCAAATCGGGAGGTCGACGAGAGAGTTGTATGTTGTTTACACCATTTATCTTTTTATTTGTATTTGCGTATAGAAAACTTATTTAGGATTAACACATAAATAATAATGATTGGATGTAATGTAACATAAAGGTGAGGATGGAGGAGCTATTGGAAAACGATCCTGCAGATTTGATAGACGCTCATCATGGGACTATTCGGTGGGCACCGAACGATGCATACGCCCAGGCGCACAACTCTAAGCCCAAATATGCTGGTCATGTTCGGGGGGTTAGTAAGAATATTCTCCCTGCGCACGGCTACATCCACTCTTGTTATAAACCATCCTCACAGAACCCCAAAAGCTCGAATGTCCCGCAAATGATTGAAAGAGCATTCGAAGTTGAAAGAAAGCAACACAGGATACATATGGCTGCACATTTGACCCAACAGAGGGCTGAGATTACTGCAGAGGTGACCCAGCAGGTTACCGCAGAGGTGACCTAGCAGGTTACCGCACAGATGGCTGCGCAAATGGCTACACAAATTGCTCAGGAGATGGCGGTGTGTGAGGCCCAAGTTCGTGTGCACGTTGAGGGCTCGAGGCATGTCTCCTAGCTGGAGGTGACCAATAATGTTAGAGCTCCTCACGACTTAGACTCCCCAGTCCATGTGATTGTAAGGTCCTCGGTAGCTAGCTGATCAGGTAAAACTATATTAGTTTTTGTTTCTCTTTAAGTAATACGATCAACTTCTGAAATGACTATCATTTTAACATAAATTTGTTTGGTAATCACACTTTGTTCGTATGTTTTTGGAACACATGCATGTGTATAACACATTTACACTGTAATGTGTAGATGACGTAAGGCTAGAAGCTGATGATGGTAATCAAAACGAAAACCCATAACGGACCCCGAGTGGACAAAAGTCTCACTTATCAAGACATTGTATCACTAGTTCAGCAAGCCCGTACGTATACATATGACTTATTTCAGACAAGTTATTATTGAATATTCATAAATAGCGTATATGCTTAACTCAAAATGCTTGAAAATTAGGAATACAAATTAATATGTGTTGTGATTGTGGAAATGCTGGATACGAGTAGATCATATATATGCTTCGTAATTTCAGATCATTTTCACATTTTGAATGGATTATCATTGAAACTATGTATATGCCCTAAGGTGTGTGTTGGCAGTGTAGAAATAACGTTGAAGTTGTTTATCATCCGTTTATACACGTCACTAAACCTACATACTGTTGAGTATGACTTTCGTATACTTTGACGTTGCTAATCGCTTAGGACTTGATGATTCCTAATTGATTGTTCGAGTGTTTGTTTACTGACTGATTGTTGTTTAATCATTTGCAGTGAGTGCAGAGAAGTCGACCCGTCAGGATGGTGTTCACGAGATTTTTTGTTGGAGTGTTTGTATGTAATGTATTCGCGATTCACTTAAGTTGTATGTTTAGGGTTTTGTTAATGTATATATATATAGTTGGAATTACTTGTTTATTAACAATGTTGATGTATATATACATTTTCTGTTTTGTGGACATCAAATGGATATATATGTTGTGGACAATGTTCGGATACGACTTGAGAAATGGATGTATGTTGATAGCAATTGATGATGAGAAATTGATGTATGTTGAGAAATACATCCAAATTGATGTATCGGATATCTGTTTGTTGAGAAATGTATGTTGATGTTATCAGGTGTACAAATAAATATATTTTAGAGAAATTTATTATAAAAAAAAAAACAAAATTTATTTCCTGCACGAAATAGTAACGTGTCCGTATTGACACGTTACTAAATAGTAAATTGTCAATACTGACACATTACTAAAACTATTAGTAACGTGTTAGTACTAACACGTTACTAAATAGTAACGTGTCAATATTGACACGTTACTAAACTGGATTAACAACACCCAATTTCTTAATACGCCAGACACGTTACTAAACGCACGTTACTAAATGTTAGTAACGAGCCAACCCTATTAACCTGTTACTAAACTACTGTAACTAAGTAACCCATTTTTTTGTAGTGAGAAGCTCTTTTGCCTAATTACTTAGATAAAGCCAACTAATGCAGCTTCTGATGGTAATATTGTAAGTAATATCAATATGCAGCTTCTGAAGGATTCCTTTTGTTTTTCCAATGAAACTTGTGTTACGCCTAAATATTTCTATTAGATTTGCATTGTAATTTGTAATCAAATTTTATTTCCATGTTTTTACATTATTTTAATTTAATAAGTGCTGATTTTTATTGTAACGTTATCATAATAATTATATGATAGTTATATCGTAATCCTTCATACAAGTGAAAAAAAAATAAAAAAATAAAAAAATAATAATAATGAAGAAAGGGAGTCATAAAAGTGGGGAGAGATCGAAGTGACGAAGAAAGTGAGTAAAATAGTTAAAAGAAAAACAAATTAACTGATTCATCTTTGTTAACCGATTCATCAAGATTTAAAATGTTTAACTAATTCATCTTTGTTACCTAAAAACAAATTAACTGATCTTTTTTATATTGCATAAAAAAAAACAAAAAAAAAGATTTTTTAAATAAGCCAAGATTGTATAGGCGCTAGAAGGCAAATTAGCAAAAGCAAGAGCAAATTCAGGGTAGTGCATCGTCTTGTTCAGCTGAACAACAAAAATCAATGGCAACCAGAAGCCCCGCACAATTCCAACCAAAACAAGAAGAAGATGAAAATTAAATTTTCTCCCATGTGCTGCCCATGTCCATGCAGGCAGCCATCGAGCTCGGCATTTTCGACATCTTGGCCAATGCGGGCCCTGGTGCCGAGCTCTCCGCTGCGGAGATCACGGCCAGATGCCCACCAAGAACCCCGACGCACCCTACATGCTGGAACGCATCCGCGGCCTACTGGTGTACCACTGCGTGCTTGGTTGCTCTGTGATTGTGGATGTTATAATTGGGGTTGTAAGGCGGCACCTACATTGTACAGGTTCCATATCCTCTTTGGCCAAAGATATTACAGATGCTGACGACATTAATTGTTTATTCTACAGTAAAACCGTAAATCATAAGCAGTAATCACAGTTCCCTTATGTGTTTCACAAAATAAAATTTACAAACCTTTTTTAGCTTCCCAGTGTAGAATTCGTCTTCATTAATGTCTCCTTCCCCAAAAAAATTTTTCTTCCTGTTCATCTTATTATCTAAACCTAACAATATATACCTAACATGGGAGAGAATAGTCAAGCTCAGAAAAGAAAAATATAATCAAGCTTGCCAAAAATAAATTATTCTCATATCATTTAATAAACTGCAAGTGCTTTAAATAGACTATAATAAAACTAAAATGTCGAATAAATATTTAGATTCATATCACAAGGTTCATACGATGATAACCTAATCCCCTTTCATCATTAAGCAGTCTAACAAATAAGAGGCTAGAAATTACAACAACGTATTGTTATGTCCATAGCATGTAAATGTACATAGAGCCCATTCGGTATATTATGTAGATTATCCAAACTGTAAGAATAAGAATAAATCATCTCTATAATTCCTGATCGGTTCAGGCTTTTTTTGGAACTACCAATGTTTATTCATCAGGACAATAATGGAGCTGTTCTTTTCGGTCTATTCTCAGCATTGTTTTATTCATATGCTTTTTGCATGCACTATAATTTTATTATAAACGAATGACAAATTAGTTTCGGTAGTAAGTTAGGTATATTCATCATAATGGAGACCGATGGGCTGGCGGATAAAAATTGCCAGAGAAGGTGATGATACCATTATGGGCAAAGAATTATGTTGTTCTGCAGTATTCTGTAGATTCATCATCTTCCTATGTCACTATAATCTAGCAATTAATAAGAAAATGGACCTTGTTTTCTTAGTTGTTTAACACATAAAGCTTGTAGCATACACATATTTCTTTAAAGATAACTATTTATTATTTCTTAAAGTAGAAGTTAGCATATATACTCCATGAAAAAAAAAAAACAGAAGAGAGGTACTGTTATGTCCATAGCAAGGGAAGGTGTCTATTTCATCAATGGGGTTCAGTATTGGAAAAATTCCATCAACAAAACCAGATCCATATTTCCATCAACTTAAAACCCCCAACAATTTCATGAAATCCAACAAAACCTAAAAACAAATTACAGAAAATTACCTTCGGATTAGCCGGAACCCTAGCCAGACGAACTGAAAGATTGCCGTCGATTAGGGCGGGGGGAGAACCTTAAGTCGTTGGGAAATGGTTTATCGGAGAAGAAGATGACTGGCCGGTTATGGAAGTCTTTGGACGCCGGACTGGAGGTTGGCCGTTTAGGATGCCGGCGACGGCAGATTGGGGCGGGGGAAGAACCATGTGTCGCAGGGGGGAGAACCGTGGGTCGTGGCCTTGAGTTTCGTCGAGGAAGAAGAAATCCCTAACTTCACGATTTGGGAGTTTTGATCCTATTTGTCGTAGGATCAAAAAATTTGACTGATATGGCCTTCCTTAAAATGATGTGTTTCCACCAATCTAACGACAATTAAAAAAATTTGATGGTAGGAATTTTATTAGCATTTCGATTAATCTAGGGAGTAAATTTTTGAGAAAAAAACTTAGAAATTTTTTAATTTTGACGGGTTGACTCATGGACTTATTATACATTTGCCATTGTTTTAATTATTAGTTTTTTTATATATATTTTTAATTCATAAATAATTTTTTATTATTTTTTTAAAAAGATATATATATTTTTCCCTTCCTGTGCAATTTTAGATTTTTTCTTTCCAAAACTTCACCAAACAATTTTAGCTTTGGATAACCGCATCTATGTTGTACTGTAAGTGGTTGTTTGTCTTACCACTGCATATAAGCAGAATCCATTTTTTTAAGCAGCTACGCGAACCAAGTTGAAAAGGTTTTTATGTTTTTAATGCCTATCATGAATCCTTGTGGGCCCTACGTAAAGACTTTTTCCTTTTTTTTTCTTCCCTGGGCGGGTTGAATTCTTTGCCATGTTCAATTTGGCTTTCACACAAAAAGGCAACATAAAGTAAAAAGAAAAAGTGGATCGAATGATTATATGTGATAAAGTAAAAAATATATAATAACTTCTGAATTAGAGTTTTGAGTGGTTATATGGAAGTTGCTTTTCAAATTTCAATTGCTCTACTTTTGTCGGCCATGAGGGTTGGTACTGCATTTTAGCTTGACACTGTAGAAACAAGTGATTCCCAGCTACATAAGCAATTGAAAATTAAGAAACAGTATGTATAAAATTATACGATGGAGAAATTACGTTAGGAAAAGGTAATTGATATCATATTGTCACGCACAATTAGGAATAGACAATTAGGATATCTAACAATTATTTGTATCCATTGTGAACAATTGAGATGAATAATTGTGAGACGACTTTTATAGGAGACTTCTCATCATTGGGCATCTAAATTACTAGCAATCTGATCTATTAATTCTTAGAAATCCAAATCCAAGATACATGAGGAATATATTAGATGAGCATAATTTATTTGGAATTAACATTTCGAGAACTATTTCTAAGATTCTCTATGAAGTAATTAGTCTCTTTACAAAAATTTCAAAAAGTTCTTTTCTCATTAATATTCGCCCAAGCCTATAAGTGGCTTGGTTGCCAAGAAACCAAAAGAAAAATCGTGACCAGCTAGCAGACACTAGACAGAATGCATGCAAACCAATTAGGGATTAGACAGAAAGCTTCTTTTCTAAAGATGTAGTAGCCGTGTTATATATAGTGATGGATCAATAATCAATGGTGGAGCCAGGTGCATTATTGCGCAACTTTTGCACCAAAAAAGAAAAAGAAGAAGACTGTGCGAAGACCATAAATCCTCTTATATATGGATTTGTGACCCAATAAAAATACACGACCTTACTCCACAATTAAAAATTTATTTTTCAAAGTATTCTAATTTAGGCTTTTTTTTCATATTAATTATAAAAATGTTAAAAAAAAATGGACTAAAGAAATCGCGAAAACTGCAGGCATGTAGCATCCAAGGCTCAAGAGAGCGATTTGTTAGTCTTAAGAGAATAACTTATATGTGGAGGTTGCACAAAAGTCACATTTTATGCCCACCACTAAATGAGTGACAACTAAGCTTATTCCAAATTAGAAAAAAAGTTTGAATGCATTAGATTATACCAACTTATTGTTAAACCCAAACCCTTATTTTTCATTTTTATCACTCTGCTTTTCTCCAACACATCAGCCCACTGCCACCACAGATTGAGATCCCCTCCAATTGGAGAGAAATTGTAAATTTTCTAATTGTTAATTATTACATTTCATTTTAAATCTAATAGTTTATAAACTTCAATTTCATTACAATGCAAATCTAATAGAATATTCAGTCGTAAACACAACTTTCATTTGAAAAACTAGAGGAATCCTGCATAGTGATATTACAATGCCATCAGAAGCTGCATTGGTTGCCTTAACTCAGTAATTAGGCAACAGAGCTACTAGAGTGTGTAAGCTCCTACAAAAGCTATATTGCCTACACCACCTTACTACTATATGGATGTCATCATATGATATCATTCTTATTGAGCTCCATAATCCAGGTATTATAGGCATCACATCTGAAACCAATGCTCTTAAATCAAGCTGGCATATATCAGGTATTATTGCCTTAATCCGTTTTTTTTTTTTTTTCTTTTCTTTTACAGGTCCGCACAAGAAGATGAGAAAGATTTAAACTAGTGACCTCTGTTTCATAAGGCGTAGTTCCAGCCGATTGAACTAGTGTCTTAATTTGAATTTTGAGCTAGAAGTTAAAGCCAAAACAGTACAACAATTTTTATTGCCGAGTTGTAAGATCAACCTTGGCTTTCTTAATTTAATTTGAACAATTTTTCTTTTTTATTTGCCAAACTCATGAGATACCTAATCACATTATAAGACTAAATAAAATATAAAATAATCATAAGAAACTAAGAAAGTATGAATTAAACATATAAAATACACACTATAACACACTATAATATATATTTATATATTGTAAATCATCGTTGACAGATTAGAAGGGAAAAAAAAAAAAAAAAAAAACTTTGACAAATCTCTAGTAAAACAAAATGCCTATTAACCAAACAATTTCAACCCAAGCAGGGGCCAAAACCCCATGGCCGAAAACAGCCTCAAGGCAAAGCAAAAGCAAGAGCAAGAGCAAGCGCGGGTCAGTGCATCGTCTTCATCAGCTGATGCCCAAGAATCAATGGAGACCGAAACGCACAAACAACGCAAACAAAAAGAAGAAGAAGATGAAGTCTTCTCCCATGCGATGGAACTGGCGTGCGGGTCAGCGCTGCCCATGGCTATGCACGCAGCCATCGAGCTCGGCGTTTTCGACATCTTGGCAAATGCGGGCCCTGGTGCCAAGCTCTCCGCTGCGGAGATCGCGGCCCAGATGCCCTCCAAGAACCCCGACGCACCCGCCATGCTGGACCGCATCTGCGGCCTACTGGTTCACCACTGCGTGCTTGGTTGCTCTGTGGGTGCTAACGATGACAGCGATGATCATCCTTTCCATAGGTCCTACTGTTTGGGTCCGGTGTCCAAACACTTCGTGCGCAATCAAGATGGGGTTTCCTTGGCGCCCTTGATGGCCTTGATTCATGACAAATTTTACTTGGATAGTTGGTTAGTCTTATTATTTTATTCCTCTTTCGTTTCTTTTCTTTTTAATGATTCCTGCATTCTATTTCTTTCCTTTATATTGTAATGGAAAATTCGAGGAAGTTTCCAAGAAAAATTACTTGAATCCACAACACATTTGCCTCTATTAAGGGAAAACCCACGAACGAAATCATCATCTTCAGAGGACTTTGTCAGGAAACCAAACATTTATTAATTTTCCTTGATTTTACTCTAATAGTATTATGATATTATTCTCTAAATTGAATGATAGGTCTCAAGTGAAGGATGCAGTTCTTGAAGGCGGAGTTCCATTTAACAGGGTCCATGGAATGCACGGCTATGAATACGCTAGCAGGGACCCTAGGTTCAGTCAAGTTTTCAACACAGCGATGTTCAACCACACTACCTTACTCGTTAAGAAGATGCTCGAGTCCTATGATGGTTTTGAGAATCTCAAGCAGATCGTTGACGTTGGTGGTGGAATAGGAGTGGCCCTTAGCTTAATCATTTCAAAATACCCCAAAATTAAGGGCATTAATTTCGACATGCCTCATGTTATACAACATGCCCCACCCTATCCTGGTATGTTGTCTGTTCATTAAGTACATTTTTTTAAAAATAATATTGTTTAAGATATTGTGTTGTTTCTCCCAATGGTAATTTCTGAATTCGTTAAATTTCCTTTTCAGATTTTGGGATTAAAATGATAAAAAAATCGTTAGATATGCAATGAATCAAATGTTTTCCCACTTCAGTTGTTTTAAGTGCAGTTTGCCACATCTCTATTGTTCTGATATCTGCAGCCTTCATATGCTCAATGCCCATGTATGATTCCAAAAAAAAAAAAAAAAACCCTGTGTCTAAGTTAAAGTAGATGATCTCTTCAACCTTCATAATGTTAATTTCCACGCAACAAACAATGTTTTTATGTTGAAGTAGATAGGAGAGAGTGAGAGGGAGGGAGAGATGCCACAAAAAAACTTTTCTAAGTTTAAAGTAGATGGTCTCTGTAACCTTCATATTATCACTTCCCATGTACCATGTCATGCCACAAAAAAATAAAATGTTTTAAGTTATTAGAGAGAAGGCTAAAATCTTGTGGAGACTAATACTATGGAGATTGATTAGCTAGATCCAGTTAACCAAATCTTACCATACATGAATTGCTAATGAATGGTTGTACTTTTGGGAGTCTAGACAGCTGTTCGCGATTGTTTGACAGAATCTGTAGATTAAAGGGGGTGTTAATTTATCTTGCAGGTGTAAAACATGTAGCTGGAGATATGTTCGAAAGTGTTCCAAAAGGAGATGCCATAATTTTGAAGGTGATTTTTCAATTTTGTATCTTTCTGGCATTGTTCCTTACTTTTATTTTTGACTTGAGGCTCATTTTTTTCTTTCGCTTAGAAACATTTAGCAAATAAATTTGTAGCATGGAAAATGATTGTTTGACTGCCCATGCATCTGATTGATGTTGTAATGGCATTACTGCAACAATGCAATAACGATGTCCTGTGTCTTTTAAGCACTATCAACAATTTCTGTAAACTTTGTTGAGACTACGCTTTTCAATATTGGTTATTGGCCCCATAATTTGAGAAAGTTGTCTCACTTTTGTCTCTCACCATCTAAATTGGATCTTAAATACTGGAAATGAAAAAAAATGATTGAAATCCTCGTTAACAAATTGGAAGGCATTGTTATAAAATTGGTGTTTGCATCTCTTATGGGTTTACCAGAATACTTTGGCAAGATTATTTATTGTTAGTAGGGCTACCATGCGATTGTCAGGAACCAAAATGTCTCCCAAATACAATGTCTCCAGGATGTTTTCTCCTATCCTTGAGCTTGAAGAATGACTAATAACTACGTCACTTCTTTTTGTTACCCACATTTGAAGCTGAGAAAGATACGGAAGAGATATAAAAAACTTGGTTAATTTTTGCAAGCTGTTTAATCTTTTTTATTTTTTATTTTTCTACATACATGATGTTTATTCTAAAGAAAAAAAAAAAAAAAAAAAAAAACTCTGCCTGTTTATCTCAAGGGTGGCATTCATGGGATTTGTTGTTTTGACATGATGGTATTTGGTTTGCTAGAATGGGGGAATGTGTGATAAAGGGGTATACTTATTCATCTTTCTCATTTTTGTAACATTTGAGCCTAATTTAGAGGGTGCCCAAATTGAAAATTCCGTGGAGACGTTGCCACAAAGTTGATACTCTAGGGTGGTAAAGTATAATTTGCCTTTGATCTTTAACATTCTTTTAATGCTTCTCAGCATTATATGCTTTGTCAATAATACTCTGTGCTTAAGAAAGGTGATAAATCTATTTTTCAGAATTCAAATACTAACCATGAGATTATTTTTCTTTGATAGTCGATACTCAATATATAATTGGGCGACGATGACTGCGTGAAGATATTGAAGAACTGCTACAGCGCTCTTCCATACGATGGAAAGGTTCTTGCATGCTATGGTGCAAGTTCTTCCAATATTTCCAGAGATTACCACTTATGCAAAGGTTAAATCACTACTTGATATGCATATGATGATTCAAAAACCGGGAGGAAGGGAGCGGCAGCAACATGAATTATTTGGATTGATATATGCAGCTGGATTTAAGAGCATTGGTTTCAATTGTCATGTCTATAATACGTTTATTATGGAGCTCAACAAGAATGGTATCATATGATGACATCCATATAGTAGTAAGGTGGTGTAGGGAATATACCTTTTGTAGGAGCTTACACACTCTAGTAGCTCTTTTGCCTAATTACTGAGATAAGGCAACCAATGCAGCTTCTGATGGCATTGTAATATCAGTATGCAGTTTCTGAAGGATTCCTCTAGTTTTTCAAATGGAAGTTGTGTTTACGACTAAATATTACATGGGCTGGTTGAATTCTTTGCCAAGTTCAATTCGGCTTTCACACATTAGCAACTCAGCCGTATAAGTGGTTCAACATGTCATGGGCTTTGTTCCCACGTGAGAAATGTATGAAGTGATTTATGATCCAATTTTATTATCAAATCTTGAATTTATTTTTTAGCTCTGTTTCACACTCAATTTTGGCTTTCAATACGTCAAAATTTGGTATTCAATGTGAAATAACAAATTGTTCTTCTTTGAGTAATCTTTCCAACGCATTTGGCATTGCCTTAATCCGAATTTTGAACAAGAAGTTATAGCCAAAACAGTACAATCAATTTTATGGCGGAGTTGTAGGATCTAATTTCACCAATTTTTCTTCTTTATTTGCCAAACTCCTGGGGTACCTGCAAAACATAAAAATCACATAATAAGATTAAATAAAATATAAAATAATCCTAACAAAGTATGAATTAAACATATAAAATACATACTATAACGTGCACATCTGCAAGTACCGAGCTATATAGAACCTGTGTTTAAATGAATAACTTTGAGTTGTTGGATTTTTTTTTTTTTTTTGGAAGGCCGCATGATGTTTTCAGAACTAGACGTTAACCGTATAAACGAAGTTAAAATTCGACGTCATCATTAATTTTTTAACAGTACATATTATGTAGTTTTATTTTACAACTACATAATCTTATCTTATCTTATCTTTTATATATATATAGAGAGAGCCATGTCAAACTCAAACTTAAAGAGTGGTGGGTGCTAAAGATTTTCAAGCTCACCATTGTCCATGGGTATTAAACTTCTATTTTTATAAAAATTTATGAGCCATTCAATGAAAAAATATTGATTCAAAATTAAGAGATCTATTAATAGAATAAGAAAATCAAATTAGAGATAATGAATTAAATTTACGTAAAATGAAAGCAAATATATAATGGAACAATAATTAAGCTTTGTCGGCTAAGTTAAGGTTGAAAAGAAGACGTACAACAAAGGAATAGAACTTGTGTCAAATCGAGAAGAATTATTTGAATCTACAGATTTTATTTTGTTTTATTACAGAAATAAATTGTTATATGGTTTATTTATTTTTTATTTTTTTAATTTAACAGTATATATATGGTTTATCTTTATTTTTTTTGAAATCATATCACTGATATTGCATTAGAAAAAATCAACTGGTCTAATGCTCATTGCGTGGCAGAATTAGAACCACCTTCATACGTATGGCTTATAAATCGATAAATATTTGATTAAACTTGCAAATATCTAAACAAATATATATAAAGCAGACTAGCTTCGATCGTCACTCCAAGTTTCTATAATGGCTACCTCTCTAAAGAAATTGACCCCAAAAATTAATGAGAATGAAGAAGAGAGCTTCACGTATGCACTGCAGGTGGCGGGCTCCCTTGTGGTGCCCATGACCTTGCGATCGGCCGTAGAGCTTGGCGTTTTTGAAATTCTAGCAAAAGCGGGTTCGGGAGCTAAGCTCTCCCCTACACAGATTGTTCAACAGATGCCAACCAAGAACCCTGAGGTACCCACGATGTTGGACTGTATTCTGAGGATGCTAGCCACCCACTCTCTGCTTGGTTGCTTTGTGGCTGCTGATGACTCTGGATCTTTGCAGAGGCTTTATAGTCTTTCTGATGTGTCTAAACACTTCGTCTGCAAGGAAGATGGTGTCTCTTTGGGACCTTTCACAGCCTTGATTCATGACAAGGTCTTCTTAGATAGCTGGTCTGTTTTCTATTTTCACCTCCACTTTTTCTTCTTTTCCCACCTTTTTCTGTTCATACTTAGTTTGTTTTCTTCTTTTGTTTATTTTTTTTTCCAAAAAAAAAAACAAAAAAAATTAGTCGACAATCTTTCATCATATTGGTACAATGGACATGTGAATCCATGGTTGAATTGGTAGAAGGAATGATTAAAAAATTATTAGGAGAATGATGTATAACATGACTTTTCTTTAAAATTGGTGGAGCAAATAAATTCAACATGCATACTAACTATCCTCCATAGTACGTGAGATAAACTGGGTCTTTCTCAATAATAATAATATATATATATTTTTTTTTGAAGATAATGATACTGATCTCATTAAAAGATGAAAGTCAAAATTAAGCATGAAGTTTATGCAACACAGAGCAACTTAAAACTCTGTCAAATCTTAACCAAAGCCAAGATGCGACTTCACCAACCTGCTAACCTATGTCTAATGTCAAATCTTTCGATACTAGATCACATCTGCTCCAGGCAGATTTCAACAAATACATAGGTGTAGCCCATAACTAAACCCCCACAATCCAAGGCCAGGGGACTAACTCACATCCACAAGCCAATAGGCCAGGACGCCTTATTAAAAGAAAAAAAAACTATTGTTAACCCATGTACAAATATATTTAAGTAATAGGTCTACTTCGAGCAGACTAGATCTACGACAAGTAGCTAAAAAACGATAACAAAAAAAAAAAAAAAACCTAAATAATAATAAAAATAAAAAACTAAAAAACTAAAAAACTCCACAAGCAGTAGTGGAGGAGCACGGTATCGTAAACATCCTCAGGAAGATGCACCAAAGCTGATGAAGACAATTAGATCTAAAAAAGATAAAACTAGATCTGGATCTAGATCTAGATCTACAACTTAGATCTAAAAAATACACCCACCAAAACGAGACTG
>NC_081547.1:7033332-7040075 GCF_901000735.1 Corylus avellana | reverse complement strand
TTTAGATCTAAGTTGTAGATCTAGATCTAGATCCAGATCTAGTTTTATCTTTTTTAGATCTAATTGTCTTCATCAGCTTTGGTGCATCTTCCTGAGGATGTTTACGATACCGTGCTCCTCCACTACTGCTTGTGGAGTTTTTTAGTTTTTTAGTTTTTTATTTTTATTATTATTTAGGTTTTTTTTTTTTTTTTGTTATCGTTTTTTAGCTACTTGTCGTAGATCTAGTCTGCTCGAAGTAGACCTATTACTTAAATATATTTGTACATGGGTTAACAATAGTTTTTTTTTCTTTTAATAAGGCGTCCTGGCCTATTGGCTTGTGGATGTGAGTTAGTCCCCTGGCCTTGGATTGTGGGGGTTTAGTTATGGGCTACACCTATGTATTTGTTGAAATCTGCCTGGAGCAGATGTGATCTAGTATCGAAAGATTTGACATTAGACATAGGTTAGCAGGTTGGTGAAGTCGCATCTTGGCTTTGGTTAAGATTTGACAGAGTTTTAAGTTGCTCTGTGTTGCATAAACTTCATGCTTAATTTTGACTTTCATCTTTTAATGAGATCAGTATCATTATCTTCAAAAAAAAATATATATATATTATTATTATTGAGAAAGACCCAGTTTATCTCACGTACTATGGAGGATAGTTAGTATGCATGTTGAATTTATTTGCTCCACCAATTTTAAAGAAAAGTCATGTTATACATCATTCTCCTAATAATTTTTTAATCATTCCTTCTACCAATTCAACCATGGATTCACATGTCCATTGTACCAATATGATGAAAGATTGTCGACTAATTTTTTTTGTTTTTTTTTTTGGAAAAAAAAATAAACAAAAGAAGAAAACAAACTAAGTATGAACAGAAAAAGGTGGGAAAAGAAGAAAAAGTGGAGGTGAAAATAGAAAACAGACCAGCTATCTAAGAAGACCTTGTCATGAATCAAGGCTGTGAAAGGTCCCAAAGAGACACCATCTTCCTTGCAGACGAAGTGTTTAGACACATCAGAAAGACTATAAAGCCTCTGCAAAGATCCAGAGTCATCAGCAGCCACAAAGCAACCAAGCAGAGAGTGGGTGGCTAGCATCCTCAGAATACAGTCCAACATCGTGGGTACCTCAGGGTTCTTGGTTGGCATCTGTTGAACAATCTGTGTAGGGGAGAGCTTAGCTCCCGAACCCGCTTTTGCTAGAATTTCAAAAACGCCAAGCTCTACGGCCGATCGCAAGGTCATGGGCACCACAAGGGAGCCCGCCACCTGCAGTGCATACGTGAAGCTCTCTTCTTCATTCTCATTAATTTTTGGGGTCAATTTCTTTAGAGAGGTAGCCATTATAGAAACTTGGAGTGACGATCGAAGCTAGTCTGCTTTATATATATTTGTTTAGATATTTGCAAGTTTAATCAAATATTTATCGATTTATAAGCCATACGTATGAAGGTGGTTCTAATTCTGCCACGCAATGAGCATTAGACCAGTTGATTTTTTCTAATGCAATATCAGTGATATGATTTCAAAAAAAATAAAGATAAACCATATATATACTGTTAAATTAAAAAAATAAAAAATAAATAAACCATATAACAATTTATTTCTGTAATAAAACAAAATAAAATCTGTAGATTCAAATAATTCTTCTCGATTTGACACAAGATCTATTCCTTTGTTGTACGTCTTCTTTTCAACCTTAACTTAGCCGACAAAGCTTAATTATTGTTCCATTATATATTTGCTTTCATTTTACGTAAATTTAATTCATTATCTCTAATTTGATTTTCTTTTTCTATTAATAAATCTCTTAATTTTGTATCAATATTTTTTCATTAAATGGATCATAAATTTTTATAAAAATAGAAGTTTAATGCCCATGGACAATGGTGAGCTTGAAAATCTTTAGCATCCACCACTCTTTAAGTTTGAGTTTGACATGGGTCCACTAATCTTGTCTTTTATATATATATATAAGATAAGATTATGTAGTTGTAAAATAAAACTACATAATATGTACTGTTAAAAAATTAATGATGACTTCGTATTTTAACTTTGTTTATACGGTTAACGTCTAGTTCTAAAAACATCATGCGCACTTCCAAAAAAAAAAACAAAAAAAATCCAACAACTCAAAGTTATACATTTAAACAAAGGTTCTATATAGCTCGGTACTTGCTGATGTGCACGTTATAGTATGTATTTTATTTGTTTAATTCATACTTTGTTAGGATTAGTTTATATTTTATTTAATCTTGTTATGTGCTTTTTATGTTTTGCAGGTACCCAAGAGTTTGGCAAATAAAGAAGAAAAATTGGTGAAATTAGATCCTACAACTCTGCCATAAAATTTATTGTACTGTTTTGACTATAACTTCTTGCTCAAAATTCGGATTAAGGCAATGCCTAATGCGTTGGAAAGATTACTCAAAGAAGAACAATTTGTTATTTCACATTGAATACCAAATTTTGACGTATTGAAAGCCAAAATTGAGTGTGAAACAGAGCTAAAAAATAAATTCAAGATTTGATAATAAAATTGGATCATAAATCACTTTATACATTTCTCACGTGGGAACAAAGCCCATGACATGCTGAACCACTTATACGGCTGAGTTGCTAATGTGTGAAAGCCGAATTGAATTTGGCAAAGAATTCAACCAGCCCATGTAATATTTAGTCGTAAACACAACTTCCATTTGAAAAACTAAAGGAATCCTTCAGAAAACTGCATACTGATATTACAATGCCATCAAAAGCTGCATTGGTTGCCTTATCTCAGTAATTAGGCAAAAGAGCTACTAGAGTGTGTAAGCTCCTACAAAAGGTATATTCCCTACACCACCTTACTACTATATGGATGTCATCATATATGGATGTCATCATATGATACCATTCTTGTTGAGCTCCATAATAAACGTATTATAGACATGACAATTGAAACCAATGCTCTTAAATCCAGCTGCATATATCAATCCAAATAATTCATGTTGTTGCCGCTCCCTTCCTCCCTGTTTTTGAATCATCATATGCATATCAAGTAGTGATTTAACCTTTGCCTTGAAAAATTGGAAGAACTTGCACCATAGCAAGAACCTTTCCATCATATGGAAGAGCGCTGTAGCAGTTCTTCAATATCTTCAAGCAGTCATCGTCGCCCCAATTATTGAGTATCCATTATCAAAGATAAATAATCTCATGGTTAGTATTTGAATTCTGAAAAATAGATTTATCACCTTTCTTAAGCACAGAGTATTATTGACAAAGCATATAATGCTGAGAAGCATTAAAAGAATGTTAAAAATCAAAGGCAAATTATACTTTACCACCCTAGAGTATCAACTTTGTGACAACGTCTCCACGGAACTTTCAATCTGCGCACCCTCTAAACTAGGCTCAAATGTTACAAAAATGAGAAAGATGAATAAGTATACCCCTTTATCACACATTCCCCCATTCTAGCAAACCAAATAGCATCATGTCAAAACAACAAATCCCATGAATGCCACCCTTGAGATAAACAGGCAGAGTTATTTTTTTCTTTAGTATAAACATCATGTACGTAGAAAAATAAAAAAGACTAAATGGCTTGCAAAAATTAACCAAGTTTCTTATATCTCATCCGTATCGTCCTAAGCTTCAAATGTGGGTAACAAAAAGAAGTGACGTAGTTATTAGTCATTCTTCAAGCTCGAGGATAGGAGAAAACATCCTAGGGACATTGTATTTGGGAGGCATTTTGGTTCCTGGCAATCGCATGGTAGCCCTACTAACAATAAATAATCTTGCCAAAGTATCCTGGTAAACCAATAAGAGATGCAAACACCAATTTTATAACAATGCCTTCCAATTTGTTAACGAGGATTTCAATCATTTTTTTTTCATTTCCAGTATTTAAGATCCAATTTGGATGGTGATAGACAAAGTGAAACAATTTTCTCAAATTATGGGGCTAATCACCAATAATGAAAAGCATAATTTCAACAAAGTTTGCAGAAATTGTTGATAGCGCTTAAAAGACACAGGACATTATTATTGCATTGTTGCAGTAATGCCATTACAACATCAATCAGGTGGGCAGTCAAACAATCATTTTCCATGCTACAAATTTATTTGCTAAATGTTTCTAAGCGAAAGAGAAAAATGAGCCTCAAGTCAACAATAAAAGTAAGGAACAATGCCAGAAAGATACAAAATTGAAAATTCACCTTCAAAATTATTGCATCTCCTTTTGGAACACTTTCGAACATATCTCCAGCTAGCTACATGTTTTACACCTGCATGATAAATTAACACCCCCTTTAATCTATAGATTCTGTCAAACAATCGCGAACAGCTGTCTAGACTCTCAAAAGTACAACCATTCATTAGCAATTCATGTATGGTAAAATTTGGTTAACTGGATCTAGCTAATCAATCTCCATAGTATTAGTCTCCAAAAGATTTTAGCCATCTCTCTAATAACTTAGAAACATTTTATTTTTTTTGTGGCATGACATGGTATATGGGAATTGATAATATGAAAGTTACAGAGACCATCTACTTTAAACTTAGAAAAGTTTTTTTTGTGGCATCTCTCCTTCCCTCTCACTCTCTCCTATCTACTTCAACATAAAAACATTGTTTGTTGCATGGAAATTAACATTATGAAGGTTGAAGAGATCATCTACTTTAACTTAGAAACAGTTTTTTTTTTTTTTTTGGCATCATACATGGGCCTTGAGAATATGAAGGTTGCAGATATCAGAACAATAGAGATGTGGCAAACTGCACTTAAAACAACTGAAGTGGGAAAACATCGGATTCATTGCATATCCAACGATTTTTTGATCATTTTAATCCCAAAATCTGATAAGGAAATTTAACGAATTAAGAAATTACCATTGGGAGAAACAACACAATATCTTAAACAATATTATTTTTAAAAAACGTACTTGATGAACAGACAACATACCAGGATAAGGTGGGGTATGTTGTATAACATGAGGCATGTCGAAATTAATGCCCTTAATTTTGGGGTATTTTGAAATGATTAAGCTAAGGGCCACTCCTATTCCACCACCAACGTCAACGATCTGCTTGAGGTTCTCAAAACCATCATAGGACTCGAGCATCTTCTTAACAAGTAAGGTAGTGTGGTTGAACATGGCTGTGTTGAAAACTTGACTGAACCTAGGGTCCCTGCTAGCGTATTCATAGCCGTGCATTCCATGGACCCTGTTAAATGGAACTCCGCCTTCAAGAACTGCATCCTTCACTTGAGACCTAACATTCAATTTAGAGAATAATATCATAATAATATTAGAGTAAAATCAAGGAAAATTAAAAAATGTTTGGTTTATTGACAAAGTCCTCTGAAGATGATGATTTCGTTCGTGGGTTTTCCCTTAATTGAGGCAAATGTATTGTGAATTCAAGTAATTCTTCTTGGAAACTTCCTCGAATTTTTCATTACAGTATAAAGGAACGAAATAGAATGCAGGAATCATTAAAAAGAAAAGAAACGAAAGAGGAATAAAATGTTGGAAATAATTTTGGATGGTGCACAAATTCTCATTGATATAAAATAATTACAGTATGAAATTAATATTCTAATAAATAAAATAAAAGAGATGAAAAGTAGAGTATAGAAAGATCTCACAATATGCTATAGAATCACGCAAGAGCGTTGTTCTTAAAGGTTAATTCGTGCCTCCCGGTGTATATAACTCAATGCAATCGAATCTCTTAACACGCAGCCTCCCAGGATTAGACTATAGTGTCTATCTTCGTTAAGGACGCACTTCCAATAATGAAGACTAGTAAAGCAACCCTTTAATCTTCTTGATAAACAAAATCACATAGAGAAAATACAAGAAATAAAAGACAATAGGTGGACATTGCCCCTAATTATTTGCTTCTATAATGCGTATATAACTAAGTAAAAAAAAAATCTTTTTGATAAAGAGTATATCATATAGTGCTCTTTGGTGGCTTTATAAAAAGAATTAGTGGGCTATTGATTCATGCTATTAAATTGCATGAATATATGTAACTGTCATGAAAAGTTTAATACCAACGGTCATACATATATAATCTTGAAGATATATAGACCAAACGGTCAAATAATTAAATGCCATAAAATCTTGTTAATGGACAAATCCCTATAGACCTTGGTCAATACCAGTTTTTCCAAGCAAGGGTCAAAAAGGTAGAAAACTAAATTAAAGATGTTTCAGTTTTCTTTTCTTTTTTTCTCCATAAAAACTGGTTTGATACTCAACGGTAAAAAATTGGTTTAAGACCCAATGGTAATAAGAAAAAATATTAAAGTAATAATAAATCATAATTGAATAATAAAAGATTGTTTGTAACATCATAACAGTCCCCCACATGTTACAAACAATTGAATAGGAGGAGATTGAAAGCATGCATGGATGTGGTACTCGAAGTTTTAACCGCACTTAGGATAAATAAGTAGGAACTTAATGAATTGTGGTATAGTTAAACTCTTTTAACCAAATCCACAAGTTAAACAAACTTATCATCCACATAACTTTCTCCGAAAACAAAAAATTAAATCAAATCAAATAAACAAAAAGTCAAATCAAATCAAATAAAGAAAATTGGGTTGTTCTATAGCGGGTTGGCACCTTATACAGGCCATGCGCCTCTGGGTTTCATGAGTACTCTAAAGACTTGCCAAAGTCTCATAAGAAGCGGCACCACCTCCACACTCACATAGATGGCGTCCATCACATCCCAACAAGTA
>NC_081547.1:6989978-7033232 GCF_901000735.1 Corylus avellana | reverse complement strand
ATGTCCTGTGTCTTTTAAGCACTATCAACAATTTCTGTAAACTTTGTTGAGACTACGCTTTTCAATATTGGTTATTGGCCCCATAATTTGAGAAAGTTGTCTCACTTTTGTCTCTCACCATCTAAATTGGATCTTAAATACTGGAAATGAAAAAAAATGATTGAAATCCTCGTTAACAAATTGGAAGGCATTGTTATAAAATTGGTGTTTGCATCTCTTATGGGTTTACCAGAATACTTTGGCAAGATTATTGTTAGTAGGGCTACCATGCGATTGTCAGGAACCAAAATGTCTCCCAAATACAATGTCTCCAGGATGTTTTCTCCTATCCTTGAGCTTGAAGAATGACTAATAACTACGTCACTTCTTTTTGTTACCCACATTTGAAGCTGAGAAAGATACGGAAGAGATATAAAAAACTTGGTTAATTTTTGCAAGCTGTTTAATCTTTTTTATTTTTTATTTTTCTACATACATGATGTTTATTCTAAAGAAAAAAAAAAAAAAAAAAAAAAACTCTGCCTGTTTATCTCAAGGGTGGCATTCATGGGATTTGTTGTTTTGACATGATGGTATTTGGTTTGCTAGAATGGGGGAATGTGTGATAAAGGGGTATACTTATTCATCTTTCTCATTTTTGTAACATTTGAGCCTAATTTAGAGGGTGCCCAAATTGAAAATTCCGTGGAGACGTTGCCACAAAGTTGATACTCTAGGGTGGTAAAGTATAATTTGCCTTTGATCTTTAACATTCTTTTAATGCTTCTCAGCATTATATGCTTTGTCAATAATACTCTGTGCTTAAGAAAGGTGATAAATCTATTTTTCAGAATTCAAATACTAACCATGAGATTATTTTTCTTTGATAGTCGATACTCAATATATAATTGGGCGACGATGACTGCGTGAAGATATTGAAGAACTGCTACAGCGCTCTTCCATACGATGGAAAGGTTCTTGCATGCTATGGTGCAAGTTCTTCCAATATTTCCAGAGATTACCACTTATGCAAAGGTTAAATCACTACTTGATATGCATATGATGATTCAAAAACCGGGAGGAAGGGAGCGGCAGCAACATGAATTATTTGGATTGATATATGCAGCTGGATTTAAGAGCATTGGTTTCAATTGTCATGTCTATAATACGTTTATTATGGAGCTCAACAAGAATGGTATCATATGATGACATCCATATAGTAGTAAGGTGGTGTAGGGAATATACCTTTTGTAGGAGCTTACACACTCTAGTAGCTCTTTTGCCTAATTACTGAGATAAGGCAACCAATGCAGCTTCTGATGGCATTGTAATATCAGTATGCAGTTTCTGAAGGATTCCTCTAGTTTTTCAAATGGAAGTTGTGTTTACGACTAAATATTACATGGGCTGGTTGAATTCTTTGCCAAGTTCAATTCGGCTTTCACACATTAGCAACTCAGCCGTATAAGTGGTTCAACATGTCATGGGCTTTGTTCCCACGTGAGAAATGTATGAAGTGATTTATGATCCAATTTTATTATCAAATCTTGAATTTATTTTTTAGCTCTGTTTCACACTCAATTTTGGCTTTCAATACGTCAAAATTTGGTATTCAATGTGAAATAACAAATTGTTCTTCTTTGAGTAATCTTTCCAACGCATTTGGCATTGCCTTAATCCGAATTTTGAACAAGAAGTTATAGCCAAAACAGTACAATCAATTTTATGGCGGAGTTGTAGGATCTAATTTCACCAATTTTTCTTCTTTATTTGCCAAACTCCTGGGGTACCTGCAAAACATAAAAATCACATAATAAGATTAAATAAAATATAAAATAATCCTAACAAAGTATGAATTAAACATATAAAATACATACT
Source organism: Corylus avellana (assembly GCF_901000735.1). Lineage (NCBI taxonomy): Eukaryota > Viridiplantae > Streptophyta > Magnoliopsida > Fagales > Betulaceae > Corylus > Corylus avellana. Next base: position 7,031,375 of record NC_081547.1, on the reverse strand, counting down.
ATAACGTGCACATCTGCAAGTACCGAGCTATATAGAACCTGTGTTTAAATGAATAACTTTGAGTTGTTGGATTTTTTTTTTTTTTTTGGAAGGCCGCATGATGTTTTCAGAACTAGACGTTAACCGTATAAACGAAGTTAAAATTCGACGTCATCATTAATTTTTTAACAGTACATATTATGTAGTTTTATTTTACAACTACATAATCTTATCTTATCTTATCTTTTATATATATATAGAGAGAGCCATGTCAAACTCAAACTTAAAGAGTGGTGGGTGCTAAAGATTTTCAAGCTCACCATTGTCCATGGGTATTAAACTTCTATTTTTATAAAAATTTATGAGCCATTCAATGAAAAAATATTGATTCAAAATTAAGAGATCTATTAATAGAATAAGAAAATCAAATTAGAGATAATGAATTAAATTTACGTAAAATGAAAGCAAATATATAATGGAACAATAATTAAGCTTTGTCGGCTAAGTTAAGGTTGAAAAGAAGACGTACAACAAAGGAATAGAACTTGTGTCAAATCGAGAAGAATTATTTGAATCTACAGATTTTATTTTGTTTTATTACAGAAATAAATTGTTATATGGTTTATTTATTTTTTATTTTTTTAATTTAACAGTATATATATGGTTTATCTTTATTTTTTTTGAAATCATATCACTGATATTGCATTAGAAAAAATCAACTGGTCTAATGCTCATTGCGTGGCAGAATTAGAACCACCTTCATACGTATGGCTTATAAATCGATAAATATTTGATTAAACTTGCAAATATCTAAACAAATATATATAAAGCAGACTAGCTTCGATCGTCACTCCAAGTTTCTATAATGGCTACCTCTCTAAAGAAATTGACCCCAAAAATTAATGAGAATGAAGAAGAGAGCTTCACGTATGCACTGCAGGTGGCGGGCTCCCTTGTGGTGCCCATGACCTTGCGATCGGCCGTAGAGCTTGGCGTTTTTGAAATTCTAGCAAAAGCGGGTTCGGGAGCTAAGCTCTCCCCTACACAGATTGTTCAACAGATGCCAACCAAGAACCCTGAGGTACCCACGATGTTGGACTGTATTCTGAGGATGCTAGCCACCCACTCTCTGCTTGGTTGCTTTGTGGCTGCTGATGACTCTGGATCTTTGCAGAGGCTTTATAGTCTTTCTGATGTGTCTAAACACTTCGTCTGCAAGGAAGATGGTGTCTCTTTGGGACCTTTCACAGCCTTGATTCATGACAAGGTCTTCTTAGATAGCTGGTCTGTTTTCTATTTTCACCTCCACTTTTTCTTCTTTTCCCACCTTTTTCTGTTCATACTTAGTTTGTTTTCTTCTTTTGTTTATTTTTTTTTCCAAAAAAAAAAACAAAAAAAATTAGTCGACAATCTTTCATCATATTGGTACAATGGACATGTGAATCCATGGTTGAATTGGTAGAAGGAATGATTAAAAAATTATTAGGAGAATGATGTATAACATGACTTTTCTTTAAAATTGGTGGAGCAAATAAATTCAACATGCATACTAACTATCCTCCATAGTACGTGAGATAAACTGGGTCTTTCTCAATAATAATAATATATATATATTTTTTTTTGAAGATAATGATACTGATCTCATTAAAAGATGAAAGTCAAAATTAAGCATGAAGTTTATGCAACACAGAGCAACTTAAAACTCTGTCAAATCTTAACCAAAGCCAAGATGCGACTTCACCAACCTGCTAACCTATGTCTAATGTCAAATCTTTCGATACTAGATCACATCTGCTCCAGGCAGATTTCAACAAATACATAGGTGTAGCCCATAACTAAACCCCCACAATCCAAGGCCAGGGGACTAACTCACATCCACAAGCCAATAGGCCAGGACGCCTTATTAAAAGAAAAAAAAACTATTGTTAACCCATGTACAAATATATTTAAGTAATAGGTCTACTTCGAGCAGACTAGATCTACGACAAGTAGCTAAAAAACGATAACAAAAAAAAAAAAAAAACCTAAATAATAATAAAAATAAAAAACTAAAAAACTAAAAAACTCCACAAGCAGTAGTGGAGGAGCACGGTATCGTAAACATCCTCAGGAAGATGCACCAAAGCTGATGAAGACAATTAGATCTAAAAAAGATAAAACTAGATACGGATCATTAGGCAGGTACCTAAAAATACATAGCAGGGGGGAAAGGCATGAGTATTCTTTGCGAGGAGAGGAGGAGGGAAGATGGAAAAATAGAATCTTCTCCTTAAAGCTTTCTTTTTGTTGCTTAAAAGGAAGAGAGGAGGAGATGGTTTCTAGAGAGGGCAGAGTCTTTCCCCCTAGAAGCAGTTTTAGAAAGATAACAATTTCAATAATAATTTCTCAATATTCGTCCTAATTAAATGCCTTTCTCTCTCTCTCTCTCTCTATCTATCGTTACTATAAGAAGTTAGTCCCGCTTAGAAAAAAAAAAAAAAAAAAAGTAGTTTATGGATAAATTAATGACAAAGTTTTCTTCCAAAATTGGTTGGATAGGAATGACATAATTGGAAGAAATTTTATTAAAAAGGTATGTGGTCTTCCAACTTTGCATGTGTTTCTTACATACAAAATAGACACATAGCATTTTTATAGATTGGGATGGAGAAAATCTTTGTCCATGTATAAATATGCTCTTAAATGACCATTTGCCCCCAATAGCTTAAAATGATAGGAAAAAAGTAAATTTAATAATTTAATGAATACTTTACATCTCTCGCATGTGGGTAGGGGTGCAAAGGTGGGCGGTTTTTAACCGCCCGCTAACCGCTAACCGCTATAACCGCCAACCGCCTAACCGCCTAACCGTCTAACCGCATTAACCGCTAACCGCCTAACCGCCATAACCGCCTAGCGGTTAGCGGTTAGCGGTTAATGGGTCTACTAACCGTAACCGCTAACCGCTAACCGCCTTTTTATATAATATATTTTTATAATTATAATTATAAAAATATTTATACATATAACATAATCACTTGATCATTAAATCACAATTTTTTTTTAAAATAATTAAATCACAATTTGAGTATTAATATATTATCACTATAATTTATATGATTATATCATATAATCACTTGATCATTAAATCACAATTTTTTTAAAAAAATAATTAAATCACAATTTGAGTATTAATATATTATCACTATAATTTATATGATTATATCACATGAGATTGATTAATAAATCATTTGATTATATAATAACAAATTATACATATATAATATGACATAACTCATAAGTATACTAATTCATACTAATACAACAATTAAATATCTAGAAACTTATTTCCAATGTATGTTATAAACCTATAAGTTTATATAAGTCTACATATGTATATGAATAATATAAATGTATAATATCAATAGTTAATCATATGATTCAATGACAATTCAAATACTTTATTCAAGACTTCAAGTGAATCATATTATTAATGTACAATGATGATATGATTCGTATAATATCAAATTAAGTAATTGACATTGGATTAAACAATGACCAATGTGTTACTTATAAACATAATTTAAGTATTAATGTATTATCATTATAATTTTAGTAATTTATATATTATCACTATAATTGATATGATTATATCACATGATGACTTGATCATTAAATCATATGATTATATAATAATAAATAATACATATATAATATGACATAACTCATAAGTCATAAGTCTACAAGTTAATCATATGATTCATGTACAATGATAATCACAATTGATTCAATTGAATTAAACAATATATTACTTATAACTACAAGTCTACAATTTAATTAAAGCATTATTAGATACTTTAGGAATTTAGGATTTAGGAGTTTGAACATTACCATTTACCATTAGATATTAAGTTCAATTCAAAGAAAAAAGATTATAAGTAAATATGATAAGAATTTAAATAATTAATCATATGAATCATATGATATAATTTAATGAGACTATATGATTATATAATATCAAATTAAGTAATTGACATTAGATTCAACAATGTGTTACTTATAATCACAATTGAAGTATTAATGTATTTTTTGAACATTTTTTAGAAAAAAGAAATTTAACCATTTTTTGAAAGAAAAAAAAAAAGAAAATTAACAATTTTGAACAATTTTGAATTTTATATATATATATATATATATATATATATATGCTTATAGTTATATTATATGCATATTGAATAATATAAATGTATAAGATAAATATTTAACTATATGATCCAATTACAATTCCAATACTTAATCAATTATTCATGTACAATGACAATGACAATGTGATTCATATAATATCAAATTAAGTAATTGACATTGGATTAAACAATGTGTTACTTATAACTACAATTGAAGTATTTTTGTTTGTTTGTAAGTTTATAAGATTAACACTTAATCATATGATCCAATGACAATTCAAATATTTATAGCAATTGGGCCCAAGAAGATATTAAAAATACAAGAAAAAAAAATGAGGGTAAAAAAAAGCTCAAAAAAAAAAGCAAAAAAAAAAAAGCCCAATTTTAAAAAAGCGGTTAGCGGGCGGTTATCTATTTCACTAACCGCTAACCGCTAACCGCCTAGCCGCTAGGGCGGTTACGGTTAGCGGTTATTGCCACTAACCGCTAACCGTAACCGCCTTTGCACCCCTACATGTGGGCTTAAAGCCTCTTTTAATAGGTGAGGCTCAACACATGGAATATTTAATTTAAATGGGGTGAATTGATGGAATTAAGATTTGAACTCATGACCTATAACTCTGATACCATGTTAAGCTTTTAAAAAAAGTGGTGATTTAAAATGGTATTAGAGCCAGAGGTTCTAACTTCGAACGTTGCCTTCGTCATTCATTACTCATTTCAATTAAATATTCCGCATGTTGAGTCTCACTTATCAAAAATGGAGTTTGAGTTAGAACTTTTGTGCTTCTGATCTTTTATCAATGAATTCCGAAAGGTTCCCGTTCAAAAAAAAAAAAAAAAAAAAAAAAAAAAAAATTGAGTCCACACATGAGAGGAAGTATTAAAGTATTGATTAAATTATTAAATGATTTCTTCCTATTAGCTTAAATTTTTAGAACAAGTGGCGATTTAACATATGTAAGAATTTAATGTCTCATACGACATAAAAAGATTATTAAACTCCAATGTTATAAGGTTATTTAATCATAATCCTATTAAACTATTAGGTTATTTAATCCATTTGTCAAATAAGAGAAGTGGTTTTTTTTTTTAGCCTATACCCTATAAATTTACACAAAATATATCCATAAGTTTGGTGTAACTAATTAAGATGGTTAAGTGAAAGAACCTGTTTTGTAGTGTTTATATATACTTTCAAAATATAATAAATCATGATAATTAAGATGTTAGAATTTATAGAACATTAAGTTTACACACGTATCAGAGACGACTAAGTTGTAACTTTCATGAATTTCTATTGTACCAATATATTATTTTATACGTACGTATATTCTTATGCAAATCTGTTATAGAATTTATTTGTAATTAATTAAGGCATGACCTTTTGAATTTTTCAATTGTCACTGTGCCGATGTTCATGATTTTTGTGCGAACTGTAACATCTGTATACTCTATGATTTTAACGTGTTTGAAACTTATTACTATATAGAACCATTATTTTTATACCCTATAAAACAAAAAGGAGAAAGATTTTTTGAATTTTTTTTTTTTGAGTATTTTGTTTTGTTTTTTTTGTTTTTGTTTTTTCTTTTAATTGGTGTTGCAATTTTTTTTTTTTTTTTTTTTTTACAAGTTGTTTGTTAATGTTTTGACTTTTTTAGTAAAAAGAAAAAAAAAAAAAATTAAGAGTGGATTATCAAACAATTTTTTTAAGCTAGTCCACTTGTTTATGAAAATATTGCACAGTTATGCCTAAAGTGCTTTTGGTGTGCAAAGTTATCGAGGTGTTTTTTTTTTTTTTTTGATATGTCCGCACAAGAGAAGGAGGAGGAGAAATTCGAACTAGTGACCCCCGCTTTATGAGGCGTGGTCCACAGCCGATTGAGCTACCCATTAGGGACAGCGGGGTGGTTATTAACCACTAATAATCATATAATCGCATAGGCCAATTGCAGTTAGTGATTTTAGTGGTAGACAAAAGCGGTTAATAATTGTGAACCGATTTCTTTACTTAAAGATATATAAAAAGTGGGAATGACTTTCAAACAGTAACTTTTCTTTTGCACTTTAAATTTATTATTTTATTTTTACTCTTTGTTCATTATGATTTAGCTAGATAAGGTTATTTTTGCCTTTTGACATTTCTTTAGATTACAAAACTACTAATTTGCCCTTCCTGTATCTAATAAATTTAAAAAGTTGTTTGGATATTTTTGTCTTTTATATTTAAATTATCATTTTGCCTTTTGAGTATGTAAAGGGTGAAACTTTTTTAGAGAGATTTTTTTTTGTCTTTTATGAAGGTACCTTCAGAAGGAATGGGCGATCTCAGCACTCAGCAGCCTTTAATATTTCTGCCAACTCTATCAGTCTATTGTGTCAAACTCAAGATTTTCTTCAGTGTTTTCTTTGATTTTTTGTAAGAAATTCACCGGCTCTTCAGAGAGATGAAGATATGTTCTACCAACTCTATCAACAACCGCCTGGATTTTCGGCTAAAAATCTGGTGTCTTCGGTCGTTGAAGATATAAGCTCAATAGATAAAAACCAAAAATTCCAGTCCTTTTGCTATCGCTGAAGAGAGAAGCAGCTGCTCATCACAAATTCTCTCCACTATAAGGTATATTTTTCTCTTCGATTTTAATTCTTTGCTCTAAAATCTATTGATTTTGTTTTGAGAGAGAGAAAGAGCGAGGAAGAGGAGGGTATTCTGTATTGGTTGGTTGATTCGAAGATTGTTGTTATGTGGTATGTGAGATTTTGCTTATTGTGAATAACGTACTAATATGCGGTTGGTTTGGATTTTCTGGGATAGGTTTCCTTATGATTTGGCTTATGGGTATTGGTTTGAAATATGTGATTGAAGGTATTTTTTTTTTTTTTTCTTTTCTTTTTCTAAGCAAATAAAGAAAAAATTGTGGTTTGCTATTTATTCTCGTGGTTTGGCAGCGTAATTGGACAGTGTAATTGGACAAAATTATCGGGCTACAGCTGAACATGTAATTCTGGTGATTTTGTTAAGAAGAAAACTGTGGCTTCGGTTACAAGAGAAGAGTATGTTGAGAAGGTAATAAAGATTTGCTATTGTTTATTGTTGATGGATGTGTAATTTGCATGATGAAGGGTGTGATTGGGTGCCTATGACGTGAGCTTGTTGTAGAGAAATAATTTTTCGAAAAAAAATCGAGGAAGAGAAGGAGAAGCTTCAGAAGCAACAAGATTGAGTTCTTATAGAATTTTGTGAAATTTAGTGTCTTTTTTAGTGAGGTTTTTTGTTTGTCTTGTTTGATGGTTAATTTTTTTTGTTCGTTGTATTATAGGGAGGAAGAAATTCAATTAAGGCACATTGAGGTTACAATTTTTCATGAAACCTTTCAAACTTTTTCCCTTTGTATGGGGGTTAAGTGTGTATGCGGTTACTGTCTATATTTTACTCGTTCTGAAGTATTTGTTTTAATATTTTTGAGAGCTTGTTTTCATGACTATATATCAATTCTGAAAATTACTCGTCAACTTTTTTACTTACATGGACTGGTAAGATTTTTTTTCCCACATACTGCTTAAAGCATTAGCATGTTTCTATTGTTTGGTTGGATTGTATGCTATCTTGTTCTCTCTACCCCAATATTGTGGCAAGTTGATGGATATGATGTTGAAGTCTTTTTGTTTTGTGGATCTTTCTAAATATGTGCAATTATAAGTTTTGTGGCTGGAATATGGTCTATGGCATCAGATTCTTAGTTCTGAGTTGTGCAAAGAGAGAGAGAGGGGTCTAAATAGTGTGCCTGCCAAATTTTTTTTTTGTACAGAGGCTTGTTTGCACATATGCAGACAAATACACGTAAAAATGGTGCTCCAAGTTTTGTTGTCAGAGAGTTGTGGAAAGGTAGAGAATGCCTATATTCTTTGGTAGAGAAGGCCTATATCCTGTCGGACTACCAAATATGGTTTTCCCAGAATATGATGCTACAAACCTTGCTTATTGTTATTGTCATTTATCTTTAATGTTAACAAAGACTACAATGAAATAGGGAAAAAAAAAAAGAAAAGACTACAATGAAAAATATCTGCTTGAAAATAAAGAGAATCAAAATAGTGATATGCTTTTTGAACATCTAATGCTATGCCTTTGTTATGGTTTATTTTTATTTATGTTTTCCTTTGTAAATCCAACCTGGTTGCCAATGGTAATTGAGGAGCAGATTGGACACATCCTATTAGAATTGTAGCATTCATTTGCTGCTAGGTTTGGTGCTTAATCTTTTGGTTCATAGTAAGAAACAGTTGGAGATTGGATAAAAGGATGCTGACCGGGTGTCTTGCTATTATATACCTTACAAACAATATCCCTTTTGATTATATAAATAACTTATCCACATACATTCAAACTAGGACAGATTTGTGTGACTCTGTTAGCAAGTTCTAAAATTTTTTAATTATTCTGAGATTGGGTTTGTTATAATGCTAGATTTTGAAGAAGTCGAATAAAGTTTATATTTTTGAAGCGTTGGTCTAATTTGCAATATGATTGCTGATTGATTCGTATCTTAATATTTTTTGATAAGTAATATGTTGAAGATCATTTTAGAATAAGATTTACACTATATGTGTGCTTCTTTTCCTTGGTTCTATTGGTTAACAAATAGATTGGTGATATGTTGAGATTCCCATTTTTGTTTATGTGAAGGAAAGTGATTTGCACACGAGAAGAACTTGGCATACAAAGTTTGTTGATAAGATTTTGGAAGGCAGCGAAACCAATTAGTTTGGAAGTTTCATAGGCAATTGCAAAGTCGGAATAGGCCCTATGCAAGTACTAGCTAACCTGAAGGTACTATTTCAGTTCATTGTTTTTCATAGTCATTGTGTTTGACTCAAATGTAGAGATTTGCTTCGATATGTATTGGTAAGATTGTTACAGGTACAGTGATTGTTTGGTTGCTGATTGGCTATATATCTTTGTATAGTTCTTTTTTGGTTAGATTGTATCGTTCCTATTCTAATATATTTTGAATTGTACTACAATCAGGTTGCTTACTAGGGAGATCAATGCATAGACTAAGGGAGTGGCAACAAAAATTGAATGCAAGAGAAGAGATTGTCACATGGACTTAGGGTCTTTCGAAAAGAACTAAATTCAACAAAGACAAATAAATACATTTTTATTATATAGAATATTAACTTATTTTCCTATAATAGCATATTAAGAATACAAACACATGATCTCTTTTGTGGTTACAATATGTGTTTGCCCTTTATAGGAGTTTTTTTTTGTACTTCATATCTACTAACTTTTGTAATGTTATTCATGTGTAAGAATTTAAATGTGCACTTGTTTAAGGACGAAATATTGAATTTATGTTATTAATACTTTTTATAGATGATATTTAGATTTTAATGTTAAATATCACATAATGAATTACATATATTATTATTGAACACAGGAAATCAAGCACTTGCCATCCCACTAATATATATATATATATATATATATATATAATAACAAACTACAATATTTGTTCCGCCATTTAATGATTCAATAGATATTTTTGAGTTTAAATGTTTAAATCCATCACATATTTTGAAATAACAATATCGTTAAACCCAACCCCCTTATATTACAATATTAATGTTTTCGAGTTTAAACTGCGAATTGGGATAAACAAATTAATTAGATCATAATTCGAACATGTAGGCTGCCTCTTCCACTACCTAATCTCTCTATCGTTCATGTGAGCTTTGCTTGTCCTACAATTTGCGTTGGGTGATTGCTCTTGTGTCTGTTTATAATTAAGTGATTTTGACAAAATTAACCTAATACTAAATAAATAATATAACTATTGCAAGATTTTTGTTTACTTATAGTTGTTGTCATTGTAGAGTAACATCATGTGGTGCATGGGATAGACAGTGTAGTGAATTCCAAACTACTAAAGTTTAATTGTTCTAGATTCTGGTACATTCTTTAATGAATTTGTTGTGAAACTCATGAAATATATATATATATAGTTAAGATCTTGGAATTTATATAATATTTGTAGATTTATTTACAAAGTATTGCACGTACAATCCAGTACTTGTGCTGATTCTGGTCTGAATTCATTGATAGGTCTCAACTAAAAGATGCAATTCTTGAGGGAGGAATTGCATTCAACAGAGTTCATGGCATGCAGGTCTTCGAGTACTTGGGGTTGGAGCCCAGGTTCAACCGGGTTTTTGACGCAGCCATGTTCAACCACACAACCATTGTTATTAAGAATCCTTGACTCCTACAAAGGCTTCTAGCAACTCAAGCAATTCGTTGATGTCGCCGGCGGTCTAGGAGTCACTCTCAACTTGATCACTTCCAGATACCCCCATATCAAGGCCATTAATTTCGACTAGCCCCATGCTATACAACATTGATGCAACGTGGCTTAGTGGACTGCAGCGAAGAACATCAATAAGCAGCGGATAAATAACTCCAGATCTAGATTCTACCAAAGATCTAAGAATTCTTCTAAAAACAATAGATACTCTCAAAAGTTTAAAGGAAAAGAGGAATAAACTCAACTCTGAGTATTCTCATTAATTAAAATCAGTAATAATCAACAACTGTCTTTCTCTGGAAGCTATAAGCATATATTTATAGCTCAAAACCCTGAATATAATAAAATATGACATAAATACCTCCAAAACCCTAAACCTAATAAAATAACGCAATATTGACTCCCAAAACCCTAATCCTACTAAAACAAGGAAATAACGACAACTTAACCTAATTAAAACGAAGAAAATAACATAAAGGTCCGGCATGCGCTCGCTCGCAGCACGTGGGTGATCGATCGCAGTACCAGACGCCCAACTGTTATCCAATCTGCATAAAAAATGCCCCACATTATCCTGGTTAATTTGCTCTTCTTTTATATATATATAATGTTCTTCATAAGCTATATATATTTGTGTGTGTGGGGATAAGGAGAGGTGTTAATTAATTGGTGTTGTAGGTGTGGAACATGTCGGGGGAGACATGTTTGAAAGCGCTCCTAAGGGGGATGCCATTTTTATGATGGTGGGTTTGATTGATTTGTGTACTTTTTGTATATGAGTTGAAGAGAAATGGTGTTATAATTTGGATACATTTTGTAGTGTATACTCCATGATTGATGTGATGAACAGTGCTTGAAGCTGATGAAGAACTCCTACGAGGCTACACCAAATGATGGAAAGGTGATGGTTGTGGATGCAGTTCTTCCAATTATGCCTGAGATTGGCACTTCTATGAAGAGCAATTGTCAATCGGATGTGAGCGTGATGACTCTAGTTAACCCAGGAGGGAAGGAAAGGACGAAAGCAGAATTCATTGCCTTGGCAACTAAAGCAGGGTTTAGTGGCATCAGATATGAATCTTTTGTCCATAATCTTTGGGTTATGGAGTTCTTCAAGTAGATTGCTTGCTTGTAATATTAATTTGGAAATCTGTTGGGGATAAAATCTACTATGGGTCCCACTATGTCTCAACAACCCTTAATTATCTTATAAGGTCCTACGTTATCTTAACTACCTCACATTATCTCTCCACTATTTCAACTGATTCTTCAATCATCTGAAGGGAGAAGATCAAGGAAGTAGTTACAGAGATAAAACCCTATCAAAGAGAACTCAAGACATCGCTAAAGGGGATCAGTCATTATTTCTCAATATATTGCTAACTCCGGCTACATTTTGACCGCATATACGACTGCTAACTTAAGCACCGGAGGGTCTACGGGGCTTTCCCTGTAGACCCCTTTGACGCTCTTATTATTTTGTAGGAGCCCAAAGGTCACTGATTAGAGACGCCTCGAAGAACATGAAGATCACACCAAACGGAGACTGTTAGATCCAAAAAATGCATCAACAGTTTGGCGCCGTGTGGGAATTGACTAGGTTCTTGCAAAATCAAAATCCGTTGTGGGGGTGATAATGCGTTTGGGTGATACATCAACTAGCCGAAATTAGATCTACACAAATCTATAATCACGGACCCCAGATCAACTGCGTGGCGATCTGCTCATACATACACTAAATCGGTGTTTGCTTTCGTCATATCTACACTTACCCGATGGGTCTACACAGATTTACAATCATGGATCCCAAATCCACCCTATTGCGATCTACGTACACCAAATCGGCGTTTGCTTTCGTCCGATCCGCAAGATGAAGTTAAGGGGAGTTCAGCTAGGGACAAATTCATATAAAGTACCCGAAAGGAGGTGTCCCAGATCTACGTTTCATCAGGTTCACGAAAATAATTCTCCTACGTACAGATATTATGTGTGAGATTTCCACGCTCAACTGTGTCGACCAACGCTAAATCAGTATTCATGTGTCTAGGAGTACGAGATAAATCTTATTTTCATTCCCCTTTTTAGTAATTTATAACATGAATGAATATTTGTGTTTGATATGCGTGTCTAAAAAAGAAATGTCAAGTTTGACTTTTCAAAAAGATGAAGCCAACAAGTTGGTTGTCAAATATCCTAGAAAATGTGTCTCTTCTCACTTAAATTGTCATAAATGAACATGTGTGTTCAGAATTAAATTGTGCTTTGATTCGGCCTATCTTCATGCAGGTTCTCACACTTAGCAGTGACCTCTCCTACAGACCAGCGGCTAACGAGAAGGCCTCGCGCAACGCAACCTAGCTTAAAGATAGGCCGAATTCCCCCTGAGTCCCCGGTCGTTTCAAGGCTGCGTATCGCCATCCTCGAATCACTGATTCCGCGTCTCGTCATCCTCGGGGTCACCGGACATCAACATTAGACTCACTTCGTCTGCGGAAGCGCCAGCACCTTCGTCGGTGATCCATCATAGTCGTCAACAACCTCAGGTTTGCCGACGAACTAGCCGCGCTCTCCGACGAACCAGCGCCCCAGCGAGCACAGCACCTCACCTCTGTAAAGGTGCCACCAGGCCTCGGGCAATGCAATCCAGCCTCAAGAAACGCCAGAGTCGACCTAGTCTCGGACTCACCATGAACGAGCCTGCCTCGGACAGTGGGTCACCAAGTTCTGTCGTCGACGCGCCGACCCGGTCTCGGAATCACCATGAACAAGACTGCCTCGGACAGTGAGTCACTGTGGCCGTCGAAGAGCCAACCCAGCCTCGGGATCACCATGAACGTGCCCTTCTCAGTCGCCGAGCCTCGGGTCCATCTGAATGGGTTGCCTCAAGGATCGCCGAACCTCACATCTAATGTTGGTGAACTAGACTTAGGTTCATGTCCGCCCCGCCTGAGTGCAGCGTAAGTGTACCCAATGTGTGGTATTTCTGATTAGTTTTCAAGAAGACTCTTTCTTAATCGGGGTGCATTCACATGCAAAGCTTTACAAAGCTAACAACACCCAGATATTAAGAAAACATCTTCTGTGTTTCCTTGTCATTTATAATAAACTGTAATTTACAGCTACGCCATGATTATTATTGTTATTTTCTCCAAGCTTGGAGAAAAGGATTTTAATAACCCACGCAGGTAAAAAAGCTAGGAAGGACTTCGACGTTGACCATGCAGGTCCTCTTCGCTTAGCTACGTGGCTACGTCCCCTTAAGCTCAAGTGGAGCTCTTCATTGTGAACCTTTGCCGACCCTGCTACTACCGAGCAAACTTGCCGTCCTGAGAGGCGAAGCATTTACCAGTGATCCGAGTATGATTCGCCGGACCATGCCAAATATTCGCAGAGACCTGCTGTCCCAACACGCTAATCCATAGCGGGGAACAAAAATTGGCAGACTCATTCACCGAGCTTCTAAGCCTTGTCGAGTCTGCCAAGTCACCGAGCCACCGAGCCCACCTAAAGCGCCGACCAAGCCTCGGGTTCATCTGAACGAACTCCCCTTAGTTGCCTTACTCGGGTTCGCTGACCCTCTTTAGAGCCATCGACCCATACTCAGGTTCACCACTCCTCAACATCGCAGTTTCAGCCCAACAGTCTCGTGATCACCAGCGACCACGCCTATGTTCGCTGACTTCTGTTTTAAGGTCGCTGAGGTGACCCCGAGCTCACCTCAGGTTCACCAGCTCCTGCTTGTGGCTCTATTGACTGCATTGGAACTTTTTGTTTACAAGGACAGCTCCACAAAAAAAAAAAAAAAATGTTAGTCAGATTGCAGTACGCCCGTAGCAAGAGCGTTGCATGAAGACTTTGATAGAGGATTCCGAGGATAAAAAAGTCCGAAAAACTTCGAGAAAAATTTTCCAAGGATAAATTTCTGAGAAGAAATTTCCGAGAGTCAAAATTTCAAAGGGACAAAATCCGAGGAACAATCCCGAGAGTCACAACTCCAAAGGGAACAATTCCAAGGAAAAATCCCAAGAATTATAATTCCTAAGGAACAATTCCGAGGAAAAAATCCCCAGAGACAACTCTTAAGGGAAAAATTCTAAGAGAAAAATTCTGAGAAAAAATTCCGAGAGCCAACTGCTTTGAGAACACCAAGTCTTTAGCTTCAAGGAACCAAAATGACAACAATTTTCCAGGTTTATTAATGCTCAATTCGTTATTCTATTGCTTGGATGCATGCACACTACAAAAACCAATTTTTTTAGTCACGGACCAGTAGTAACGTGTATATGGGGTTAACACGTTACTAAAAAATTGTAACGTGGCTGGTAGTAACGTGGCAGTGTATGCCACGTCACTACAGTTTATAGGGAATTTTTTTTTTCTTCTAATTTTCTCCTGCATATACGACCTGATATACAACCTCTCGACAACCCAACATCAATAACCAATAATCCAACATCAATAATCAATAATCAATAATCAATAATCCAACATCAATAACCAATAATCCAACATCAATAATCAACCTTAATATATAACCACAATCTAACGTTATATAACATAAAATGGAGTGTAACTAATTAGTTATAACTTTATACAAACAACTAACGTGCAAATATGTAATAAAAAGTAAAATACAATACAACTAACGTTATACACAATACAACTAACGTTAAACAAACCTCGGATACACAAATCATCGTGACCAATAATCAATCATCTGCGCCGCATTAACTGCAAAAGATAAAACGAACAATCAATCGGCTAATTAGTTGACTTTTGTGATATAATATTTTAAACTCCTAATAAATAATTGTCACGTATACAACCTCGACATACATATTAACTATGTATGCACAAACACATATTAATTATACAAAGCACAAACACAAACACATATTAACTGTACAAACAATACATGTTTATTCAATGAGACAACTTCAACAAATATGGTACGATTAACTATACAAAGCTTCAAGCTCCAAGCACATATATATATACTTCCGGGGTGCTTGAACGACGGGTATAATGTATTGACAAACGAGACTTCTAACCAACCGGCGTCTGATGTTGGGTTTCATTGTGATCGTCCTCAGCTTCTACTCTTGCGTCATCTACACATATTACGTTGCAATTGTGTTATATACATACAATTGTGTTAAATGCGAACAAAGTTTATTTGACTCATAAGATAACCGTGTTAATCAAATAAAAACAATAAAAATATATTGTTACCTGATCTGCTATCAACTGAGGATCTCACAATCACTCGGGCTGGGGACTCCGCATCTTGCGGATTCCGGATAGTCGTCACATCCGGATCGGAGCCCATGCGTCTCGACCCCTCAAGGCTGCGAATCCAGGCCTCATACGCTGCCATCTGAGCAGCCACCTGCTCAGCAACCCATGCAGTCATCGCTGCAGTCACCGCAGTAGTAATCGCCTCACTCTGCTGCGTCAACTGCTCATCCATTTGCTCCCTATGCTTCTCCCTCTCAGATTGAATGGCTCTTTCAAATTCTTCGCGCGATATCATCTGGCCGCCCCGGTTCTGCGACCGTGTTTGGAACGGTGTATAGTATGAGCAGCTGGTACTGGGTGCGGGCAAGATATTCTTACTAACCCCTCGGACACGACCCACATACTCAAGCTTATTGTCGTGCGCCTGAGCATAAGCATCATCCGGTGTCCACCTAATTGTGCCTCGGGGCCCTTCTACCTGCTCCGCAGGGTCATTTTGCAATAACTCTTCCATCCGGCCCTATACATGAGCATTCACATTTATATACAATTGTTAAGACTCAATAAGTTAATACATAAAAAGAAATTCACGACAAGGTGTCTGCGACTTACGATTCTCTCTGCGGCCACCGGATTTGGACGGCTACCATCTGACTTTGTATGGGTCTTGATATATGTCTTTGCTCGCGTAGGAGCCTTGCCTGAACTAATAAACTACAATAAATTCAAAGCATCAATTAAATATTTATGATATATACTACGCAATATATCACAAATATGTATACTCATGGTAAGTAAGAGTAGTACCTCCTCATGTACGACCCTTGCATAGGTCTTCGAGCCTGTGTAATGCGGTGTTTCATTCTATGTGCGTATGTCTTTCATGTGCTGGCAATAAGCCTACGAACCCAATATGTACACATAATTAATCGCTAAGCCATCAAAGAATAATTAAAATTAACGAAAGTCAAATAGTTCGAAGTCATAACCTACTTGATAATCGGGATTACGCCATTTCCCCAACAATATTTTCACATCTCTGGGGTTGTACTTTGAAATGGTGTGAGCCATCCTTGCCGACACTGTCCCAGGAGTGTCGTCGCTCTGAATCATGAGTTTCTTCCTTAACTTGTGCCTCAAAAGCTTTTGCTTCTCGCCCATGTCTCTAAAAGCATCTTTTTTAATTGCTGCCATATCCGACCCAGGCATGATGTAGAAGTAATTCTGCATCAATTAACAACTATCGTATTAAAGCGTTTGTTGTTTCACAAAATTTAATTTTAAACTGGTACAAATCATAAATTATGAACATCTAAACTACACTTACCATCAATGACTCAAATAAATCTTCCTTGCTTTGTTCTGGTACATGCTTCCAGGGGTCGGATAGCCTGATAAAAGTTTCGATCTTGCACGTCTTCCCCATCATCCGTCTAAATTTTTTGCCGCTTTGTCCTACGGGCTGCCACACGCCATTATACTCCATGACCACCCTTTTCCCATCAGGAATGTCCCACAACTTGTGCGAGTCTTTTACGATCAACACCTCAAAGTTACCCGCCCTATCTGCAATGATGAAGTATAAATTAGCACACATATGGTTAAACATACATTATTTGAATTTATGTACTAATTAACTATATGTACCATCATACATAAATATGTACATATTTATGGTTCGGAATATCATACATACATACCTATCGTGCAAACCTGGTCAATAGTCAATGCTGGCCAAGCAAGGTCATCGTGATGCTCATCGTGCTGCTCACCTAGCCCATCATCCATGTCTTCACCAGATAGTGTCTCACTATCATCCATAGGTGCGCCGCTGTTTGGCTGCTGATCGAAAAAGCCATGCGGCAATGTGGGTGGCGGAGATGGCAAACGCATGGAGGCGCTAGGGTCGTAAGGACTAGGCTCATATCAATACCCAAACTGTGTAAAGGCCTGTTGGGCCTCTTGCCTCCGCGAGTATTTGGGATATATCAGCTGAAGTGGGGATTATGTCACAGGCATAATCATCTCTGGCATGTAACTGCCCGTCTACATTATCCGGAAGTATCGGTCGATACCCTGATTGCTGCTGCAGAAGCATAGCAACTTCCTGTGCCTCACTATCTGTCAGGACATGGTATGATCTCGACGTAGAAGCGGCTCCCCGCTGTCCTCTTGACTTCCCCCGAGTACTCATAGCAACCTGTGAAATACAGCACGCACCCAATTAGTTATGTGTATAGTGTGAGAAATATTCATTACATATATGACGCAAAAATTAATAAATGAAGAAATTTATAAGATATTGGACGCACGCAAAAATATTCACCCAATTAATGAACAAATTAATAAATAACAACAAGCCAATAAATGTAAAATATTTATTCCATATGAAATGACATACGCCTCGATTGGTGCAAAGCCGGGTTGGACATATTGGATGTCATCGTGCGGATCGTACAGCTGATTATTGTTCAAAGTGAGTGGCTCACTCTCGATCTCGTGATAGTTGGCATGAGGATCATCAGGCGTTTGACCCTGACCAACGTCGTATATGTTTCTAGGTTTCGTCCTCACCGCGCAAGCCCAATCTGGGTTCCTTTCATCTTCGACGTAAAAAACTTGTTCCACTTGGGAAACTAGTACATACGGCTCATCACTAATCAACTCCCCCTTGTGGACAAGGTTTTTGAAGTTGACAAGTGTTATGCCATACTCGTCCCCTGTACCCCCTGTCCCTTGTGGTGTCCGCTCAGTCACACTTGAACACAACATATTTTGTCTTGTCGTAATACTCTACCTCAAGTATTTGAGTTACTTTCTCGTAGTATGTTTCGCCATCAACAGTCGGCACGCACACGCCACTATTCTGAGACCTCTTTCCCACATCATGTGCTATAGTTCGAAAGAACTTGCCGTTTACCACATATCTATTATATTGGACTGCTGAGACCATCGGGCCTCTACAATGCATTACTAGTTTGGCACCCATATCCTTCCGAAGTCGATTGTCTGAACAATCGACCTACGAGTCATATACAATAATGACGAAGTTTTGTTAGTGCATTGATGAAACATTATGAAATTTATAAGGGGTGACATTAGTCTTACGTAGTCACAGTACCAATCGCAGAATTGCTCAAAATGTAGGGTTTCCAAATGATCATCCGTGATCGTTCGCCCCCTGTTTGCACTTTGTCTTATTGAATCCTTGTGTAGCCTACATTTTGAAATAAAATCAATTAAATTTAATTCACAACTAACGTTGTTGCATGATATGAGCATGCATATATTCATTACACAATACTAACGTCCGCAATTGGAGGAAGTCATCTGAGTTAAATAGGATGTAACGGTGAATCTATGTCAACGTGAGACGGTTGAGAACGACTCGGATTCCAGCCCTTTTAGGCCTATCCGGGTTTCGTTGCGGCCTATTGTGGAATGTCGGTGCGTTCTCTAAATACATCGAACAAAATGCCATCAACTCGGTTGCTATGTAGCCCTCCGCAATGCAACCCTCAGGAGCCGCTTTATTGCGCACACTTGATTTGAACACCCCGAGGCTCCTACATATCAAAACTAGCTAATTATTACATCTAATCATTGTTTTAAAATAAATAAATGGCAACAAAATTTTAGTTTTAATTTTTTTTCAGTAAATGTTACCTCTCTGCCGAATACATCCACCTATATTATACCGGTCCACCGAGTCGGCATTCACGGGCAAGATGCACCACAACATGAACCATACTTATGAAAAAATTGGGGGGGAATATCTGTTCCATCTTGCACATAGTCGTATAGATCCCATCCTCAAGTCGGGTTAGATCCTCTTGGGTTAACGCAGTTGAACATATGCCCCTGAAGAATGCAGAAATTTCAACCAGCGGTCTAACCACGTTACCGGGCAGTGATCCACGCAATGCAATCGGGAGAAGTTGTTGCATCAATACGTGATTGTCATGACTCTTCAAACCCGATATCGTCCGGTCCTTAAGTTTTACACATCGGGAAATGTTCGAGACATATCCGTCTGGCACCCTTATATTTCGAAGCACTTTTAGAAAACTAGTTTTATCCTCTTTGGACATTGTGTAGCAAGCATGAGGCATATAGATTCTTCCATCATCATTTGTGAAAGGATGAAGTGCTTGTCTCAAACCCATTTCTTGCAAGTCTTTTCATGCTTGAAGGTTGTCCTTCGTTTTCCCCTTAATGTCTAGAATTGTGCCAAGTATATTGTCCATCACATTTTTCTCTATGTCCATGACATCAAGGTTATGCCGCAATAAATTATCCTTCCAGTACGGTAAACGAAATAAAATACTTTTTTTCTTCCACAATATATTATCAGTTCTCTTCCTTTTTGCATGTGAAGTATCAATATTAACTGACTTACCAGCGCTCTCATCCCCAAATGCTATCCTTTCTAACTGTTTTAGGATTTCATCTCCATCTAAAACATCGGGGGCACATTCTAGTTCTCGGTTACCGTCAAATGTATTTCTTTTCCGCCTCCACGGATGATCCATGGGCAGGTATCGCCTATGCCCCATAAAGCAAAACTTATGTCCGTGTTTTAACCGTCTAAACCTTGTTGCATGTATACAGCAAGGGCATGCCTTTCCACCCCTTGTAGGCCACCCAAACAAGTCCGCGTATGCCGGAAAGTCATTAATTGTCCACATCAACTGCGCTCGGAGCATGAAATTCTTTTTCAAGGAGACATCAAATGTCCGTACCCCCACACTCCATAGTTGCTGTAATTCCTCAATTAACGGTTGCATGTACACATCTATATCCATTCCAGGTGAACTTGGACCTGGAATAATTAAGGATAATATGAAAGACGTTTGTTTCATGCACATCTAAGGAGGCAGGTTGTACGGTACAAGCATTACAGGCCAAGTACTATGGGATGTGGTCATGTTCCCAAAAGGATTAAATCCATCTGAGGTTAGGCCAAGTCTTACGTTCCTACTGTCTAATGAGAAGTCCGGATATAAATTGTCGAATGACTTCCATGCTTCGCCATCGGCAAGATGCCTCAATACGCCGTCCTTAGTGCGGCCTTCTGCATGCCACCTCATATAGGGTGCAGTATGCTTTGACATAAAAAGCCTCTGTAGTCGTGGTATGATGGGAAACCACTGCAAAACCTTGACCGGACGTCTCTTACTCGACGTTATGGGGTGGCCATCCTCGTCCAAATTAATTTCGTCCTCCCACTTAGATTCTCCACATTTAACACATGAATCTAAATCGTTATTGCCCTTCCAGAACAACATACAATTATTGCGATAAGCCGGAATCTTCTCATACCCGAGTCCCATGTCCCTTAGAAACCGTTTCGCCTCATATGTATTAACTGGCAAGGCTCCATCATCTGCAGGCACCAACTGTTGATTAGATCGAGGAAACACGAGAATATCGTATTGCTAACTCCACCTACACACTTCAAATTGTACAGATGTACAGTAGCACTTAGCTTGCTATGTTTGGTCTTATCATGAAGCGGTTTGTCTGCCTTTTTAAGTAATTCCTCGTACTTTCATATGTCACCTCCATCGGCTTCGTCATCCACAATGTCTTCTTCCTCTCCATGCACCTCAACCCGAGGCTCACTATTGTCAACTCTAACTTCGTGCATGCCGAATGCATCACGCAACATGGCGTGCATATTTCCACCCTGTTCAGAACTTGCACTCGCAGCTGCTGCCGGATGTGATGAATTCGAGCCATCCACAGGAGCTCTAACAGGCCTCTCGCCATGACAAATCCAGAATGTGTATTGGGGCCACATTCCTTTCCCCCTGTCAAGTGGTTGTATACCAAACATGGGGGGTGTCTCCTATTACAGCGACACGTCTTATAGGGGCACAAAATAAGTTTGTCGGGAGTGTCACAGTTCCTAACTGCAAATTCCACAAACGCTCTACATCCTTCTCTGTATTCCGTCGTACCCATTGACTTCTTCATCCAACTCTTGTCCATATTGTTACTACGTACATTAGAAACATAAATATGTAAGAATTACGCTAAACGTAAACATAAATGCATAACTATGGCCCATTGGAACCCTAACAGTGAATAAGTAAATTGTTGTTAATTACTTTATTGTTATTCTTTTATTTCATTTTGCTTTGTTGTTTTTTCTGCTAAAAGTTTACATGAATTGAAGTACTGAATTTTCAAACCTTAAACCACATTATAATACAAAATCAAAACCATTGTCATGGGTACCGTACTAGAAAAAAACATCTACGTTCGTTGTTTATTTAATAACATGTAGTCAAATATAAAGTTGCAAAACCTAAACCAAATTATATTAAACAAATTGAAAAGGTTGTAATTTGTTAGGAGGCCCTAAATAAAATAAATTTAAGTTATGTTTTTCTCCCAATTTATTGAAAAAAAAATAAAGTTACATAATTTTAATTTCATATGGGGACCCTAAATAAAATTCATGTAACTAGCTGCCTAGGTAGGTTTTTTTTTTTTTTTTTTTTTTTTTTTTTAAAAAAAAAAATTTTATTTGATAGCATTATGTATTTTTTATTATTATTTTTGTAATCATTTATATAAATGATTTATATAATCTATTTTCTATATTTTATGTATTATATAAGTGATCATTTATATAATATATAGGTTTGTAAAACATACACAAAATAAAAACATTTAGCTAATTTCAAACTACCTACCTAAAGACGTACATGTCTATAAATATTTTGCATGCATGCTCATATTGGACAATCTTACATTTCTATGTACGTACAAACATAGGACACTAAAAATAATCTATAGTTCAACCAAATTAATAAGTTAACTAGCTAACAAAAAAAAAGTAACATACACATATACAATATTTCTATAAACCCATACATTACAAGAATCAATTTTATATATATATACAAAATTTGAACATATATTTTTTCCCCTTACTGCAGAGAAAATTTTAAACTACCTATCAATATATACTTAAAAAAAAAACTATATATACATATACCTGATCGATGGGCGAAAAACAAGTGAGAGGTGAGTTGGCGGCCGGAGCTGAGTTCGCCGGCGAAGAGAGAAGATGGTGGCGTGAGGTGGTTGGCGGCCTGCTACAAAATCCGAATAATCTAGAAGCAAGGTGAAAAATGTGAGAGAAATATTGAGGAGAAGGTGGCTGGAAAATGTGAGAAGAAGAAAGAAAAAATTTGGAATGCAGGGGGAGGAAGTAGCTACGTGCACTGCGCGGGGGAGAAGAAGCAGAAGAAAAAAAAAGAGAAAAGGATCGGAGGAGAAGAAGCAGAACAGGGGAAAAAAGAAGAAGAAAAAAATAAAGGGACCATGCGCTTCTGACCATGCGCATGGTCCCGAGGAAACTTTTTGTAACGTGCCACATAGGCACGTTACTATTTTGTAGCGTGCCTCTGTGGCACGTTAGCAAATTGTAACGTGCCATATATATATATATATATAATTAATTTATATAAAGCTGTAATTTATATTAATATATACTTGCAAATTATTAATTAAGCTTAATAGTACTTAATTGATATATTATAAAGCATATTACATAATACTTGCAATTATAAAGCTTAATTTATTTTAAGTTTATTAATTGATCATAATTAATTAATTATCAACTTTTATATATATATATATATCAATTTAAATATGTGTAATATTACGCATATGGCGTGCATATATATATATTTTCACCATGCATGTTCAGGGATTGCATCTGCCAATTCCTTAATTTGGTTAATTAATTGATAGGATTAATCCTATCAATTACTGCATATCCTGACTATGAAATAAAGCATAGTGTTAATGTTATAGAGCTGATAGCGTCTAGCATGCTTGACACGCTTTTAGTGTTGTAAAACACAAGCACTAATGCATATTCTGTTGTAGAGGCATATCTTAGCCATATATTTTTTGGGTTTTGATCTTTCTCTGGGGACTCACATTTAGCATGAGATCTTTCTAGGGCCTGTCACAAAGTCGTAAGCCCCAATATTTTTTTAATCAAAATTATTATTAATATTTTTTTATCAAGATTACAAGAGTACACTTGTATAAAATATATACACTTGTAAAGAATGCATAAAAAAAAAATTCATCAAATATCTAAAAATATATATTTTTGAAAAATAAACTACTGGTTACGTATGAAAATGCCACGTTACCATATGGTAACGTGGTATTTTGCCACGTTATCGTATGGTAACGTGGCATTTTGCCACGTTACTATTATGGTAACGTGCTATTTTTGCACGTCACTGTATTGTAACGTGTAAAAAATACCACGTTACCAAAAATTATGTTAACGTGTTATATTTTAACACGTTACAATACAGTGATGTGGCACAAATCGTATGAACAGTTGCCACGTCACTAAACCCTAATATTTTTGTAGTGGCACTTGCTTGGTGTCTTTCTCATTTTGTGTAGAAAAAGTCCGAGAATGAAATTCCGAGACAAACTCAAAAAAATTTCGAGGAAGAAAAATTTCGAGAGTCCGAGAATGAAATTTCGAGAAAAACTCAGAAATTTTCTGAAGTAAAATTTCGAAAGTCCGAGGATGAATTTCCAAGGAGAAAATCCGAGGAGCAAATCTGAGAAGCAAAAAATCCAAGGAGCAAATTTCCCGAGGAGAAATATTTTGAGGATCACTCCACCTCCCGAGGCCCGAGCATCACTCCGCCTACAGAAGGCTGAGCCTCGCCCCACCAGATAAGTCCCTGTGAACTTATTTTATTGAGTTGAGAAATATGTGATTTTTTTAACCAACTATGAAAAAGCATGTTCACCTTTTGCATAGGTTTCACGTGTGTGTGTGTGTATATATATATATAAAGAGGCCTAGCTCTTTATGCAAAAACTCATTGACCTCATCAAGTTGATGACTATTGAATTCGTAAAAAGAAGACACCTTCTGCATTTAAAACCAAAAACAATATTTTTTTTTACATCAATTGTCATAAATAAGTATATGTATATTTACAATTGTTAAATGCTTTTGTCATTTACCAGAATCAAAGCACAATTTACAATTCTAAATACATATGCTTGATGAGAACCAAATATTGCATATTTAGAACCCTTAATTTGCATTTGCTAAGCCTTTAGTTTTATTATGTTCTGATGTTTTCGTTTGTTTTGGTGTTTTAGTGATTTGCTGGTTGTTAAGAGAAAAATGCGACTTTAAGATGAAATTTTCAATTCATTCCATTAATTTTGGGGCTTAAGACACTTCAGGGAGCAGTGGCAGCAAATTTGGATTGAGCGATGATTCGCACCCGACGAGTCCCACTAAAAAGGTGATATCTAGAGTTTTATACCTCGGATTGAAGCAATCTTGGTGTTATTGGAAAGCTAACTAAAATATTTACAAAGTCATGTTTCACAATAGTAGGCTAATTCCGGCTGGAAGTGTGCTTGAGCACACTCGCGCCCTGCGCCGCAAGAGACATGTTGCTCGAGTGCGATTGAGCGCACTCGGCCGACCTAGCAGTGCTAAAACCCTAAAATTAGCTTATAAATATCATTCTTTTCCATTTTAAACGGATAGAGACGCGCCAGGGGCACCATTCTTGGTCAATTTTCATGTTTTCTGGGTTTTTCTAGCTTGGAACTCGAATTCTTTTGTAAGTTTTTAATTTTAATGAAGTAATTTAGTTTCTTTAAGATTTATTTTGTCATGAGAGGCTAAATCTTCAACTAAGGTTGAAGATGAAGCCTCACCATTGATTTGTTTACATATTTTTATGTTTAGTCTGTACAATTTCGTCGTTTAATGTAATATATGTTCGTTTCAATTCAATTGTGTGACAAAATTGTGATTGATTGTTGTTTATAAATCGTGAAAACGTTGGATATTCATTGTGTTTCATCAAACAGATACAATTCATCTTTTGGTTTACTTTGGATATCCAATATCTTTTGTGCAAAGCATGGATGCATTGGATCTTTTGAACTAAACCAGATATGTTTTGTTTTTCGTAATAGAGATGGATTCATTGAATCTTTTAATAGGATTTTATAAAAACAAAAGAACATGCATGAGATTTTATTGAAATTTGGATGTATGAACAAACATAATTATATGTGCTTTGATTTGTTGAGGTGGATTCTGAAAACCTTAGTGTTTTTATCTTTTGATTTATTTTATTTGTTTTGTTTTCAATTTCAAATTCCCAAAATTTGGAACTAGGTTAAAATAGGATTAGTTTAGATAAGAATTAATTCTCATAAACACAATTCCCTGTGGATTGACCTCGCACTTGCACACACGCTATATTGAACACGACTCGTGCGCTTGCGAGTACAATTAAATTTGTACATCAAATTTTGGCGCCGTTGTCAGGAAGTTGTTTGTTTTTGTGAAAAATTGATTTTTGTTTAACTTGATTTTATTTTTCTACTAGTTTAGGTAGATTTTTGTTTCATTTTCTTTTTGCAATTTTTGTTTATTTTTATTTTTATCTATTTCTATTTTTTCTCATCTAACCATAAAAAATTAAAAAATTAAAAAAATTAAAAAAAAAAAAAAGAGTTTGGTTTCTGTTTTCATTTTTTTTTTGTTGCTGTTCTGCGAAATCTACTCCCTACTAGTGCGTTCGATCGCACCCCACTCGCACTCGAGCACATGGTAGCAAACGAAGCGCGCCTGCGCTCGATCCACCCCAGTTGCGCTCAAGCGCACAGCAAACATACGCTCGAGCACACACGAGCAACAGCAGCACACCTGCCGGACCAGTTCACACCTGCGCTCGATCGCTTCTCACCTGCGCTCGAGTGCACCTCCGCAGACTGCACCAAAATAGGCCATCACCTTGAATTTTACCAAACTTATGTTTGGTCCGTTTTGTGAGTTTTTGTTTTGAGTTTTTGTTTTTAATTTTTGGTATTTTTGTTTATTTTATTTTCAAAAAAAAAAAAAAACCAACAAAAAACAAAAAAAATTTGGTTAATGTTTCATGTGGAAGTGTGTTTTGTTTAAAGAGTGAGGATAAGCATGAATTTTCCTTTAGGTAATTCTAATGCTACCCTTAGTTGTAGGACACCCGCTCCTACCAACTATCCTCACCATTTTCACCCACATGGAACATGTTGATACTGCTCTAACCCTTATCATAGTTTAGGTAATTGTCCATCCTAGGGACAATTTTTCAATTTTTCACATGAGCAGATGAACACCAACTTCTCCAGTCCGGGGTCTGAATCAAATTTCAATTGCTACACCCCAGACTGGAGCAACCATTCTAATTTCTCGTGGCAAGCTAATGCTACAGGAAATTATGCTCCCCAATTTGATGAACTGCACCAGCCTGAATATCCGCAGTTCGACAACCAATCCTCTACCCCTTCACCCTGCAATTATCCTCCACAAGATTTATCATTGGAAACACCCTTAAAGCATTCATACAGTCTAATGCCCAAACCTTGCAAGAGCTTAAAAATGCCATCATGGTCAACTCCCAAGCCATAAATGAAGTGAAGAATGCAGCCATGGCCAACACTCAAGCAATTGAAAAGTTGGAAGGACAGCTTGGTCATTTAGTTGCTGAACTCACCAGAATAGAGGAAGAAGAGCTTCAAAGTCAGTTGATGGCTGAAAGGCACTTCATGATTGATGAGGATGATTCCAGCAATCCTTATCATGAGCATATCCAAACCACCACCCCAATTGAGAGAGAGAAAATTGTTGAGGAGACTATTGATGAGCCAAGTCTGGAGGACCCATTGGGAAAGTGCTTTGCTCAATTTGGATGTGACCTAGACCTTGACAAGTTACTTGAGCAAGTTGATGCTTTATTGGGCTCCACTCCCAAGATGCGAACTGAGAATGGAGAAACCATTGAGATATCATTCCCTAACTCACCCTCATTACCAACTGAGTCTTTCATTGTGGGTAACTATGAGGAGAAAGAAAAAGAGGAGCAAGTTGAGCAAATTGATCCCCTGCCAACACCAAGTCTATCCAATGACAAGGAAGTGAGTACTGAAGCTCATTTCTTCATCACAATCCCTCTTGAGACACTCCATGATCCCCAAGCTCCACTTATTCAATGTCTCAAAGAGCCATTTTATGCCAAGACTCTCAAGGATTTTTGCAAACAAGCAAGCAAACCTAGGAACCATCGTCCGAAGAAGATCCTTCGAAGCAAGCAAGTTGGCTACATAAGATGGCGAAACATCCTTTTAGAGGGATATCAAATTCTTAAGAAGAAAGGGTGCAAGGGATTGGTCGGATATCCAAATGATCGGGGAAAGCATTGTGTTTTGGTGTTCAAGTTTGGGGGACACCCTGGCCTTTGCACACTCGAGTTTCCTCATCCCATGGTATTTTATCTCTTGCCACATTGGGGACAATGTGTCATTTAAGTTTGGGGGTGTGGAAAAACACATTGTCTTTTTGTTTGTTTGTGTCTTTTTATTTGTTTTTATCTGTTTGATTTGTTAAATAATAATAATAATAATAATAATTGTGCTATGCTATTGATTGGGCATGAGTTACATCATAACTGTGGTTTGCATGTCATTAGTGTGTTTAACTTTTTGAACACTGCATGTCATTAGAAATCTGAGTCCTTTGACTCATTTGGTGGATTAGAGATACTTCACATGTTTGAGTTGATTATCACAAGCACACTAGTATAAAGTCTGTGAGGTATGAGATTTGGATTGATTAGGGTGTGCCTTGCGATTTGTAGGATGAAGTGTTGATGAAACCTTGGTTTGAGGATATATATATATATATATATATATATATATAATGTGTCACCATCAGTTTGAGCTTTTCATTGAGTAACCGAACTTCATGCCTCACTAAGCATTGAGTGTTCGCGTAAAAAGATGAGAAATTCAATTTGGTTGATTGTATGGCTAGTTTGGCTTCGTAACCTTTTTGACTTGAGTAATTAAGCCTTAGGGATGTTTTACATCTGGTGCCCTCAAACCATCTGGTTTGGGAGTCACTGGCCCAACACTTGTTACATAGATCAATTAGAAAGCTTAAGGGAGCCGAACATTGCACAGCCTACACAAAAAATAAAAATTAAAAAATTAAAAAATATTAATAATATATATATATATATATATATATATATATATATATATCTAGGAAGTATCGGCCAGAGCAACTCCTATCCACTGAACTTATTACTCAATTTAAGTGTCTCATCACTGATGCCACTCCTACCACATAGAATGGGGGGTACATATTCTATTTTTATATTATATGCATCTTATAACCAAATACATGCAGGAAACGTTCAATGTATGAGGAGTTTGTTCCCGAGCTGCCATTTAATGGCTACCAACAAGACGCTTTGCCTACTAAAGCCTTGAGCCCCGAGCACACCAAGGAGTTCCATTCCAAGATGCGAAGAAACTGGGCTTCCTAATTGCTCTAAATATTGAGCTCATGAAAAGCCATTTCACAATTTATGGGGTATCATGGTGGACAAAGGGAGCTCATTTCCAAGAAGCGGAACTTGCTTTTGGTGGCTTACAAGAACGTGATCAAAGAGCGTATAGTTTCATACGGCCGAGCATCACTCCTCCTTATACGGCCGAGCATCACTTTGCCTCTCCATGGCCGAGCATCGCTTCGCCACACCAAGGCCAAGCTTCGCTAAGCTACGCCGCTCCTTGCTGAGTCTATGATCGCCTCACCCTCGCTCACTATCGCCGAATCTTGCCGAAAGTTCACGTGATCCCGAGATTTCCTAGGAATCCGAACAAAAGGATCCCGAGAGTCACATATTCAAGAATGGGGGGTATCTAGTTTGAAGATCATCTTTGAAATTTGAAGAAACGGCTTGGTGAGTGCAAATGAGGTAGTCATCCCAGCCAGGGTTGGATCAAGAAGCATTTCGGCTCAAGTGCAATAATGAAAGCCTCAAGCTATACCTTGACATGCTATAGGAGAAGTGGGACTAGCCCCAAGAAACCATGGCAGCATAACAGGAGTGAGCGGCTTGACACTTCAATCAAAAGAGGCTCCTTGGTGGAACATAGTTGAGAGACATTCCCCTAGAACAATTCGGTGAGATACTCGAGGCTCTTTCCCGAGGACGTTTGTGTGGAACATAGTCAAAGAGACTATAACTCATTCTCTTTTGAGAAAAATAGCCGAAGAGGTTTCCCGAGGGGAGTTAGGGACAACATCCAATGACTTTCCAAACTAAACCTTTCGACCATAAAACCCATGGAATGTTTATGGGAGAAAACTGTCTTGAACCTAAAATCCTTCGTCAAGGAATGTTTAACGGTCAGACCAAAGCAGAGAGCTCGGATCAAGAACTTCGACAGGAGGTTCTAAGGAACTCTCTGGGGTCAAGCACTCATCCAAAGAGCTTCCCTGAGACCAATCTTGGGAAACATAACTAAGGCGCTTTTCCAGTCACTTTGGAAAAAAACCGAAGTTTTTCCGAGTCAAAAGGGAAGTACAATCGAAGTTTTCCCGAGTCAAGATGGAAGTACATCCAAAGTTTCCCCGAGTCTGAAGAAGACACTGCCAAAGAACTTTCCCGAGATCAAACTCGGGAAACATAACTAACGCACATTTCCAAGTTTAACCTGTCAAGAATGTAAATTCTTCAAAGAAGGTGTGTTCCAAAAAGGTTAAACAGCTAACCTGTCAAGAACGTAAATCCTTCAAAGAAGGTGTGTTCGAAAAAAGGTTAAACAGCTAACCTGTCAAGAACGTAAATCCTTCAAAGAAGGTGTGTTTGAAAAAGGTTAAGCAGCTAACATATCAAGAACTAAATCCTTCAAAGAAGGTGTGTTCGAAAAAGGTTAAACAGCCTCAAAAAAAATAACTTGCTAAGAACGTAAATCCTTCAAAGAAGGTGTGTTCAAAAAAGGTTAAACATTTCCTGAGGCCTAGCACAATCACATATAATTCATAAATTACTGTCAAGATTGCTAGGAGTGATGCATAAATAATATCATTGCAAGCAAATGAAATGACTAGCAGTTTGATCAACCCAAAAAGTCCTATTATTCCAAGTATATAATTACAAAATAGAAGGGCCAGCTTCGGGAGCTCCAAGGCTTCGGTCACAAATACGAATAAGATTCCCGATGCCCGACTAGTTGGATAAGTTAGCCATGGGAATCGGGGGGTAACTGTTAGGGATAAAATCAACTATGGGTCCCACTATCTCTCAACAACCCTTACTTATCTTATAAGGTCCTACATTATCTCATAAGGTCCTACGTTATCTCAACTACCTTACATTATCTCCCCACTATTTCAAATAATTCTTCAATCATCTGAAAGGAGAAGATCAAAGAAGCAGTGACAGAGATAAAACCCTATAAAAGAGACCTCAAGACATAGGTAAAGGGGATCGGTCATTATTTCTCAATATATTGCTAGCTCCGGCTACATTTTGACCCCAGATACGACTGCTAACTTAAGCATCGGAGGGTCTACGGGGCCTTCCCCGAAGACCCCTTTGACGCTCTTATTATTTTGTAGGAGCCCAAAGGTCGCTAATTAGAGATGCCTCGAAGAACGTGAAGATCACACCAAACGGAGACTATTAGATCCAAAAAATGCATCAACAAAACCTATCATTTCTTGTCCGAACCCTTTAAATAAAAATGCTTATGAAAAGTTGAAATAAGAATTGCGACTTCAAATTAGCTGCAGTTGATATAGATCTCATATATATAGCTTATAGATATGGTATAAGGCATGACACATCAGTCTAATGAAATGATAACAAAGCCATCAATTTAGAGATTAACCCGAAATGAGTGATTCATGTCGCCGACTGCCAATCTCTTTCATGCCAAGTCAAGCAAAGGGTCTCTTTGCCGCTTGTTAAAATTGGATGAGATAAGAGTTGAGTATTTAAAATTACTTGTCAATATCGTACAAGAAAAAAAAAATCTTTGACAAATCTCTCCTATAACAAAGTGCCTATTAAAGTAGTTTGAAATTTCAAACTACTTTAATAGGCACTTTGTAAATCATCGTCGACACCTCTTAATGATGTTGGTTTACTGTTCAACATACACCCTTATTATAGGGGTGTCGGTTCCACTAAATGAGACGCCTTGGAGTGTCGTTTTCTTACAAGGCGTCACTAAATCTGAAATTTTTTGTAGTGAAATTAACCAAATGCCAGCAATAAGGGATGCATCCATATAAGTGGAAATATTATTATGAATTGTTTTTTGTTTTTTAAAAAATGCTATACATACTTTAAAGTGTTCACTCTCAAGTGCTCACTTCCTGAAATAGTACGTCACTGAAAATCAATGTTAAATTAAATAACAAACAAAAGTACATATAGTATTTATCTTAAAAAAAAAAATTATAGTTTTTTCATGAAAAATACAAGGAAAGAGAGAAATACTGAAAGGGAGCGGTCAAAGTGGGGTGAAGTGAGGGAAATAGTAAACAAAAATTTTCAAAAGTTTTTAATTATTAAGTTATTATGATAACTATACAAAATTAATTTCTTTATAAAGATAAATGTTGACGTAGGTCATTTTATGAATATTTGGTGAAAAATTGATCAACGAAAACTACCTAAGAATTTTCTTAATTACTTGGAGAGATTATTAATAAAAAATTATTTAACCAAATGAAACTAGAGAAAAAAAAAAAAATTGCATCTAGAAAGTCGTTTGATTTGAATTCACCCAACAACTAGAAAGTCGTTGATAGAATCTGGATTTGCTATCTTTATGTAGATGATTCAATCTTGTTGGTACTCCAAAAGAGCTCGTAAAAACTGCCACGTATTTGAAAAATGAATTTGAGATGAAAGATCTTGGAAAGACAAAATTTTTCCTTAGCTTACAAATTGAACATTTTCTACATGAAATTCTTGTTCGTCAATCAACATACACAGAAAAAGTCTTGAAGCACTTTTACATGGAGAAAGCTCTTCCTTTGAACACTCCTATGGTTGTTCGATCATTTGATGTGAAAAAGACCATTTTCGCCCTCGAGAAGATAACGAAGAAATTCTTGGTCCTGAAGTATCATATCTTAGTGCAATTGGTGCTCTAATGTATCTTGCAAATTGCACATAACCTGATATATCATTTTCAGTTAATTTACTAGCAAGATACAGTTCTGTACCAACTCGAAGGCATTGGAATGGGGTTAAACATGTTTTACGTTATCTTCGTGGAACAACTGACATGGGATTATTTTATTTAAGAGGTTCAAATTCACAATTAGTTGGATATGCATATGCGGATTTTCTTTCTGATCCGCATAAAGGTAGATCTCAAACAGGATATCTATTTACATATGGAAGTACTACTATTTCATGGAGATCTGTCAAGCAAACACTTGTTGCTACTTCTTCAAATCACTTAGAGATTATTGCAATTCATGAGGCAAGTCGGGAATGCATATGGCTAAGATCAGTAATTCAACACATACGAAAAAAAGTGTGATTTATCCACAATCAAAGATAGCCCAACAATATTATATGAAGATAATGCTGCTTATATCACACAGATCAAAAGAGGATATATTAAAGGTGATAGACACATTTCGCTGAAATTCTTTTATACACATGAGCTCATGATTACTTAAAGGCAAACACTCTACGATAAGCACTGAATGTTGCACATTCAAGCCCCTTAATTTGCATATGTTAATTCCTTAGCGTTGTTATTTCTTTGATTTTGTTTTGTTTTTATTGTTTTCAGGTTATAAATAAAGATGCAATTAATTCCATTGATTTTGGGCTTAAAAGTACACTTTGAGAAGACCTAGAAGATATGATTAAGCTTAGCCAATCATAATAGAGGACCTATATGTTGTGGTTAAGTTTAATCAAATAAATAAAAGGATTAATTCGGAATTTCTCAAATTGGAGTCAAAATCGGATTGGATTCAAATTTGGATTCTGCATATGTCTCGGTATTTTGGCCATAACTTTCAGATCAAATATCCAATTGAGGTGATTCAAGCGGCATTGGAAAGCTAACTCAAATTTTTACAAATCATTGAAATAGCATTTTCCTAATTCGGAGCAGCGCAATGCCAAAATCGCTCCGCAAGATAGGAACGTAATTCTGGGCGAATCCTATTATGATTTGGACATAGGTTTTCTTTATCCTAATTGGACTTGGACTTAAATCTCCGAAATTTCTAGTTTTACTAGGGCTTCTAGGACTCTCCTAAGCCCTATAAATAGGCCTCTAAGCATTGAGAAAAAGGACACACAGCTTCCTAGAGGTAGAAATCAGAAATTTGTCTTTGGAGCTTAGAAGATCATGAGCGGCTAAACCCTTTCGTGGGGTGTTGATGTAACCCTATCCAAGCACAATAGTTTGATTGTATTTAATTTCTAGATTTTCAATTTATGCATGTTGATTGTATAACTATGAGAATTGCTACCTTTTGATTCTGTTCTTAATTATTAAATTCAATTGTTCTTAAATTCCAAAATCAATATTTGTGAAATTCTTCTCTTGTCTTAGAAAGTATTTTACTTTTATTGATCTCAAATCATTCTTGTTTTCTGTGATTATGAGGATGATGGTTATACAATGGGATTAATTGACATATGAGCAATAGGATTTGATAGGCCATGCCTAGGGAAGACGGATTGTACTACACCCTAGTTTAGTGTAATTTAGGTAGACAATCCGTGCCAACCGAAGATGGGTTACACTTATTCATTGATTGTATGTATCATGTTAAAGAATTTGATAATTTATACCTAGGGAAGACGGGTTGTACCGCATCTTAGTGGTTAGGTGGACGATCCGTGCCAACCAAAGATAGATTATGCTTATTCTTTAATAAGGTAGTTTATTGTTTATTTATAACATGCATAGAATGAATTTCTGGGATTAATTATGATTAACCATTGTTGTGCGGATAGAGGTGAAGTCAATACCCTACACTCTCTCTCTTATTTTAAATCTCTTTTATTTTCATGTACTTTACTTTTAAAGAAAATAAAATCAATTATCTTTTTAATTAAGTTAATTTTGATCTTTCAAATTTTGATAATAAAACCCCTACAGTCCTTGAGGTTCGACATCCTCAATATAGCCCTATCCTACGGGATTCATCCTATTGCGAGTGGTAATTTTATAATTGATATTTTTGGTCACAAAAATACCACATCACTCTATATAGCAAATGGGCCACAAGTGGATCAACCAAATATGGAGTTTCAATCTTCAAAACGGAGAATTCAACACTTCCACCCATCATCAATGCAATTGAAATATATGTTTATACAGTTGCTTCAACCATATATATATATATATATATGGTTGAAGCAACTGTATAAACCATATAGTTATTTCATTTTTGTATATCGTCGTAATAGAGAACCAAAACCATATGGAAATAAATCCTACACACTAGCCACACATCAAGCAACGGCTACAGCACACAAGGCAACCCACAGGACAGCCACAAATCAAGCAATGGCTACAACACACAAGGAAACCAAAATCAAATCAAGACAAGCTATGGGCATATCATTATAGAAAAGAAAACTCTCATTCACTGTGTATTCCCTTGCCTATTTTGTAACCTCAAATACTTTGTATATATACCCAATCGTAACAATGAAATAAACAGGCTGAAATATTCACAAAATATCTATCTTCTATATGGTATCAGAGCCATAAACAAGCGACCCATGTCGTTCCTTGCTGCTGATCCATTTTTTTTTCATTGAAACCTTTTCTCAAACACCTTGCCTCAATTTTGAAATGGCCTCTTCATCCACCACAGCTAACCCAACCATGCCCGATCTCACCCCAAATTCAACCACACCCAATATCACCCAAACACAGCAACCCATTCCCATCACCCAACTCTCAAGCTTTGCCCAATCCATTACCAAACTCAACAAAGGAAATTATATGACCTGGTGTGGCCTTGTAGAGCCCTTCCTCAAAGGTCACGACCTATATGGTTTCCTTGATGGCACCAAAACCCCACCAAGCCCACAAACCTCCACCTCTCCAAATGGCACACCCACTGTCTCCACCGATCCAGACACTCTATGGTGGGTTTGCTAGGATCAATTGATCCTCAGTATGCTCATGTCATCCATATCTGATGACATGCTGCCTTAAGTCCTTGGTTGCAAAACTGCCCAAGAATTGTGGAAGACACTTGATCAGACTTTTACATCCCTGTCACAAGCCCACACGTTGAACCTTCGTCTTCAACTCACCACGGCCAAGAAGGGAAACCTGAGTGTTTCCGACCATTTCTACAAAATCAAACAAATTGTCGCAACTCTTGTCGCTACCAACCATCTAGTCAGTGACTCTGAATTCACAACCTCTCTGCTCGGCGGTCTGGGTCCTGAATACGACCCCTTTGTGACCTCAGTCACCACGCGTGTAGAGCCCCTCTCCATGGATACTCTGTTTGGGCATCTTCTTGCCCATGAAGCTCGACTTGCTCAGCACCATCAAATTGACTCCCTGTTCCCAATAGCCAACATCGCCGCTCAGAGCTCCAATCCTCACCGTGGCGGTGACAATCACAGACGTTTCCCACGCTCCTCCGACCAAGGGTTCCGTTTAATGGGGAGTGCACATCGGCTCCAAGCTTCGGCTTCTAGAAGTCAGGGAGGAATGGGTCACTCCAATTATCATCCCTCCATGGGCCCTCCCAAATCCAGCCCACATGTGGGCTCTAGACCCACATGCCAAGTTTGTGGAAAAATGGGTCATTCAGCCCTAAATTGCTACCACGGTTTTGATCAAGCCTACCAGGCTACTGGCCCAAATTTGACAGCATACATAGCTGCATCATCCTCCTCTGGGGACCTAAATTGGTATCCAGATACTGGTGCCACCCACCATGTCACCTCCGATCTCAACAACCTGAGCCTTCACTCAGAAACATATGATGGACCCGATGAGATCCAAGTGGGCAATGGTACCCGTTTGGCCATCGAAAACACTGGCATTTCTAAACTCTCTCCTCAATTTATTTTACGTCATGTTTTGCATGTTCCTAAAATTACTAAGAATTTACTTTCTGTTCAAAAATTTACTCCTGATAATAATGTTTCTATGGAATTTCACCCTCAGTATTTTTTTGTTAAGGATCGCATGTCTGGGAAAGTACTACATCACGGTCCGAGTAGAAATGGCTTATATCATTGGTTCCCTCCTTCAGTTGCACCACCATGCGTATTCCTCAGTGAACGTACCACCTTTGTGAACTGGCATGCCGTCTTGGACATCCTGCCAATCGCATAGTCCGCCATGTCGTCTCTAATTTTAATCTTTCCACTACATCCAATAAGAAGCCCATTGTTTGCCCTGCATGTCAAGGCGGCAAAAGTCATCAGCTTCCACTTTCTTTATCTGAAAATAAATCAAGTGTCCCACTTGAATTAGTGTTTTTTGATGTTTGGGGACCTTCCCCTTTTTTATCCAATAATGGTGCATGCTATTATATGATATTTGTCGATCATTTAGTAAATTTACTTGGTTTTACCCAATTACATGCAAATATGATGTTTTCTCTATTTTTCCCAAATTTCAGGCTTATGTCGAACGCCTTTTTGATCGTAAAATCAAATCCATCCAAACGGATGGTGGTGGTGAATTTCAAAAATTACGTCACCTCTTTGCCTCTCATGGCATTCACCATCGGATTACGTGGCCACATACTCACCAACAAAATGGGTCTGTGGAACGTAAACATCGACATATTGTAGAAATGGGCCTCACACTTCTGGCCCATTGCACAGCTCCACTTAATTATTGGGCTAAGGCCTTTCAAATAGCATGTTACCTTATTAATCGACTCCCTACACCCGTCCTTAACAATACATCTCCCTTTCAAAAATTGTTCAACCTTCGGCCTAATTACAACTTTATGCGAGTGTTCGGTTGTGCCTGTTGGCCTCATCTTCGGCCCTATAACAAGCATAAACTTGATTTTTGCTCCGACATATGCATCTTTATCGGCTATAGTCCCTCTCATCGTGGCTACCAATGCCTCCACCCACCAACTGGACGCATTTATATTTCTCGCAACGTTATCTTTGACGAATCATCTTTTCCCTTCACTTCCATCTCCCCTCCCGCAAACACGTCTCCTCCTCCCTCACACACCACTATCTATCCTCCCCTCCTTCCACACACCCCCATCACCACATGTCAACCACTCTCTCCAAATCGTGAAGATCCAACCTCATTGCGTGTCATCCTGCCTACCCCTCCCACTCTTCCAGCATCGAATCCTACTAACACCACTTCTTGCAGGTTTTACCCGATCATTCGAATGCCCCACATGTGTTGCCTCCCCCTCAACATAGCATGCAAACTCGCTCGAAGAACAACATCTTCAAACCGAAGACTCTTCCCGACGGCCTCATCCGCTACCCGGTCCCTAAAGCTCTCATTGCCACCACTAGCTCAGATGACATTGAACCTACCTCCTACACTACTGCCTCCAAGCACCTAGTCTGGCGTGATGCTATGAATATTGAGTTTGATGCCCTCCTCAACAACAACACTTGGACTCTCGTTCCTCAAACTTCCGACATGAACATTGTTGGCTGCAAGTTGGTCTTCTGTCTCAAACGCAAAGCTGATGGCTCTATTGATCGTCACAAAGCACGCCTCATTGCCAAGGGTTTTCACCAACAACCCGGCATTGACTGTGGCGAGACCTACAGTCCAGTTGTCAAACCCACCACCATTTGCCAGGTCCTCTCCCTTGCCATATCTGCTGGCTAGCCCGTACGTCAAATTGATGTTCACAATGCCTTCTTACATGGCTGGCTCTCTGAGGATGTGTACATGGCCCAACCTCCTGGCTTCATCCACCCTCAGTTTCCTCATCATGTCTGCAAGCTCCACAAAGCACTCTACGGCTTAAAACGAGCCCCTCACGCTTGGTACTCCCGTCTTAGAGATCGTCTTTTGGAGCTTGGATTCGTTGGCTCCCACTCTGACTCTTCCCTATTCATCCGTCGCACCCCTCCGAAGTTCACTTATGTCTTCATCTATGTGGATGACATCCTCATCACTAGCTCCCTTCCTCAAGGGACAGACTCACTCTTGCAGTCCCTTCGAGATGATTTTGCCATCAAGGACCTTAGACCTCTCAACTACTTTCTCGGCATGGAAGCCATCTCCACCTCTGATGGAATTATTTTATCTCAACAACGCTACATCCTTGACCTTCTCCGTAAGAGCAACATGTCCGAGGCCAAGCCTGTCGAGACTCCTCTGTCCACAGCCCACACCCTTACCCTACTATCCGGAGATACACTCATTGATCCGTCTCCCTACCGCAGCCTTGTCGGTGCCCTCCAATATTTGTCCCTAACTCGGCCCGACATATCATTTGCCGTTAACAAAGTTTCTCAATTCATGCATCGGCCAACCTCCTTTCACCTGCAGGCTGTCAAGCGCATCTTACGGTATCTTAAATCCACCATCTCCTATGGCTTGCTCCTTCGTTGCTCTCCATCTCGCACCATCCAAGCCTATTCAGACACCGACTAGGCTGGCTGCCCCGATGATCGCAAATCCACCGACGGTGTTTGTATCTTTCTTGGCCCTAATCTCATTTCTTTGTCCACTCGCAAACAACACACAGTCGCTCGCTCCAGCACTGAATTTGAATATCGCACTCTTGCTACCACTGCGACTGAACTCCTTTGGCTTTAATCTCTGCTCTGCGATCTTGGTATCTTTCTCCCTTCACCCCCCATCCTTTGGTGTGACAACATTGGTGCCACATACCTCTCTGCCAATCCTGCCTTTCATGCTCGTACCAAGCATATTGAAATTGACTTTCATTTTGTTCGTGATAAAGTTGCAGCTAAAACACTAGGAGTACGCTTCATCTCAAGCAAAGATAACTTAGCCGACATCTTTACTAAACCCACTGCATCCTCTCCTTTTTCCCTTATGCACACCAAGCTCAACATAGCATGCCACTTGTCTCGCTTGAGGGGGCGTAATAGAGAACCAGACCCATATGGAAATAAATCCCACACACCAGCCACACATCAAGCAACGGCTACAGCACACAAGACAACCCACAGGACAGCCACAAATCAAGCAACGACGACAACACACAAGAAAACCAAAATCAAACCAGGACAAGCAACGAGCAGATCATTCTAGAAAAGAAAACTCTCATTCACTGTGTATTCCCTTGCCTATTTTGTAACCTCAACTACTTTGTATATATACCCAATCGTAACAATGAAATAAACAAGCTGAAATATTCACAAAATATCTACCTTCTATACGTCGGCTGGCGGGCTTGTTCTAGTAAATTAATTAAGAAGAGGAAGGTTAGATGGGGATGGGGTTCAAACATTTCTTCTTTGCATTGCTCGCTGGTTTGGGTCTTATACTTGTTGTTCATGCCCAGGATCAATCAGGTATATATATATATATATATATATTAGATAAGATAAGATAAGATAAGATTAGTGGACCCATGTCAAACTCAAACTTAAAGATTAGTGGATGCTAAAGATTTTCAAGCTCACCATTGTCCATGGGTATTAAACTTCTATTTTTATAAAAATTTATGATCCATTCAATGAAAAAATATTGATACAAAATTAAGAGATCTATTAATAGAAAAAGAAAATCAAATTGGAGATAATGAATTAAATTTACGTAAAATGAAAACAATAGACATTTCTCTATGATGTATTACATTCCAGAAAAAAAAAAGATCTAAGTAATGTGTATTGTTTTTAGCGTAAATTATTTAGTTCAAATTGACATTGCTTACACACAGAGATGGAGGGAGGGGGGACCGGCTGGGGCCATAAGATAAGATAGGATTAGTGGACCCATGTCAAACTCAAACTTAAAGATTAGTGGATGCTAAAGATTTTCAAGCTCACCATTGTCCATGGGTATTAAACTTCTATTTTTATAAAAATTTATGATCCATTCAATGAAAAAATATTGATACAAAATTAAGAGATCTATTAATAGAAAAAGAAAATCAAATTAGAGATAATGAATTAAATTTACGTAAAATGAAAATAATAGACATTTCTCTATGATGTATTACATTCCAGAAAAAAAAGATCTAAGTAATGTGTATTGTTTTTAGTGTAAATTATTTAGTTCAAATTAAGTCTCACCAAATCCAATTAATCAATGAAGAAACTAGCTATAGATTAAACACTTCTCCTTTTTCTCCTATTTCTTTTTCTTTATGCAACTATTTTTCACTAAACAAAACTCCTTCCCTTTTCTTATCCCTTCTTTTATGTGGCGTGTCAAACAAAAATGAGAGAAAAAAAAAAATCCTCAAGTTAGGTGCAACCAGAGACGGAGGGAGGAGGGACCGGCTGGGGCCATGGTTCCCCCCTCCCATCCTCAAAAAAGACATTACCGATTATTCAAATTGCTATAACTAACTTCCAAAAAGTCTATATAATTAATATATGTTTGCAATGACGCTAAGCTTGGCTAATGTAGACGCAGGGAGTGGGACCGGCAATGGTCCTCACTCCTCAAAAAAAAAAGATATTTAAGTGAGTGGAAAATAAAAAAATAAAAAATTGTACTGGTCCCCCCCAAAATAAATTGATAGAATTTAAAGATGATTCAGAACCTGTGCTCTGGCTAATAATACAAACATTATATGTACAGAACTAATGTGGGACAACACTATATATATATATATATATATATATATATATATATATATATATATAAAAGATAAGATTAGT
>NC_081547.1:6985297-6989958 GCF_901000735.1 Corylus avellana | reverse complement strand
AAGATTTGTGGATGCTAAAGATTTTCAAGCTCACCATTGTCCATGGGTATTAAACTTCTATTTTTATAAAAATTTATGATCCATTCAATGAAAAAATATTGATACAAAATTAAGAGATCTATTAATAGAAAAATAAATTCAAATTAGAGATAATGAATTAAATTTACGTAAAATGAAAATAATAGATATTTCTCTATGATGTATTACATTCCAGAAAAAAAAATCTAAGTAATGTGTATTGTTTATTAAAGAATTGTCACACTAACATTATTATTAAAACTTACATAAATATATAATCATTAAATAATATTGTTATGACACTAATATTATTATTAATCTTATTTCTATTTCAATTATGATAAAATCATTATTATGAGGTTACTATTTTATTAATAATTTATTAATTCATAATAATTTATTTTATTAATTAATTCAAATTACTATGAGATTACTAATAAAAAACTTAATTATTTTTTTGGATGTTACAATTAATTAATTTTTTTCTTTTGTAGTGGTGCGTAAATTGAAATTATTTAGTGGTCATTAATTAAATCATGTCTTTGTCGGCAAGG
Source organism: Corylus avellana (assembly GCF_901000735.1). Classification (NCBI taxonomy): domain Eukaryota; kingdom Viridiplantae; phylum Streptophyta; class Magnoliopsida; order Fagales; family Betulaceae; genus Corylus; species Corylus avellana. The sequence continues at coordinate 6,989,386 of NC_081547.1, read as the reverse complement.
GTCTTTGAAAATTGGTATTAGGTTCAAAATCGTTGTTAATCGTCAGGAATCTTATATCCCATGCTTATCTAAATTTCTATTTTAAATGATTAATCAAAAAGAAATAAGTTATTAATGCATTGACTCCAACTTGCTTATCCATCTACCCACGCCCTTATCTTCTTCCTTATACATCTACCCACCACCTTGTTCAATCAGGGCCGGCTCTGTGTGTTTGGGGGTCTTAGGCAAAATTTTGAAGTTGGACCTTATTTTTTTTAATATTTAAATATTAATTAAATAATATTTATTTTAATATTATTATCATATTTTTATAATATTATTATTATTATTTTTATTCTCATTGTTGTTTCATGACTTTTAAGTTTAACTTCTAACTAGTTGCCCAAAAAAAGTAATGTGGCATACTTGTTTTTTGGGGTTAATTGGTCTTATTTTACAATGGGCTTATTATATTGGGGTCTTATTTTAAAAGCCTTTAATTTTTATTTGAAAAAATTTTGGGCCTTATTTAAAAAAAAAAAAAGGGCCTTAAGTTAAAATAAAATTAAAATTTTTTTTAGGCCTTACTAAAAATTTTTTTGGGCCATATTAAAAAAAAATTTGAACCTTACTAACTGGGGGCCTAGGCGACCGCCTCAGTGGCCTAGCCATTGAGCCGGCCCTGATTTTCTTCCCCCTCGTTTTTATTTTTATTTTTATTTTTTATTTATTTTTTTTTATGCCTAGCTAGGCCTCCACTGTAGGCAGATAAAAGACTTGAAGTAGAGATGGCAATGTAGTGCACCAGTGGACCATTGGACCTTGATCTACCAGCTAGCAAGCCGCTTGCGAGTACTCCTACAATCTGCCCCATGCAATCGCCTTCTCTTTGAATATTCTACTACAATTATCACATATGACCTTGCCAATCCATCTGCAAGTCCCCGCTAACAAGTGACTTCTTATTTACCTCCCCCTTGTCCCAAAACTCTAGACACTTACTCATATTAACCACTCACTACGTCGACGCAACTACCCATGATATACTGACAGTTATCCATGTTCTTACCATCTCAACCATACTCAATGCTATCTACGTTGTTGATCTTCCCTACCCATTAAAATTCCTCTGTTCACCCCTGTTTTACCCAACCAAAACAGGGGCCACTTGCTACACGTTTCCTTCTTGTTCTATGCTACGTTAAACATTGAATGTGGTATTTTCCAAGATAAATCAATTTGTGGCTATTCCATTGAATATATGGAAGTTACAGAATTAAGGTAGGTAAAGATATCTCAAAACAAAAGCAATAAAAAGATATACGTGAAAGACTAAGTTAATTAACAATGTATGACTACAAGATAATTGCAAATAATACGTTATACAGAAGATAAATCTATTCTATGGTGATTAGATGAAACACCTTCAGAAGCAAGAAGTCCACGAGCAACAGAGTCTTTGATAAAAGTAGTTGGAGTTTTCTAGATAGCACTCTGAAAGTCATTCTTTATCCATATCTACTATGTTGGCATTTTGATCACACTTCGTAAACTGATCTGATAGGCTAACAAATTATTCAACGTATTTCTGATTGGGTTTCCTGGCCCTTCAGCTTCGGACTCTATCATGTTCATTGCAGCTGGAGTGAGAATACCCATTAGCATTTTGTATCAAACTAGGCTTTGACTATCGAAGGTAAAAATAGAATCTAATTAAGCTTATTTCCAATTGTTTCTGCTTTGCTTTTGATAAATCAAAAAATTTCATCACGTTCCATCACCAGCAGTTGACGTTTGCGGTCTTGGTCCTCAAGAGCCGACAGCTTCAAGCCTTCAATGGTTTGCATATTATTACTAGTATCACCTACTATGCGTCGGTGAGGAAGCAACTTGGGGGAATAAGCTGAGGCATAGACATGGTTGCCATGGGCGACTTTGAAGAAGGTCCACAGTATTTCTGTTAGACGAATCCGTTAGTTTCTTTAAAGGGATAACGTCGTCTATTTTAAAATTTTGCCATTCAATCTACACGGTTCGTTTTTTAACAACAGATTGTGGTTCTTTTTTTAACCACACTGAAGCTGAGTCCAAAAAAATGGATCCGGCTTATATGTGGTGGTAAGTCAAACTACCGCTTGCACTACCGCATAGATGCGGTTATCCAAATCTAAAATTGTTTGGTGTAGTTTTGGAAAGGGAAAATCTAAAATTGCACGGGAAGGGAAAAAAAAAAATATATATATATATATATATATATATATATATATATATATATTAAAACTAATAATTAAAACAATGGTAAATGTATAATAAGTCCATGAGTCAACCCGTCAAAATTAAAAAATTCTTAAGTTTTTTTCTCGAAAATTTACTCTCTTGGTCAATCGAAATGCTAATAAAATTCATACCATCAAAATTTTTTAACCGCCGTTAGATTGGTTGAAACGCATCGTTTTAAGGAAGGCCACCTCAGTCGAATTTTTTGATCCAACGACAAATAGGATAAAAACTCCCACATTGTGAAGTTGGGGATTTCTTCTCGGACAAAACCTGGGCGTCACGCACTCCACTATCGCGACATGGTTCTCCTCTCACCTCTAATCTCAGCTGCATCCTTAAATCAGCCAACTCTCTGCATTCCTGTCCAAAGACCTCCATAACCGGCCGGTCATCTTCTTCTCCGATAAACCATTCCCCGACGATTTAAGGTTCTCCCCCCGCCCCAATCGACAGCAATCTTTCAGTTCGTCTGGCTAGGGTTCCAGCTAATCCGAAGGTAATTTTCTGTAATTTGTTTGTGAGTTTTGTTGGATTTTATGAAATTGTTGGGGGTTTTAATTTGATGGAAATATGGATCTGGTTTTGTTGATGGAATTTTTCCAGTACTGAACCCCATTGATGAAATAGACACCTTCTCTTGCTATGGACATAACAGTACCTCTCTTCCGTTTTTTTTTTTTTTTACATGGAGTATATATGCTAACTTCTACTTTAAGAAATAATAGATAGTTATCTTTAAAGAAATATGTGTATGCTGCAAGCTTTATGTGATAGCTTTAAACAACTAAGAAAACAAGATCCATTTTCGTTTTATTAATTGCTAGATTATAGTGACATAGGAAGATGATGAATCTACATAATACTGCAGAACAACATAATTCTTTGCCCATGATGGTATCATCACCTTCTCTGGCAATTTTTATCAGCCAGCCCATCGGTCTCCATTATGATGAATATACCTAACTTACTACTGAAACTAATTTGTCATTCGTTTATAATAAAATTATAGTGCATGCAAAAAGCGTATGAATAAAACAATGCTGAGAATAGACTGAAAAGAACAGCTCCATTATTGTCCTGATGAATAAACATTGGTAGTTCCAAAAAAAGCCTGAACCGATCAGGAATTGTAGATATGATTTATTCTTATTCTTACAGTTTGGATAATCTGCATAATATACCGAATGGGCTGTAGATGCTCATTAATAGTAGAGCTCTATGTACATTTACATGCTATGGACATAACAATACGTTGTTGTAATTTCTAGCCTCTTATTTGTTAGACTGCTTAATGATGAAAGGGGATTAGGTTATCATCGTATGAACCTTGTTATATGAATCTAAATATTTATTCGACATTTTAGTTTTATTATATTCTATTTAAAGCACTTGCAGTTAATTAAATGATATGAGAATAATTTATTTTTGGCAAGCTTGATTATATTTTTCTTTTCAGAGCTTGACTATTCTCTTCCATGTTAGGTATAGATAATCAGATGAACAGGAAGAAGAAAATTTTCGAGGAAGGAGACAATGAAGACGAATTCTACACTGGGAAGCTGAAAAAGGTTTGTAAATTTTAGGGCAAAGTCCACATACCCAATCTCAAACTACTATCCAATTGACAATGTCCTCTCAAAACTACCAAAATATTGTCAATGTCCCCCCCCCCAAGACTAGTAATAAGACAAAAAATGCCCTTATAGATTTCTCAATAAGACAAAAATACCCCCATAAATTCAAAAGAAAAAAATTTGATTTTTTTAAAAAATGAAAAATTTTAATCTAAAAATAATATTTAAAAAAAAAAACAATTTTTTTTAAACA
>NC_081547.1:6945817-6985197 GCF_901000735.1 Corylus avellana | reverse complement strand
AGCCCTAAATCCTACTTATACGGACGTATTCAAGAAATTTCAAAAATACCTGACGTTCAGTCCGCTCTTGTCTATTTAACCTTTCACTAATATTAATATGAGACACTAGTTTTAGCGGTGCAAAAAAGAAAAAAATAAAGAAAAAAAAAATGCAGCCCACAATACAAGACTTTTCCTACTCTCATCTTTTGCTAACAAAAAGTCTTCATTCGGTGGCTAATTTTTGTCTGACTAATATGAGCCAAATTTCAACACCACTTTCATTCGGCTTATAAATCGATCGATCAATTGATTAAACTTGCAATATCTAAACAAATTTAGAGCAGATTTCTCTTCCAGTTTCTCCAATGGCCTCTCTTTTGAAATCGACCCCAATAACTCATGATAGTGATCATGGGAATGAAGACGAGAGCTTCTCGTATGCAATACAGGTGGCGAGCTCCCTTGTGGTGCCCATGACCTTGCAATCAGCCGTGGAGCTTGGTGTTTTTGAAATTCTAGCAAAAGCGGGTCCGGGAGCCAAGCTCTCCCCAACACAGATTGTTCAACAGATGCCAACCAAGAACCCCGAGGCACCCACAATGTTGGACCGTATTCTGAGGTTGCTGGCCACCCATTCTCTGCTTGGTTGCTCTATGGCTGCTGATGACTCTGGATCTTTGCAGAGGCTTTATAGTCTTTCTAATGTGTCTAAACACTTCGTCTGCAACGAAGATGGTGTCTCTTTGGGACCTATCATGGCCTTGTATCACGACAAGGTCAGCTTAGATAGTTGGTATGTTTTCTATTTTTACCTCCACTTTTTTCTTCTTTTCCCTCCTTTTTCTGTTCATAATTAGTTTGTTTTCTTCTTTTGTTTATTTTTTTTTCCAAAAAAATAAATAAAAAAAAACTAGTCGACGATCTTTCATCGTATCGGTACAATGGACATGTGAATCCATCATCGAATTGGTAAAAAGAATATTAAAAAATTGTTGCAAGTTGTTTGTTAATGTTTTGACTTTTTAGTGAAAAAAAAAAAAAGAGTGGATTATCAAACAATTTTTTTAAGCTAGTCCTCTTGTTTATGAAAATATTGCACAGTTATGCCTAAAGTGCTTTTGGTGTGCAAAGTTATTTTACAGCCGGTTTAGGATTGTGTTTGAGAAATAGATGTTTTAAGTAAAAAAAAAAAAAAACTTTTTTACAAAAACTTCAATTTTAAGCTTTTGCCAAAAGTCCTTTTTGGCCATTTTTAGTTTTTTTAGACCATTAAAAATGCTTTCATATATATATATATATATATATATATATATATATAACAAACTACAATATTTATTCCGCCATTTAATGATTCAATAGATATTTTTGAGTTTAAATGTTTAAATCCATCACATATTTGAAATAACAATGTCGTTAAACCCAACCCCCTTATATTACAATATTAATGTTTTCGAGTTTAAACTGCGAATTGGGATAAACAAATTAATTAGATCATAATTCGAACATGTAGGCTACCTCTTACACTACCTAATCTCTCTATCATTCATGTGAGCTTTGCTTGTCCTACAATTTGCGTTGGGTGATTGCACTTGTGTCTGTTTATAATTAAGTGATTTTGACAAAATTAACCTAATACTAAATAAATAAATATAACTATTGCAAGATTTTTGTTTTACTTATAGTTGTCGTCATTGTTGAGTAACATCATGTGGTGCATGGGATAGATAGTGTAGTGAATTCCAAACTACTAAAGTTTAATTGTTCTAGATTCTGGTACATTCTTTTATGAATTTATTGTGAAACTCATGATATATATATAGTTAAGATCTTGGAATTTATATAATATTTGTAGATTTATTTACAAATTTTTGCTCGTACAATCCAGTATTTGTGCTGATTCTGGTCCGAATTCATTGATAGGTCCCATCTGAAAGATGCAATTCTTGAGGGAGGAGGAATTCCATTCAACAGAGCTCATGGCATGCAGGCCTTCGAGTACGCCGGGTTGGAGCCCAGGTTCAACCAGCTTTTCAACGCAGCCATGTTCAACCACACAACCATTGTTATGAAGAACATCCTTGACTCCTACAAAGGCTTCCAGCAACTCAAGCAATTGGTTGATGTTGCCGGCGGTCTAGGAGCCACTCTCAACTTGATCACTTCCAGATACCCCCATATCAAGGCCATTAATTTCGACTTGCCCCATGTCATACAACATGCCCCACTTTATCCTGGTTAATTTGCTCTTCTTTTATATATATATAATGTTCTTCATAAGCTATATATATTTGTGTGTGGGGGGATAAAGAGAGGTGTTAATTAATTGGTGTTGCAGGTGTGGAACATGTCGGGGGAGACATGTTCGAAAGCGTTCCTAAGGGGGATGCCATTTTTATGAAGGTGGGTTTGATTGATTTGTGTACTTTTTGTATATGAGTTGAAGAGAAATGGTGTTATAATTTGGATACATTTTGTAGTGGATACTCCATGATTGGAATGATGAACATTGCTTGAAGCTGTTGAAGAACTGCTACGAGGCTACACCAAATGATGGAAAGGTGATTGTTGTGGATGCAGTTCTTCCAATTATGCCTGAGATTAGCACTTCTATGAAGAGCAACTGTCAATCGGATGCGCACCTGTTGACTCAATGTAACCCAGGAGCGAAGGAAAGGACGGAAGCTGAATTCATTGCCTTGGCAACCAAAGCAGGGTTTAGTGGCATCAGATATGAATCTTTTGTCTGTAATTTTTGGGTTATGGAGTTCTTCAAGTAGATTGCTTGCTTGTAATATTAATTTGGAAATCTATCGTTTCTTGTCCGAACCCTTTAAATAAAAATGCTTATGAAAAGTTGAAATAAGAATTGCGACTTCAAATTAGCTGCAGTTGATATATATATACATAGCTTATAGATATAGTATAATGTAGGCATGACACATCAGTCTAATGAAATGATAACAAAGCCATCAATTTAGAGATTAACCCGAAATGAGTGATTCATGCTGCTTGACTGCCAACCTCTTTAATGCCCAAGTCAAGCAAAGGGTCTCTTCGCGCGCCGCTTGTTAAAATTGGATGAGATAAGAATTGAGTATTTAAAATTACTGTCAACATCGTAGAAGAAAAAAAAAGTCTTTGACAAATCTCTCGTATAACAAAGTGCTTATTAAAGTAGTTTGAAATTTCAAACTACTTTAATAGGCACTTTGTAAATCATTGTCGACACCACTTAATGGTGTTGGTTTACTGTTCAACAGACACCCTTATTATAGGGGTGTCGGTTCCACTAAATGAGACGCCTTAGAGTGTCGTTTTCTTACGAGGCGTCGCTAAATCTGAAATTTTTTGTAGTGAAATTAGCCAAACGCCAGCAATAAGGGATGCATCCATATAGGTGGATTGGAATATAAGAAGAATATATATGGCCATTTAGCATGTCAAGTTTAAGAAGTTATACATTCTTGAATCTGATTTATTAAGTTAGGCCATGGAGGAAAGTTTATACTTTATTCAGTATTGTCTTACATATGATAGAGTAGAGTAGAGTAGTTCTTTCTATTTGTAGAGTAACATCTTTCTTTGAATTTATTTCTTACCGCAGATTGTGAAGAAGCTTGTGGATGTTGTTGTCAGTATACATCAAGCTATTTGGGAAACCTTTGGAAATAGCGGTATGAGGAGGTCATGGATGGACATAGGACGTATTAGTTTGGTTTGATTTGATTTGATATGATTTTGATTTTGATTTTGTTTTCAATTTTGGTTTGACATATTGAATTGACTCAATGACCTATCAGTTATTCCATGCATGTCTCTATTTATTTCTGAGCAGTTGATAGATTTGAATGTCGAATTCTATTATATGTAACTAAATTTTTGGACATGTTATAATGATTTTATCATGCCATTTGTTTTTGTCCCTAGTATATCCTTAGGAAAGATGACATGAGAAAATAGGTTTTTTTTTGTACAAATTAAATTGAATTCAAGCAGGGAAATCTGGAGTAAATTGAATTGTATAAACTGTATATATTGAATTCTGGAATAAATTGAACTCAGGAAAGAAATTGGAAATTACCAATTCAATTTGTACAGGAAAACGATGTTGGAACAATAGAATATTGTTTGTTGGATCTAATTATTTGCCAGTTTGTTGGATCTAATTGTTTGCCAATTCAAATAGAATATTCTGGAATAATCAAGTGTGTTCCTAATTATTTCAAATGTGTTCCAAATTGGAAATGTTTCAAATTTTTTGATTATTCCAGAATATTTGCAAATGTTTCAAATAATCTGGAATTAATCTGAAAAATCAGTACACATTGAGAGAAAATAACAGTGAGAGAAAATTTGCAAATGTTGTGTTTCCAGGTTGTTTTCTCTGTTATGTTGGAACAGAGAAAACAACCTGGGAAAGCAATGAGAGAAAGCATTTCTGGAATATTTAGGGAAAGCAATCAGGGAAAGCAGGAAAAAAAAAAAAAAAAGGCCTAATTTTCTGACGTGGCATTTCTACCACGTCAGAAATGCCACGTCAGAAAACGTCTGACGTTGCATAAATGCCACGTCAGAAATTTTGATGAGGTGTCCAACCCGCAACGTGATAAAAATTTTTGACGTTTGCGTGGACTGCACCGTCAGAATTTTTCTGACGTGCCAAAAATGCCACGTCAGAAATTTTCTGACGTGGCAAAAAATGCAACGTCATAAAAAATTCCTGACGTGTGAGTGGGTAACACGTTAGAAAACGTGTGAGTGGGTAACACGTCAGAATTTTTTGACGTGTTACCCACTCACACGTCAGGAATTTTTTTTTCCTGACACCTATGTTTCTGACAATCGACACGCGTCAGAAACGACCCGTCAGAAAAATTTTCTGACGTGTCGGACACTAGAACACGTCAGAAAACGCCTGTCATAAAAAAATGGTTTTTTTGTAGTGAAATATTATTATGAATTGTTTTTAAAAAAATGCTATACATACTTTAAAGTGTTCACTCTCAAGTACTCACTTCCTGAAATAGTACGTCATTGAAAATCACTATTAAATGAAATAACAAACAAAAGTATGTATAGTATTTATCTTTAAAAAAAAAAATTATAGTTTTTTCACGAAAAATACAAGGAAAGAGAGAAAAACTGAAAGGGAGCGTTAAAAGTGGGGAGAAGTGAGGGACATAGTAAACAAAAATTTTCAAAAGTTTTTAATTATTAAGTTATTATGATAACTATGCAAAATTAATTTCTTTATAAAGATAAATGTTGACGTAAGTCATTTTATGAATATTTGGTGAAAAATTGATCAACGAAAACTACCTGAGAATTTTCTTCATTACTTGTAGAGATTATTAATAAAAAAATTATTTAAGCAAATGAAACTAGAAAAAAAAAAAAAAAAAAAAAAATTACATCTAGAAAGTCGTTTGATTTGATCAATTCACTACCTTACTTGTTAAGAAAATGCTTGAGTCCTATGATGGTTTTGAGAGCCTCAAGCAGATCGTTGACGTTGGTAGTGGAAATATCGGAGTGGTCCTTAGCTTAATCATTTCCAAATACCCCAAAATTAAGGGCATTAATTTCGACATGCCTCATGTTATACAACATGCCCCGCCCTATCCTGGTATGTTGTCTGTTTATCAAGTACGTTTTTTTAAAATAATATTGTTTAAGATATTGTGTTGTTTCTCCCAACGGTTATTTTTGAATTCGATAAATTTCCTTATCAGACTTTGGGATTAAAATGATCAAAAAATCATTGGATATGCAATGAATCCAATCTTTTCCCACTTCAGTTGTTTTAAGTGCTGTTCGCCACATCTCTATTGTTCTGATATCTGCAACCTTCATATTCTCAATGCCCATGTATGATGCCCAAAAAAAAAAAAAAAAAAACTGTTTCTAAGTTAAAGTAGATGATCTCTGCAACCTTCATAATGTTAATTTCCATGTGCCCTGTCAGGCTACCAACAAACAATGTTTTTATGTTAAAGTAGATAGGAAGAAAGGGTGAGGGAGAGAAAGATGCCACAAAAAAACTTTCCAAAGTTCAAAGTAGATGGTCTCTGTAACCTTCATATTATCAATTCCCATGTACCATGTCATGCCAAAAAAAAAAACAAAAAAATGTTTCTAAGTTATTAGAAAGATGGCTAAAATCTTGTGGAGACTAATACTATGGAGATTGATTATCTAGATCCAGTTAATTAACCAAATTTGACTCTACATGAATTGCTAATGAATGGTTGTACTTTTGGGAGTCTAGATAGCTATTTGCGATTGTTTGACAGAATCTGTAGATTAAAGGGGGTGTTAATTTATCTTGCAAGTGTAAAACATGTAGCTAAAGATATGTTCGAAAGTGTTCCAAAAGGAGATGCCACAATTTTGAAGGTGAATTTTCAATTTTGTATCTTTTTGGCATTGTTCCTTACTTTTATCGTTGACTTAATTAAGGCTCATTTTTCTCTTTCGCTTAGAAACATTTAGCAAATAAATTTGTAGCATGGAAAAAGATTGTTTGATTGCCCATCTATTGATGTTGTAATGGCATTACTGCAACAATGCAATAACGACGTCCTGTGTTTTTTAAGTGCTATCAACAATTTCTGTAAACTTTGTTGAAATTACGCTTTTCAATATTGGTGATTGGCCCCATAATTTGAGAAAATTGTTTTACTTTGTCTCTCACCATCCAAATTGGATCTTAAATACTGGAAATGAAAAAAATGATTGAAATCCTCGTTAACAGATTGGAAGGCATTGTTATAAAATTGGTGTTTGCATCTCTTAAGGGTTTACCAGAATACTTTGGCAAGATTATTTATTGTTAGTAGGGCTACCATGCGATTGGCAGGAACCAAAATGTCTCCCAAATACAATGTCTCCAGGATGTTTTCTCTTATCCTTGAGCTTGAAGAATGACTAATAACTACGTCACTTCTTTTGTTACCCACATTTGAAGCTCAGAAAGATACAGATGAGATATAAGAAACTTGGTTAATTTTTGCAAGCCGTTTAATCTTTTTTATTTTTTATTTTTCTACATATGTGATGTTTATACTAAAGAAAAAAAAAAATAACTCTGCTTGTTTATCTCAAGGGTGGCATTCATGGGATTTGTTGTTTTGACATGATGGTATTTGGTTTGCTAGAATGGGGGAATGTGTGATAAAGGGGTATACCTATTCATCTTTCTCATTTTTGTAACATTCAAGCCTAATTTAGAGGGTGCGCAAATTGAAAGTTCGGTGGAGACGTTGCCACAAAATTGATACTCTAGGGTGGTAAAGTATAATTTGCCTTTGATTTTTAACATTCTTTTAATGCTTCTCAGCATTATATGCTTTGTCAATAATACTCTGTGCTTAAGAAAGGTGATAAATTTATTTTTCAGAATTCAAATGCTAACCATGAGATTATTTATCTTTGATAGTGGATACTCAATGATTGGGGCGACGATGACTGCGTGAAGATATTGAATAACTGCTACAGCGCTCTTCCATACGATGGAAAGGTTCTTGCTATGGTGCAAGTTCTTCCAATTTTTCTAGAGATTACTACTTATGCAAAGGTTAAGTCCCTACTTGATATGCATATGATGATTAAAAAACCAGGAGGAAGGAAGCGGCAGCAACATGAATTGAATTATTTCGATTGGTATATGCAGCTGGATTCAATTGCATTGGTTTCAGATGTGATGTCTATAATACCTGGATTATGGAGTTGAATAAGAATGATATGAGATGATATGATGACATCCATATAGTAGTAAGGTGGTGTAGGGAATATACCTTTTGTAGGAGCTTACACACACACACACACACACATATATATATATATATGTATGTGTGTGTTTATATAATTAGTCAGAATTAATTATATATAATTATTTGTATATAATGTAAAAAATGTTATTGACAATTCTGGTTTGATCTTTGATTAGTCAGCTTTGCATGAGGTGTACCAATAATTTTGCTTAGGTTATTAACATTATATTAATTTGTGTAATTTTTTTAAAAAACAAAATAAAACACACTAATGGGTCAAATCTAATTTTAATAACATGCATGTGATCCATTAAATTTTTTTATTCTCTTCCACCGACCGATGGTGGAAGTGAGTAGTGTATTTTCCTTGAATAGTATAAAAGTAACTTGAATGGTTGACGCTAGTGTATTTTCATTCCACGGCTATTCATTTTTTTATTTTCAATTTATTACTTTTGTTTAGGATCCCCATAACACATGTAGTTAAATTAATTAGTGGGCAATAATTTTGCTATGGTTATTCCAAAACTAACCTCGACTTACTTAATGTACATAGTAACGCTATGGACAAGAGTTGGATGACGAAGTCTAGGAGTACGAAGGAATACAGAGACAGGTATAGATCATTTGTAGACTTTGCAGTTAGGAATTGTAGAACTCCAGATGGACTTATTGTGTGCCCCTGTAAGATGTGTCGAAACAACAGGAAACACCTACCAAGGTTGGTATACGAGCTTGACAGGAGGGAAAGGAATGTGGCCACAATACCAACAATGGATTTATCATGGCGAGAGGCCTATAAGAGCTCCAGTTGAAGGCACTCATTTGAACTGTCCGACCGCAGATGCAGGTGAAAGTGGAGAACAGGGTGGAAATATGCATAGCCTGTTGCGTGATTTATTTGGCATGCATGAAGTCAGAGAAGACAATTGTGAGCGTCAGGTCGAGGTGCAGGGTGAGGAAGAACACATTGTGCATGATGAAGCCGATGAATGTGACGTACGAAAGTATGAGTACTTACTTAAAAATGCAGACTAGCCGCTTCATGAGAAGACAAAACACAAGAAATTGAGTGCTACTGTACATTTGTATAACTTGAAGTGTGTGGGTGGAGTTAGTAATATGATATTCTCGGCTTTTCTAGATTTCATCAATCAGTTGTTTCCTATAGATGATGGGGCTTTGCGAGGTAATACATATGAGGCGAAAAGGTTTCTAAGGGACATAGGACTCGGGTATGAGAAGATACCGGCTTGTCGTAATAACTGTATGTTGTTCTGGAAGGTCAATAAGGATTTAGATTTATGTGTTAAATGTGGAGAATCTAAATGGAAGGATGGAATCCATTTAGACGAGGATGGGCAGCCCATAACGTCGAGTAAGCGAGGTCCAGTGAAGGTGTTGCGGTGGTTTCCAATCATACCACAGCTACAGAGGCTGTTTATGTCGCAGTATACTGCGCCCCATATGAGATGGCATGCAAACGGCCGCACAAAAGATGGTGTATTGAGGCATCCGGCCGATAGTGAAGTATGGAAGTCGTTTGATAATTTATATTCAAATTTTTCTACAGACAGCAGGAATGTAAAGCTCGGCCTCACCTCAGATGGGTTTAATCCTTTTGGGAACATGACCACATCCCACAGTATTTGGCCTGCAATGCTAGTACCATATAACCTGCCTCCTTGGATGTGCATTAAACAAACTTCTTTTATATTATCCTTGATTATTCCAGGTCCAAGTTCACCTGGAATAGATATAGATGTTTACCTGCAACCTTTAATTGAAGAATTACATGAACTATGGAATGTAGGGGTACGAACATTTGATGTCTCACTGAATAAGAATTTTATGCTCAGAGCACAATTGATGTGGACAATTAATGACTTTCCTGCATACAGAAACTTGTCCGGGTGGCCTACTGAGGGTGGAAAGGCATACCCTTGCTGTATGCATGCAATAAAGTCTAGACGGTTAAAACACGGGAATAAATTTTGCTTTATGCGGCATAGGCGATTCTTGCCCATGGATCATGCGTGGAGGCGGAACAAAAGAACTTTTGACGGTAACCAAGAACTAGAATGTGCCCCCGATGTGCCAGGAGCAGATGAAATTCTGAAACAGTTATAAGGGATGATATTTGGGGATGAGAGCGTCGGTAAGTCAAAGCCCGCTGATAAATGAAAGAGGAAGATGACTCATAATGATAATGTAGTGTGGAAGAAGAAAAGTTTTTTTTTTAGGTTGTCGTACTGGAAATATAATTTATTACGGCACAATCTTGATATTATGCACATAGAGAAAAATGTGATGGACAACATAATAGGCACACTACTGGGCATCAAAGGGAAAACAAAGGACAACCTTGAAGCACGTAAAGACTTGCAAGAAATGGCCTTGAGACCTACACTTCATCCGTTCACGAAAGATGGGATAATCTATATGCCCCCAGCTTGCCACACGATGTCCAATGAAGATAAAACTAGTTTCTTGAAAGTTCTTCGAAATATAAGGATGCCCAACGGATATGCCTCGAACATTTTTAGGTATGTACTACTTAAAGACCGATCGATTTCAAGAATGAAGAGCCATGACAATCACGTACTGATGCAACAGCTTCTCCTTATTGCATTGCGTGCCACGTCACTACCAGATAAAGTGGTTAGACCTCTTGTTGAAATGTTTGCAATCTTCAGAGGCATTTGTTCGATGGCATTGACTGCAGAGGATATGAACCGTATTGAGGGTGACGTCTGTATCACTTTGTGCAAGATGGAGCAGGTATTCCCACCTGAGTTTTTCACGAGAATGATTCATCTTGTCGTGCATCTTGTTCGTGAATGCCGCCTCGGTGGACCTATATAGTCTAGGTGGATGTATCCAGCAAAGAGGTAAAGTTAATTCGACGCAAGACTTACATTTTTTCGCCCTTCATTTATTTAAAAACAACAACTAAATTCAATGATTGACTGATTTAATATGTAGGAGCCTTGGGGGTTTCAAATCTAATGTGCGAAATAAAGCGGCTCCTGAGGGCTGCATTACGGAGGGCTATATTGCAACTGAATTGGTGACATTTTGCTCTCATTATTTAGATAATGTATCGACATTTCACAATAGGCCGCAAAGAAACCCGGATGGTCTAAAGGGGCGGGGACACGAGTCGATCTCGACAAACGCACATTGACTCAGATCCACCGTTATATTACGTTTAACTCGGACGAGTTTCTCCAATTACGGATGTGAGTGGGTTTATAGCATAGAATGTTCATTTGTCTTACACCCTTAGTTGTGTGTTATAATTTCTATATTTAATTTGAAATTGTAGGATGCACATGGATACCCTTAGGGAACCTAGAACTAGGGGACGACTGACGGACGATCAGTTGGAAACCCAACATGTTGAGCAATTTTGCCATTGGTACCATGACTACGTAAGACTAATGTTATGTCTACCTACTAACTTTCATGTATTTGCTTCTTATTTCTATTCCCTAATCACACTAACTATGCAATTTTCATTGTATTATACTCGCAGGTCGATTGTTCGGACGATCAATGCTGGAATGAAATGGGTCACAAACTAGTAATGCATTGTAGAGGGCCGATGATCTCAGCAGTCCAATATAATAGATATGTTGTCAACGGCAAGTTGTTTCGCACTCGTGCACATGATGTGGGGAAGAGGTCGCAGAACAGTGGCGTCTGCGTGCTGACAATTGATGACCAAATATACTTCGGGAAGCTAACCCAAATACTTGAGGTGGAGTATTACAACAGGACGAAGTATGTTCTGTTTAAGTGTGATTGAGCAAACAACACATTGGACAGGAGATACAAGGTGGACGAGTATGACTTAACGTTTGTGAACTTCAAAAACCTTGTCCATACGGAAGAGTTGATTACTGATGAGCCGTCTGTGCTGACTTCCCAAGTGGAACAAGTTTTTTACGTCGAAGATGAAAGGAACCCAGATTGGGCATGCGCTGTAAGGACAAAACTTAGAAACGTATACAACATTGGTCAGGGTCAAGGGCCTCATGATGATCATGTCAACTACCACAAGAGTAGGCCACTACAATTAAACAGAAAGCTTAATGATCCGCATGATGACGTCGAATACGTTCGACCAGATTTAGCACTGATCGAAGCGTATGTGATCATATTATATTTGAATATTGTGTACATATAAAGCTTTGTTATCTATTTATATATTGATTATCATTCATTGGTTTGATGGCGTATATTTCAACATTGATTGCATATTTGATACATTGTACAGATAACTAATCTCTCGCTCGTTTATTTGCAGGGTAGTATGAGTACTCGAGGGAGGATGACAAGAGGACGGAGGACACCGTCTTCTACGCGACAGAGTACTGGTGGACATGGGTCAAGACCGCACAACCTTGATGACAGTGAGGCGTAGGACGTTGCTATGCTACTAAGGTAGCAGCTAGGGTATCGACCGATACTTCCAAAGCATATGGAAGGGCATACACCTGTGAGAGATGATTATGTCTTTGACATTCCCGGCTCTTCAATTGATCTAGGCCGGGATTTCGGAGACCCATCCCGTTCTACAGGCCTTACCCAGTTCAGGTATCGATATGAGCCTACTCCTCGCGACTCGGACGAATCCCCACCTATGCCATCTCCGTTACCCACATTGACCCAGCTGGGTATATTGCTGCATGGCTATTTTGATCGGCCACCACACAGCAGCGCAGACATGGATGATAGTGATACGCAGGTCGATGACGATGTGAAGGATGAGACAGATGACCTAGTGGATAGCCAGCTCGCTAGACCTGCTGGGCAAGTGTTGGGTGTCAGAGAGGTTCAGACAATAGGTATGTATTCTAGTCAATGTTGAAATATATATGTGTTTGTTTATGCATATTATTCTATATATAAGCATTCACTTCCAATTAATGTCGGTACTGATCATTTTTCTGTGTGTTAAACATCAATGCAGATTCATAGAATAAAATTGAAGTGTTGTATATAAATGAGTCGCGCAAGATGTGGGACTTCCCCCTTGGGAAAAGGATCGTGATGGAGTATAATGGATCGTGGCAGCCAATAGGACAAAGCAAGTCAAAATTTAGACAGGTGATGGGCAAGACTGTCAGGAGCGGGGCTTTCCTCAGAATATCCGACGACTAGTTGAAGGTACCCGACAACACGAAGGAGGATTTATGGAGCTCATTGATGGTTTGTGAAATGTTACGATATTCTTAATTTACAATCATATGTACATAGTAGCTATTTTACTTATTTTGCGAAACAATTAGTTGATGGGGAAAGTATAATGTAGGGTTCATAATTTCTCAATTTCAAACTTATGCAGATGCAGTCTATATCGCGTCTGGCTTGGACATTGCAACGATCAAGAAGGATGCATTCCGTGACATGGGCAACAAGCTGAGGCGTTAGAGACATGACTTGTGAAAGAAACTCCTTATTTAGCGCGGTGACACGCCTACGACAGTGAAGCAGAGGATGTGCCAACTCCTTGTAGGGTACAACCGCGCAGATGTGGATACATTGTTGGAGAAATGGTGCGATCCAGCATATCAAGTAGGTCACTAAGTTAATGTCAATTGTGTAGTTTCAGTAATTATATATATTCTTAAGATGGCTCACATATTAATAACGTATATATGTTGTGTATGCGTAGGACTATGCTCAACATATGAGAGAGATACGAGCCAGGAATAAGACACCACACTGCACCGGCTCGAAGAGCTTGGCAAGGTTATGCAATGAGGAGGTATGTTTGTCATTTACCATTTATATAAATATATATGTCATCATTAATTTAATATACATACTAACATATGTTTGTGTTGTGGGTTTGTAATTCCAACTAATTACTACGGGCAAGGGTCTTACGCGAGCGCAAGCTTACATCAAGACCCACCGAAAGAAAGACGGTACCTACCCAAATCGGGAGGTCGAAGAGAGAGTTGTATGTTGTTTACACCCTGTATCTTTTTATTTGTATTTGCGTATAAAAAACTTATTTATGATTAACACATAAATAATAATGATTGGATGTAATGTAACGTACAGGTGAGGATGGAGGAGCTATTGGAAAATGATCCTGCAGAGTTGGTAGACGCTCCTCATGGGACTATTCGGTGGGCACCGAACGATGCATACGCCTTGGCGCACAACTCTAAGCCTGAATATGATGGTTGTGTTCGGGGGGCTAATAAGAATATTCTCCCTGCGCACGGCTACATCCACTCTTATTATAAACCATCCTCACAGAACCCCAGAAGCTCGAATGTCCCGCAAATGATTGAAAGAGCATTCGAAGCTGAAAGGGAGCAGCACAGGATACATATGGCTGCATGGTTGGCCTAGCAGAGGGCTGAGATTACTGCAGAGGTGACCCAGCAGGTTACCGCACAGATGGTTGCGCAGATGGCTACACAGATTGCTCAGCAGATGGTGGCGTGTGAGGCCCGAGTTCGTGTGCTTGTTGAGGGCTCGAGACATGTCTCCAAGCTGGAGGTGACCAATAATGTTAGAGCTCCGCACGACTTAGACTCTCCAGTCCGTGTGATTGTAAGGTCCTCAGTAGCTAGCTGATCAGGTAAAACTATATTAGTTTTTGTTTCTCTTTAAGTAATACGAGCAAGTTCTGAAATGACTATCATTTTAACAGTTAGTAAATTTGTTTGGTAATCACATTTTGTTCGTATGTTTTTGGAACACATGCATGTATATAACACATTTACACCGTAATGTGTAGATGACGTAAGGTTAGAAGCTGAGGACGCAATCAAAACGAAAATCCACAACGGACCCCGAGTGGACAATAGTCTCGCTTATCAAGACATTGTACCACTGGTTCAGCAAGCCTGTACGTATACATATGACTTATTTCAGACAAGTTATTATCGAATATTCATAAATAGCGTATATGCTTAACTCAAAATACTTGAAAATTAGGAATACAAATTAATATGTGTTGTGATTATGAAAATGCTGGATACACGTAGATCATATATATGCTTCGTAATTTCAAATCATTTTCACATTTTGAATGTATTATCATTGAAACTATGTATATACCCTAAGGTGTGTGTTGGCAATGTAGATATAACGTTGAAGTTGTTTATCGTCCGTTTATACACATCATTAAACCTGCATATTGTTGAGTATGACTTTCGTATACTTTGACGTTGCTAATTGCTTAGGACTTGATGATTCCTGATTGATTGTTCGAGTGTTTGTTTGCTGACTAATTGTTGTTTAATCATTTGCAGTGAGTGCAGAGAAGTCGACCCGTCATGATGGTGTTCACGAGATTTTTTGTTGGGGTGTTTGTATGTAATGTATTCGCGATTCACTTAAGTTGTATGTTTAGGGTTTTGTTAATGTATATATATATATAGTTGGAATTACTTGTTTATTAACAATGTTGATGTATATATACATTTTCTATTTTGTGGACATCAAATGGATATATATGTTGTGGACAATGTTCTGATACGACTTATGTTGAGAAATATATCCAAATGGATGTATCGGATATCTATTTGTTGAGAAATGTATGTTGATGTCATCAGGTGTACAAATAAATATATTTCAGAGAAATTTATTAAGAAAAAAAAAATTATTTTTTGCACGAAATAGTAACGTGTCAAAACTGACACGTTACTAAATAGTAACGTGTCAATACTGACACATTACTAAACTGGCAACACCCAATTTCATAACACGCCAGACATATTACTAAACACACGTTACTAAATGTTTGTAATGTGCCAACCCTATTGACACGTTACTAAACTATTGTAACTAAGTAACACATTTTTTGTTGTGAGAAGCTCTTTTGCCTAATTACTGAGATAAAGCCAACTAATGCAGCTTCTGATGGTAATATTGTAAGTAATATCAGTATGCAGCTTCTAAAGGATTCCTTTTGTTTTTCCAATGAAACTGTGTTATGCCTGAATATTTCTATTAGATTTGCATTGTAATTTGTAATGAAATTAAAGTTTGTTCTTTGTAGGGATAATGACATAGAAGTGGTAATTTGTAGGGGTAGATTGTCATTTATCAAAAAAAAAAAAAAAAAAACGTATTTAATCAACATGCATGCAACAGATATGATCATGCCACGTGTAAGTTTTTTTTTTTTTTTTTTTTTATTTTTTTTTATTACGAGATTATATATATATATGTCTACAGAAGAGGAGAGAAAATGGGAGGGAGATTCGAACTATTGACTATCGCTTTATGAGACGTGGCTCCCAGTCATTGGACTTCCGTCTTAAATAGTATTGTTGTGTTTCTACAAGTTAAATTAATGTGTATTTTGATAGTGTGATAATAAAAGAAGTTTGGTTTTTGGAGGGGTTTATTCCCATGTTTTTACGTTATTTTAATTTAATAAGAGCTGATTTTTATTGTAACGTTATCATAATAATTATATGAAAGTTATATTGTAATTCTTCATGAAAGTGAAAAAAAAAAAAAAAAAAAAAAACCTAGAAGGGAGTCATAAAAGTGGGGAGAGATCGAAGTGACGAAGAAAGTGAGTAAAATAGTTAAAAGAAAAACAAATTAACTGATTCATCTTTGTTAACCGATTCATCAAGATTTATAATGTTTAACTAATTCATCTTTGTTACCTAAAAACAAATTAACTGATCTTTTTTATATCACATAGAAAAAAAAAAAAAAAAAAAAAAAAGATTTTTTAAATAAGCCAAGACAGTACAGGCACCAGAAGGCAAATTAGCAAAAGCAACAGCAAATTCGGGGAAGTGCATCGTCTTGTTCAGCTAAACAACAAAAATCAATGGCGACCATAAGCCCCACACAACTCCAACTAGGGCTTAGCAGATTCACCAAGTTCCGAGTGCCGACCGAGTTTCGACTGAGTTCCGACCGAGACCGACCATGACCGACAAGAAGACGGACGTTAGGCGGCTGGGATTTTCTTATTCCGACAATTTTCGGTCGGCAAGCGGAATGACTTTTTTTTCCGACATTACCGACCCGACTTTTACCGACTTGTAAAACAACGTCGTTTTGATATTCATTTTTAATATTAGTAAATATTCGTTATATTTTCCTAACAAAACTTATCTAGCTCAGTTGGTTGAGCTCATGTTGTACACCTATTGGTCTGGTCATGAGTTCGAGCCCCATGCTGGTTGCCTTTTAGTTACATTTTTACTTATAAAAATAAAATATTTTCCTAGTCAAAACGGCGCCGTTTTGTCTTGAATTTGTGCCCTATATAATCTCATTTAGAAGCTCTCTTCCATTTCCCCTAACCCTAGCCGTCATTCTCATCTTCCTCTCTTTGTCACTCTCCTCTCATCTCTGCCGCTCTTTCACTCTCCTCTAATCTCTGCCTCTCTCTCACTCTCCTCTCATCTTTGCCTCTCTCTATCACTCTCACTCATGACCCCACCTCTGTGTTTATTTTTATTTTTATTTGATTTTATTTTTTTGCTGTTTGATTGCCGAGAAAGTGGAGGAAAAGAGGTATTTTCTTGCTAAGCATGTTTTAGAATTTAGACTCGAGTTTCTGTGCCTTTTTTGGTTCAAGTTGTGTTCCCTGATTGAGTATTTTTAATCTGATTAAGAATTCTTTTTCTTTCTGTTGTTTGGTTGCCGAGAAAGTGGAGGAATATTTCTTTTTCTTACTGATTGGGCTTGATTTTTCAATCTATTTTCTTACTGATTGTGACCCAGCCCAAACCAACATTACCGACCGTCACCGTAACTGACTCGGCGGTGACAGTCGGTGGCGGTACAAATCATTGTCGGAAAAAGTCGGTGAATTTACCGACTTTACCTACTTTGGAGCGGAAGCAAAAAATTCCTACCGTAACCGACTGACGCTCAGCCCTAACTCCAACCAAAACAAGAAGAAGATGAAAATGAAGTCTTCTCCCATGTGCTGCCCATGTCCATGCAGGCAGCCATTGAGCTCGGCATTTTCGACATCTTGGCCAATGCGGGCCCTGGTGCCGAGCTCTCCGCAGCGGAGATCACGGCCCAGCTGCCCACTACAGAACCCCGACGCACCCTACATGCTGGAACGCATCCGCGGCCTACTGGTGTACCACTGCGTGCTTGGTTGCTCTATGACTGTGGATGTTATAATTGGAGTTGTAAGGCCGCACTTACACTGTACAGGTTCCATATCCTCTTTGGCCAAAGATATTACAGATGCTGACAACATTAACTGTTCATTCTATAGTGAAACCGTAACTCATTAGCAATAATCACAGTTCCCTTAGGTGTTTCACAAAAGAAAATTTAGAGGAAAGTTCACATTACCCCCTCAAACTACCACTCAATTGACAATGCCCCCCCCCCAAAAAAAAAAACTTTAATTGTGACAATGTCCCTCCCAAACTACCAAAAATTGTCAATGTTCCCCCCAATGACGAAATTACCCTTAGTAAAATTCAAAAAAAAAATAATAATAATAATAACTAAAACTTCTAGAAAAAACCTAAAACTAACAAAAAAAAAAAAAAATCCAAACGTTGGCCAATTTTTTTTTTTTTTTTAAATCAATTTTATAAGAAAAAAATTAAATAAATTTCGATTTTTTTTTTATATAAAAATTGAAAATTTTCGTTTTTTTATTTTTTATTTTTGTTTTATAATTTTATTTAAATAAAAATTTACGTTTAATAAAATGAAATTTTTTGTTTTTTAAAACTAAATAAAAAATATATATATTTTTTTTAAAAAAAAAAATTTCCGTTTTAAAAAAAAAAAATTTGTTTTTTTAAAAAATATTATTTTTAAATTAAATTTTTTTGTTTTTTTTAAAAATCATTTTTTTTTTAATTTATAGGGGTATTTTTGTCTTATTGAGAAATTTATAGGGGCATTTTTGTCTTATTGCTAGTCTTAGGGGAGACATTGACAATGTTTTGGTAGTTGGAGGGGACATTGTCACAATTGAAAGTTTGGGGGGTACATTGTCAATTGAATAGTAGTTTGATGGGGGTATGTGGACTTTACCCTAAAAGAATAAATTCCATATCTTAATTCGAAGTAAAAATGAAGAAAATATGTGAAGATCTGAACTATTTCATATATATATATATAGCCTTCCGTTCATAAATTATATTAAATTATATATACATACCATAACAGCTTTAGCTAACTCAACAGTTTGCCACTAAAATAGACTAATACCATTATTAATACACGTCTTTTTTTTTATTAGGAGGAGAACTCTGTTCGGCCAATTAATTAATTGTGACATTGTACTAATCACGTATCTAATAAGTCGTGAGTTTTTCAAAAAAAACAATGAATAGTTGAGAGTATGCATAACATTTTTCTTTTATTTCGGCTTTAAAAAAAAAGAAAAAAAAAAGAGGAGATCTTTTAGTACTAAGATCCAATTGTCTTACCTTGCAGCAAGACAGGCCTTGAATGATTCAGGTACAGGCGTCCGCTCCTAATTGCTAAGCCTAAAGTTGCTCCTCCTTTTGAGTTGGAAAATGAGATGGCACTAACAATGAGAGCAATTCAATCAGCAAGAATTGCTCAATAATGCATGTTTTTATCAAATGACTCAAGTAAAGTTACCCTCTACACATTAGTGGGTCTCGCTTTTGAACCTCTCTTTTTTTATTTAGTGTCGTTTTTCTCATTTTCTAGTTTCTCAGTCAATGTTGTGAAAAGAAAAGAAAAGAAAAATGTGATTAGTCCCACATCGGTCAAGTAGCCGAATGGGTTCCTAAGCACTATGAATCTTCTTCTAGGAATCATTTATTTGGTAGAGGGACATTAGTGGATCCCGCTTCTAAGCATCTCTCTTATTCATCTCTGTGCATGTAAGCTTTCCCTTTCTAACTTTCCTTTGTGTATAAAAAAAAAAAAAATTAATAATAATTTACCTTCCATATCTAATTAGGGTGCATTTAGAATTGCGATTTCGTAAGAATAATTTGCGTTTTTTAAAAAAATATCGCAAAACGTAAACGTTTGGCATTGCGATTTAAAAAGCACTTACTATAAAATAGGAAAAAAAAATTGCGATTTCTAAAAGCAGACTAAGGGGTGTTTATTTAAAAAAGCATGAATTTAAATCAAAATCACAATTTTGCATAACAAATATTTGATAAAAATAAAAAAATAAATACTTTTTAACATGTTTTACCAAACGCTTTTGCGATTTTAAAAAGTAGCAATTTCACAAACGCAATTTTTAAAAATGCACCTATTGAAACCGCAATCTCAAACGGACCCTTAGTCGTTGACCTACATGACAAAGGTCCCCAATAATACAATGTCAAAAAATTAAGAACAACTGATTTTCAAGTTAACTAAAAATACAGTATCCACTTCTTCACATTCTGCTTCTCTAATTAGTCTCTCCATTTAGAAACTTTTAACTGGCTTTAGTTTTCTAACTGCTTCTCAAGATGTTAAGAGTACCACATCGACAATATATCATGCCATATGACTTGTTACCAAGTCATCCACGGATCAGACTTGAAGCACGTACTCTCTCCGGCCATGTCTTTCATGAAGCATATATACTCTTTAAATTTCATTCCTACATGAACTCAAAATGTCTCAAGTTCTCTATTTCAGACTTTCAGTTACTATCGCTTAGCAGGACGAGGATGGACTTCATTTATAGATATCTGATGTTGGAAGAGATATTGTTCGGAGATTCAAGTAACAATCATAGTCATAGGGCCCTTATGTTACATGTGGAACTTACGTGTAATTTGGGTATAGACGACTCCAATCCTTGAGACTGTGCATTGATGAGATGAACTTTCAATCCGAAAGTGGACGGCAATTACATCTTCTTTATTTTCCAAAAGTTGATTTTTCTTTTAGAATTATTATTTTTGGTCAGTCAAGAAATTGGATATATATGTGCATAAAAGGTCCTCACTGCTTTCATTACCACAACCTCAAATAAAATATTATCAATTATTGACTCAACATGTACAATTTTATCTTCAAAGCTGAAACTCGATCATTTACTCATCACATATATCTAAATACTTATTGAGTAATGTTATGAATCATCTTTTTATCCTCCTAAAATTAATATAGCTTTTAAAATTATCATTACATTTTTTATGAATCATACTTGGATTTTTATCCAATGGTGATTTTAAAAGCCAAATCAACTTTAAAAAGATAAAAAGATGGTTCATAGCATTACTCACTAGGGATCCGTTTAGTTTGCATAATAGACCCCTGAAATGAAATGGCTATTCCAATGGAATAGTCATTTTTTTGTTTGGTATGGGTATAGTTATTCCAATGGAAATGATTAATCTCATACACACAGAAATAGCTATTCTTCTAAAAAAATTAGAGGAATAGATATTCCTTATGGAATATAATAGATTTTTTTAAAAAAAATCCCTTATTATTTTTTATTTTATTTTAAACAAAAAAAAAAAAATGGAAATTAGAGGTCGGCCACCCCCATGGAAGAGGCGGGGGTGGTGCGACCACCCTCGTGGCATCTCGGGGTGGCTATGGCCACCCCTGATGCTCATCAACGGGTGGGCGTAGCCACCCCGATTTGCTCCAGGGGTCGTTGCAACAACCCTTGGAGCTCCTCTAGGGTGGTCGCAGCCATCCAGAGGCCCTCTGGGGTGGCCGCTTGGTTTTTTTAAGGTTTTTTAATTTTTAATTTTCTAATATGAATTGAAAAAATAAAATAAAATAATGTGGGGGGTTTTTAGTATTTTTGATTCAATTTCAGTTAGACCATGTGTATTATTACCAAACTAAAGAATTTGAATAATTATTCAATTCCAACATCTTCTATTCTCAGTAATACTTATTCGTTTTAATTGTGTGATGTCCAATACGTGGAATATTTATTTAAAAGACCTTTGGCTCTGATACCATGTTAAATCACAAGTTATCCCAAAAGCTTAAACTAATAGGAAGAGGTAAATTTAATCACTTAATCAATACTTTAATAGTAATATTTGAGAATCCAGACGATGATTTATTTTTTTAATATTCCAGACCAATTTTTCACATAATTAAATAACCAATATATATATATATATATATATATATATATATATATATATATATATTTAATTGATGGGACAAATTGATAACGAAACTTTAAATATATGGAGGTAAGTAAGAAAATGATTCCAAATAATAGTTATTATAGGACTCTTACTTGCAGTCTGGTGAAAAATTGTATCTGTATGAAACTTACATGTAATTTGCGTGTAAATGACTCCAAGTGTGAAGTCTTTGCATTGAGATAAACTTTCAATCCCAAAGTGGACAGCAATTATATCTTCTTTATTTCCAAAAGTGGATTTTTCTTTTGGATTTATTGTGAATGCAACTAGAGCGTGGATACGCATACGCAGATATAACTTCATTTTATTATACAATTTATTTTTGTAATTAGAGATGATAGACCAATTTGTGTCTATCGTGCATATATAGTCGTTTAAAAGGATTATAGTCCAAAACCTTGAGTGAAAATCTATAGATAAAGAGTGGTCTGATAGGTATAACCGACTCAGAGTCTCCTTATATTACACGTTGTCATTTAACTCTAAATTAAAAAAAAAAAAAAAAAAAAAAAAAAAAATCTACAGCATATATTTGTGCCACGTGTAAAGAGAAGCGCCTAGAATTCTTCAAACTATAAATACATGAACCCCATGCATGTCTAGGCCTCACAAGCATTTAGATGATCATGTCTAACTATTGCCCTGGCAGAATGGTTATTAGCAGCCATATCTTTATGTCCACTCTTCATCATCTCATCCTCATTTTTTTCATCTCTCTGCTTGGAACTTCATCCTACCTACAACTTATTAAACCCATTTCATGTACCAAAGGCCCTATTTTCAAATGCTCAGAGGTGGAGAAGGCAGCACTTCTTGGCTTTAAATACAATCTCACGGATCCATCGGGTCGTCTCTCTTCTTGGGTTGGTGAGGATTGCTGCAACTGGCTAGGCGTTGGATGTGATAACAGCACAAGAAATGTCGTCAAGCTTGACCTCAGGAACCCATTTTCGTGGTTTGATGATTTTGATCAATATAACAAGTCATGTCTGGGGGGTAAGATAAATTCTTCTTTGCTCGATCTAAAACATTTGAGTTATTTTGATCTCAGCTTGAATAATTTTAATGGAACCAATATTCCAAAGTTTTTGGGTTCCCTTGAGAATTTGAGGTATTTCAATCTCTCTTTCTCAATGTTTTCTGGAGTTATTCCTCCCCATCTTGGGAACCTTTCAAGGCTCCAATATCTAGACCTCAATTCAAATGGCTTCTATCCAACATTGAATCAGGTTGAAAGTCTAGAATGGGTTGTTGGTTTTCCTTCTCTTAAGTACCTTGGAATGGATTATGTAAATCTTGAGAAAGTACCGGATTGGCTTCATGCGATTAATGTGCTTCCTTCCTTACGGGAGTTGCACCTAGCTAGCTGTGGACTTATTAGTCTTCCTTCCTCTATTTCCTCCATCAATTTTACACTACTTTCAGTTCTTGATCTCTCTGGCAATGATTTTAGCACCTCTATACCTCAATGGTTGTCACATCTAACCAACTTGCGAAGCTTGAATTTAGGTGGCAACAATTTAATTGGGGAGATAACTGAGTTTGTGGATGGCTTGTCTCAATGTTCCAACAGTAGCTCTGAAGATGGGAACTTACCGTCAATGCAAGAAATTGACCTCTCTTTTAATCAATTGAACGGAACAATTCCAAAAAACATCGGGAAACTATCAAGGCTTGTTTCATTGGACCTAAGCGGGAATTCTTGGGAAGGTAACTTAACTGAAGCTCATTTTCAAAATCTCACCTGGCTCAAATCTCTTAAGTTGTATGTGGAAGGTTATGCGAAAGCAACATTGGTTTTAGATGTCAAACACGACTGGGTTCCTCCTTTTAAGCTGACAGAGATTGAATTAGCAAACGTACGGATCGGCCCAAACTTTCCAGCGTGGCTAAAAACACAAATTGAACTCAATTATCTTGCACTCGAGAATGTTGGCATTTCTTGTTAAGGTCTTATATGGTATCAGAGCCTTTTGGCTAACGCCATTGTTCGATCTAGTGCTCCTTTGATTTTTTTTTCTTCTTCTTCTTTCAATCTTGTTTACCTGTTCTTGATAGTCAATATTTTTGTAGATCTCTTCACAGTAGATCTTACAATTATATATGACCATATCAAAACAAACAAAAAAAATGCAATCCGGCAGCTTTGTGCCTTCACCAACAATCCACCAACTCAGCACTGCCTCTTGCCATGGCCCAGTGTCGAGTTCCGCCATTCGCAGCCCGATTTGATCTCTTTGCCGCCGTCCCGGCCATCCACGGCTTTGATCCGGTGCCTTCTCCTTCAACACGGCTCCTCATTGTCATTGCAGCCGCATTAAACACCTACTGTGTCTTCTTGTTCATCTCACCCGGTAAGAATCAAGTTTTGGTTTGAGGTCCAACGGCCAGAGAAGAAATTGACTTTTTGTTTGGTCTGGAAAAAAAGCCCAAAGAGGCAAATCTTTTGGCCTTGTGGCCCATTTCAAGTCCATAGTTGGCTCATTCCGGCCACAGTTGCCGATGACAAAATTCCGGCCAAATGTTGCCGATGACAAAATTTCGGCCAAAAGTTGCCGATGTCAAAATTCCGGTCAAAGTAACCGATGCCGGCCAAAAAAAAAAAAGTTGCCGATGTTCAAGTGCCGGCCACAGTCGCCGAAGTTCAAGTTCAAGAGCATGTTTCAAATCAGGTGCCATTAACTCCAGCCACTCGATATGTTCAAGATCAACGATCACTAACGGACCATTCATCTTGCGGGGGCATGTTAAGGATATAAATCCTTTTGATTAATGAGGATTTGATTTGTAATTATTGATGATTTGATTTGTTATTAATTACCCTTAATTCAAGGGATTTGTTTTGTATTTGAAATTATGTTAAAGCTCTATAAATAGAGCTATGTAATCAAATCATTCATCAAGGAAAGATGTAGCCTATAATGGCTTTAGTGTGTGGATGTAGGCTATATGCCGAACCACCTTAATTTCTGTGTTTATTCTATTTCCTTCATATTTATCTTATTATATGTTCTTATATTTCTGACACCATTCCGCATGACTTTTGGAAGTCCTACCCAAATGTCACCGTTTGGATTTTATCTCATAACAAACTACATGGGCAGGTACCATACTTTCAATTTCATCCTTCAGCATACTTTATTGATTTGAGTTCCAACAACTTAGAGGGTCCACTTCCACATTTTCCTAGTAATCTAAGCTATATACTTCTCGATAATAATATGTTTTCTGGACCTATTCCAGAAAACATAGGTGAGTTATTGCCCAAGTTGCATGTGTTGGACCTCTCTTCAAATTCAATTACTGGCAGAATTCCCCATTCTATTGGAATGCTAAAGGAATTAAGTCGTCTTATTTTGAGAAACAATTCCTTATCCGGGAAACTCCCCCCTCTTTGGAAGGATTTGCAATCGTTATTAATATTGGACTTAGCAGAGAACAATATATCTGGCAATGTTCCAAGTTCAATGCGATATTTGAGATCACTGGTGATATTATCATTGAGCCAAAATCATCTTGATGGAGAGTTTCCTTCTTTCTTTAGAAACTATAGTAACTTGCACAGCCTTGATCTTGGAAGAAACAAATTCTTCGGAAAACTTCCAACATGGTTAGGAGAAAGTCTACCATTTTTAAGGAGGTTAAGACTAAGGTCCAACTTTTTTCAAGGGGACATACCTCAACAATTATGTCTTCTTTCACATCTTCAAATCCTAGACCTTGCACACAATGATTTTTCAGGAGTAATCCCTCAATGTTTAGGAAGCTTGCGTAGTCATGAGGGTGGAATTCAATATGGAAACTATGATTACCAAATGTGGATGGTTTCTAAAGGAATAGAATATGAATATGGTAAAACTTTTTGGCGTATTTTATATTCTATAGACCTTTCGAGTAACAATTTATCAGGAGAAATACCTGATAATATAACAAGCATCTCAAAATTGGTCATCATGAATTTATCAATGAATCACCTCACTGGAGGAATTCCTAATAGAATTGGGAATTTACAAATGTTGCAATCACTTGATCTCTCGAAGAATGAGCTTTATGGTCCTATCCCTGAGAGCTTGTCAAATTTGACCTTCTTAAGTTACTTGAATTTGTCATTCAACAACTTGTCTGGAAAAATTCCAATTGGGAATCAACTTCAAACTCTTGATGACTCTTCTATTTACAGAGGTAACTCTTTACTCTGCGGACCTCCTCTTTCGACCAAGTGTTCCGAAGATGAAACTAATCCTAAAGTAACACCAAATGGTGATAACCGAAAGGAAAGGGCAGTTGAGTCATTCTCGTTTTGGATTAGCATGGCAATTGGGTTTATTGTTGCATTTTGGGGAGTTTGTGGTACACTGATTATCAAAACATCATGGAGACAAGCTTACTTTCGCAGCTTTGATAATTTGAAAGACAAGATTGCGGTGTTCGTTATGGTCAAAAATGTTTGCTTACTAAGGAAGGTCGAGTCAGAGAGAAATTGAAGTTGTGGGCTAACATAGTGCTACAATGTTTGTGGGTATCATTTCTGTTAAACCTTCACGAGACTTCACTCGTCCATTAGGGATGCCTAGGGGTTTAAAAGGCTTGTTGCATGTGCCAAATGCAATCGTATCTCCCACGACAGAGGATTTATGTTTCATGTTTTTACTTTTAAATTTTTTCTTAATATGTATAATTTATGTATTGTAAGTTTTTCAGGTTGTTGTAATAATGTATGATCCAAGATGCTTCAAATCTTCACTTGTCAAAGTCATATATGTGAATTATTTTTACAATTGTGCAAGGCATTATTTCTTTTATTGTATCGCATTTTCCAAAATCCATTTCTCATCACTTACTATTATATTTTCATTCTCTATTTAATGGTGCTGCAATGAAATGGTGAGCCAACGGTTGGCTAAAGACAAGACACTGCCTTAATTTACAATGTTAAACATCATTCTTGATATTATGTTACCGAAGCAAATATTGTCTTTCAAACATCGAAATGAAATCTGCGAATGCATGAACTTTCAAGCTTCAGTTGTAAAAAAATCGTTTCATTTCCTTCTTTTTTAATCATTCAGATGATTCTTCTATAGTAAAAAATCATATTTTTAATTGACTTTTGCTCTAATTTTTAATAGAAATAGAGCAAAGCAAGTCTATAGGATTGGGAGCTACAATGATCACGAGTTCCTAAAATGTAGGGAGTCCCAATTTTGAAAAAAAAAAAAAAAAAAAAAACTTACATAATTAAACCCACAAAGGTTTTTAGTTGGGAATTAATTGTATATACATCAAATTTCTCAAAAACCTAATAAATAGTTCACATATTTTACATATTTCAGTAGAAATAATTGACCCCATTCAGTATAACGTGGCTTCCCCCCACTATTATTGGAGGAATTTAAGCTCAACAAATCAATAAAGAAAGCCATATGTCCATTTCATTGATTATCACTTGCAAACACGCAGTTTTGACTCCCAATCAGGAACTACTTCTTTTTTTATTTCGGATGGTCTTTGCAGAGAAACTTCACAACCCAAAGAGGAGGATGTTCCATAAAAAATGATAAATTTAATTATTTAATTAATAATTTAACACTAATAAAAATAATAAAAATAATTTTATCGAGAGAACTTGGTCAAAATCGCAATGAGCATTTGAATATTCCCCCTTTCACAAGTTGTACAAGCAAGGGTATCAAAGAATAGTCACAAACACGCAACCAATTTAGATATAAAATAGTCCATTATATTTTAATTTCACCCCTCCCTTGCAACTTCCTCTTGCTATCATTATGATGTATGATGAAAGTAAAAATGTCGGACCCAAAATCTTAGTTCAATTGAAAAACTTAAATTCATAGGCTTAAATATACCATAATTATAATTTATTTTTTGCTTTATAGAAGGAAGACCCAAGCGTGGAGTCTTTGTCATGAGATTAACTTTTAAACCCAAAGGGGACGGCAATTACATCTTATTTTTCAATTTTTTTTGGCTTTATTCTCAGAGAATCAAGAGAGTGGATTTATAAGTCAAGTTAGTGGATACTTAGAAAGTCCTTAGTGGTTTCATCACATCAAAATGTTAAATAAAATATGAGGACTCTTACAACCACTTAACAAGTTGAGATACAATTATATATTGAAAGCTGAAGTACTTAATGGTTTTGAATTGAATAAATGTTGAGTTTATTATTTATTTAATGCCACATAACATGTCTAACTCTACCAACCTTATTGGCAAGAATAAATAGTCGAATCCATGCATGTAGCATCACATGCATTTCACTAGCAAAATGGTTAGAACCCACTTCTTTATGTCTATTGTTCATTTCCATAAGATTTTTTTCGTCTCTCTACTTGGAACTGTATCCTACCTACAAGTTATTAAACTTATTTCATGCACCGAAAGCCCTATTTTCAGATGCTCAGAGATGGAGAGAAAATCACTTCCTAGCTTCAAAGAAAGTCTTACTGATCCATCGGGTCCAGTGGCGGAGCCACGTTACCCCTTGGGGGCACCCCCAAGGATTTTAATTTATTTATTTTTAACCCACGGCACCCTCAAAA
Source organism: Corylus avellana (assembly GCF_901000735.1). NCBI lineage: Eukaryota > Viridiplantae > Streptophyta > Magnoliopsida > Fagales > Betulaceae > Corylus > Corylus avellana. The sequence goes on along the minus strand of NC_081547.1, from coordinate 6,956,787 downwards.
TAAAAAAAAATAAATAAAAAATAAAAAATTATTTTTACAATTTTACCTACCCATTACCCAAGACCACCCTTCTCCCGCGCACCCCCATCCCCATTTAACCCAGTGACCCACGGCAACCCTTCTCCCGCACCCAAAAAAAAAAAAATCTCTAAACCGCTCTCTGAGTAGGAGAAAATTAATTTGAGATATCAGTTGAAGTATTTTGAACTCGATGTGCTTACTGATCTGACACTACAAAATTTGTCTTCCATTGCAGAATTATGCCAAGGATTGGCAAAGACGGAAAAATCAAGGACATATTATCTTATTGATTCGTCTTGTTTTGACTCTTCCAGTGTCTATAACAACTACCGAACGAGCATTTTCAGCAATGAAAATTGTTAAAACTCGACTTCGCAGCAAAATGGAGGATAATTTTCTTGCAAATAATTTTGTTCTCTATATTGAAAGGGAAATTGTTGAGAGCTTCGATTTAGATTCGATACTTGATGGTTTTGTACTTCTAAGAGACCGTAAAGTGCAGTTCTAGACACTTTTTTTTTTTTTTTTTGTATTTCTGTCTTTTTGATATAGTGTCGACATGTTACATTTCTAATATATCAATTTGAGCACATATTTATGAACTTTTATAGATATTTTTTGTAATGCATATATTATGTGAATTACCAAATTTTTAGGGTGAAAAAAAATTTTAAGACGCCAAAAAAATTTTAGCGGCACCCCCAATATAAAATGGCTAGCTCCGCCACTGATCCGGTTGTCTCTCTTCTTGGGTTGGTGATGATTGCTGCACTTGGATTGGCGTTAGCTGTGACAATAGCACAAGACATGTCATCAAGCTTGAACTCAAAAATCCATTTTCGGTGAGTGAATTTTATTTTTTAGAAGAAGGAGAATATTATTCACAAACTAAATATGAGTACCATTGTGATGAAATATCAAAAGCTTACAAGAAGTTATGCCTCGGGGGTAAGATAAGTTCTTCTTTACTCAATCTAAAGAACTTGAGTTATCTGGACCTAAGCTTGAATAATTTTAATGGATACAATATTCCGAAGTTTTTGGGTTCCTTCGAGAATTTGAGGTATCTCAATCTCTTTCTCAATGTTTGCCGGAGCTATTCCTTCCCATCTTGGGAATCTATCAAGGCTGCAATATCTAGATCTCAATGTCATTTTCATTTGTCATCGGCATGGTCATTCCCTTTCCAAGATTGGAAGTGAAAAGCATAGAGTGGTTTGTTGGTTTTCCTTCTCTTAGGTACCTCAATTTGGGAGATGTAAATCTTAAGAATGTTCCGGATTGGCTTGATGCAGTTAATATGCTCCCTTCCTTGGTGGAGTTACACCTAGGTGATTGAGAACTCGCTAGTCTTCCTCACTCTCTTTCCTCCATCAACTTCACATTGCTTTCAGTCCTTGATCTCTCTTACAAATATTTTGACTCCTTCATACCTCACTGGTTGTCAAATTTGGGAGGGCTTTTAACAATCAATCTTGGGTCCAGTTGGTTTAGAGGTGCTATTCCAGTTGGTCTGGGACATCTAACAAACTTTCGTAACTTGGATTTAGCTGCAACTATTTATTGGAAAGATACCAAGCTCATTCGCCAACCTTTGCAAGTTGCAAACATTAAATATGCAATACAGCAATATAAGTGGGGAGGTAACTGAGTTTGTGGAAGGCTTGTCTCAATGTCCCAACAGTAGCCCTGAGTATCTGGACTTGAGTACAAATGTGTTGCTTGGGGGGAACTTGCCTCATTCATTAAGAAGACTCAAGAAGTTGAAGACTATTTACCTCTCTCAAAACTCTGTTTCGGGTTCAATTCCAGATTCTATTGGAAACTTGCTGTCATTGCAAACAGTTGACCTCTCGAGTTTTCAAATGAAAGGAATCATTCCAAAAAGCATTGGGAAACTATCAATGCTTGTTTTGTTGAAACTTCTTCAAAAGTCATGGGAAGGTGTCCTAACTTAGGCTCATTTTCAAAATCTCACCCGACTAAAATCTCTGGGCTTGTCTGCAAAATATTCTACGAAATGGACATTGGTTTTAGATGTCAAATATGATTGGTTTCCTCCTTTTATGCTGAGATATATTCAATTGGAAAACATGCAAATCTTGGTTGGATACATCTCAAGAATAATATGTTTTATGGCCCTATTCCTGAAAACATGGTTGAGCTATTGCATTGCCCAAGTCATCTTGGTTGGACCTATCTTCAAATCCAATTACTGGTAAACTTCCCCATTCTATTGGAAAGCTAAAAAATTGAGAGGCCTTGTTTTGAGAAACAATTCTCTACCCGGAAAACTTCCCCCTTATTGGAAGGATTTACAGGAGTTATTGGTGTTGAACTTAGCAGAAAACAATATATTTGGCAATATTCCAAGTTCAATGCAACATTTGAGTTCACTAAAGCTATTATTACTGCACCAAAATCATCTTGAAGGGGAGCTTCCTTCTTTCTTTAGAAATTATAGAAACCTGACCAGCCTTGATCTTGGAGGAAACAATTCTTTGGAAAACTTCCAGCATGGATAGGAGAAAGTTTTTCAACTTTGTTGAGGTTAAGCCTAAGGTCTAACTTGTTCCACGGGCACATACCACAACAATTATGTCTTCTTTCAAGTCTTGAGATCATGGACCTTGCAGATAATGATTTTTCTGGAGCAATCGCTCAATGTTTAGGGAACTTGAGTAATTACAACAATGGAGAAATTGTTGAGAGCTATGGTGATCAAATGGAGTTAATTTCTAAAGGAAGCGAACGTTTATATTATAATGAAATTATTTATCTTGTCTATTTCATAGACCTTTCGGCTAATCGTTTATCAGGAGAAATACTAGATAATATAACAAGCCTCTTAAGATTGGTCAACATGAATTTATTAATGAATCATCTCACTGGAAGAATTCCTAAAAAAATGGGGAATTTACACATGTTAAAAACACTTGATCTCCCAGTGAATGAGCTTTATGGTCCTATCCCTGAAAGCTTGTCTTCTTTGACCTTCTTAAGTCACTTGAATTTGTCATTCAACAACTTGTCTGAAAAAATTCCAAGTGAGAATCAACTTCTAACACTTAATGATTCTTCTATCTACGAAGGTAACTCTTTACTCTGTGGGCCTCCACTTTCAACCAAGTGTTCAGAGGATGAAACTAAACCTAGAGTAACTTCAAATGGTGGTAACAGAGTAGCCAACGAAAATAGAAGGAAAATTGAGTGCTTATCATTCTACATTAGCATGGCAGCTGGGTTTATTGTTGGATTTTGGGAAGTTTATGGCACACTAATTGTCAAAACATCATGGAGACAAGCTTACTTTCAAAGTTTTGATAATTTGAAAGATAGGATTGTTGTGTTCGTTAACGTCAAAATTGTTCGCATGCTAAAGAAGGTCAAGTCAGAGAGATGTTGAAGCTATATGAGTATTGGAGTTTTTCCTTCATATGCATTATTTATGTCTTATAAGTTTTTCAGGTTGTTGTAATAACATATGCTCCAATCTTCATGTGTTAAAGTCATACATATGAATGATTTTACAATTGTGCGAGGCATTCTCTCTTTTATTGCATCCCATTTTCTAATAACCATTTGTTCATATGGTCCCATTTTAGGGTCTTAATTACCATCTTTCTTAATATTACATTACCGAAACTAATATTGTCATCCAGAAAATGATGAGCTATAAATTGATGCATCAGCTCCATGCTTCCGCTATTAAAAAAACCTCATTCTAATTCATTCTTTTTCAGTCTTTCAGAAGAGAAAATTTTTTATTATTATTATTATTACTTAAGAGTTACTGGATTGGTACTTCGACAATATATATTCTTTGAAGGGAAAAAGTTGGACATTCTGATACCATAGACGTAGTGAAATTTAGCCTTGAATCCAAAGAAGATTTTAGTCTTTGCAACAAATTCATCATCCGCTTTTGAATGTGTTACATTTAGACTTTAATCATGTTTTTTTTGTTTTGAATTTGTAAAATGTTAGCTGGATTTGTAATGTTGTTGGATTTACATTTGAACAATAGCCCTTTGTAATTTGTATGTTTGTATTTTGTGGATGAACACATTATGGGGTATTTGTATTTTCTTTGTTATTTTTAAGCTGAAATGTGGAATCAAGATATGAATTTCATCTAAAACATTATGGCTTAAAAAAAACACTAAAACAGGGTTAAAAACATTTTCAAACGCATATAAAATATGCCATAATAGAGATCCAAAGAAGGCCCAAAAGGCCCATTACTTGATATGCGAATAGCTATTAATAATAGCATTCAATAACCGCAATAACCACACAAATAATGATTAGTAACCACGTGATGCAAATACAGTTACCTAAAATTGATCAATGCATAATCCAGATGCAGCTATTGCCAATAAAACTGCATCAGCATGTGCATCTCTACTTAAATCATTCTCATTCAAAACAAAAGTCGCATGCTTAACATTGTTTATAAATGAGACTGTTGTAGCATCTTGTTTTCAGTTAAAACACTAACTTGGACTTCATAATTTAGCTTCCTCCGTAAGAACTGTGGCTTCCCTAAGTTTTTACACAACTTTGTACTTGTTCCAACACTGTTTGGTAAAACAGTTAGTTGAATATAGGTACACATGTCCTTCAATCCACTAAAATTTTCTGTGTGCAAGGGGAAAAAAGTCATTCATCCATATTTATAAGTTGTGATAAAAGAAAAAGGATAGTCTACATTCATGTCACTCAACAAAATCAGAATACAAAATATACCTATCTTAGAACTACCAAGATTGCCCACAGGCCACTTGATACCATTAGTATAGTAGGAGAAATATCAATTACCAGTATCTGTTATGGAATCAAATATGGTGCTTCCTCCTGATGCCCTTACCACGGCGCTTGCCTTTACCCATCTTGAATTTCCTTTTGAACTTCTTCCCTATTCCACCAGCAGGCTTTAAAGAATGCATGCTTTGATTCCCATCAGCTATCTCCACATCTGTCAAATGATGGAGAGAAAATCCAAATCATCAAAATTGAAAATGCTGACAGGCATTAGAGATGAACAAAAACTAATTGCAGATGGAGCAAAATCGGGCAGTATATTCACATAGTCAAGTTCCATTCTTACTAGATTTTGAATGCAAAATCATTTCCACATACAATACAATTGATCACCAAAAAATCAACTTGTGATAATTCCATAGAATAAGTAAAGTCACCATAAAATGACTGAATAAATTGAGATCAATAGTATGAACCTAACCATGCTATTCGTAAATTACTTCAATCCAAGTAGAAAAAATGAAGGGCAGGAAATCAAAATAGCACAATTAATTTCAAAACTGTAAGCACCTATGCTATGTTTAGTTGCCAAGAAAAAGGAAGTAAGAAATCAAAATAGTACAATTATTAGAAAATCAATGGCTTTTTGTTAAACTTCTCATTTTCTGTATTTTGCTTGCGATGCATAAAATTTTGCAAACATTTTATAAAAATCAAGCATAATGTGATAAATTTTCTAAATCTAAAGAGTACGTGAACTTACATTTTCCAAAGTACCTCAAAAAACAAAATGAGTCAATGTAACGTAACGATGGGTATCCTCATGATAGCAACACTCAAGAAAATTTTGATTGCGATTTATTTTTTCTTCTTTTTTTTTTTTTTCCTTGTTTTGAATTTCAATGAAATGTCCTCTTCATGGATTTAATATTTCATTCTTATAACTAAAAAAATTGAAGTATAAATCCCATCCTCCAGGGTTGATGTGGCATTGTCCACATCACCTTTATTAAAAAAAAAAAAAAAATCAAATGCTAATGGGCACTGCCACGTCAGTCAAGTAAAAGAGAAATGGGATGGAGGTGTAGTATATCGCATTACTCATAATTCAATCGCTTTGGCAAATAGATACACCGCTTGTTACATGGGTGGGAAAGGGTGTCACTCATTCTCATTTTCTGTCAATTGCGAAATTTACATATTCACTTGAGAGCAGATAATGCCCCATAATAAGCTGAGAGAAAGCCCACTCTAACCCCAACATGGGAGAAGCCAAAGCCGCCCTTCGGCTTCTAGCCATCTAGAAAGCAACAAAATTGGGGATAAAGAACAAGCAACAGAATTGGGGATAAAGAACAACATCATCATTGACGGAGACTCCCTGGTTGTCATCTACGCCATCCAACACAAACATCTATCCATTGGCTGGCAAATTAGTCCTCAAAACACCAAAAAAAGAAGAAGCAGTTTTCACCTTTATGTGAAACCAAAAACAAGAAGTGCCCCCAAAACACATTACCAAACAAAGCCAATTATTTCCTAATATTACTGAGTTTGAAAAGTAGCGCTCAGTTGGAGTGCAGTTTTTATCTTTTGCGTAAAAAAACCGAGGTGAGAATTCGAGCTGCAGATGGGGTCTATATATATACTTGTAAATCAAAACAAGTTTGGGTGTGATAAGAGCCTCAATAAGCTTGTTGCTAAGAAATACAAGTATCTGTTTCCTCCTTAAGAAATAACTAAAACGGTTTCACAGAGAGAACTTGGTCAGAACAAAAATAGATGGTAGACTCGAGGAATCCAACATAAGAAACTAGCGTAGCACAATTCATTCAGTACAAAGCTTCCATTTTTTTTTTCTCCCCCTTTTGCCATTCCTGCGTATACTGAGGAATCATAAGGGGTATCATCCGGTCATTCTATAAGAATTGAAACATATCATTATGGCAGGACATGAATACTGGCGTTGATGTGTTGGTGGGTAATGGGTTCTACATCATAAGCCAAAATGGGCTACACAGAAAATCACAAACTAGCATGAAAAACCCCAAATGCAAGTGCACATAATTTTGTAAAACTATAAACTACTACTCACAACACCATCAACAATAGGGAAATATTGAATACCAGGCAAATCATTGAACTCCAGAAACTGGATAATAAGCATAGAGAGAGAGAGAGAGAGAGGTTACCCATAGCGTTTGAGGTTGTAGTGGTATCTGTGTTGGTAGAAGTGGGACGGGCGGGGAGCTTAGGGGCGGCGAGGGCAGCCTCCTGAGCAGCGAGCTTAGCAACATCTTTGTTGTCGTAGTAGGGCTCCACCATCTCTCTCCGAATCGCTCGAAGCCTCTTCAATTTCTTCGACCTCATTGACTTCGCCATCGCTTCTTCTTCTTCTTCTTCTTCAACCACCGCCTTCGCTAGTCTTTCGATTTGTCTTTCGGGGGCGCTAGGGTTTGAAATAAATAAAAGAGGGCTATGATTTCTGGATTCGCATATATTCGGGTCCGTTTGGCTGCTTCGGAGCTTGTCCTCCCATCTTGGATAAGGATTTTCCTGTTCCACTTTTATTGTTTTCTTTCTTTTCTTTTTTTTTTTCTTTTTTTGTTTTCTTATTTTCCTTTTTCTTTTTACAATTTGCCACTACAAATACTACAAGAACTCTAACTAAAATTTAAAACACTACAAGATATAATAATGACTCTCTCCTTTATAGTCATTTTTTAAAACAATAATCGGGGTTTCAACTTGGGCCGAAAGATCTTAGAGTTAGGTAAAATTTTGAGAGGTGTTTTGCGTTTTTTAAGTTTGAAAATGTAAAAGTTGAGAATTTATTTGGTGGAGGTCATATTTGAGAAAAGTTGAAATTTTGTTTGATAAAATTTTGGAATAATATTTTGTAAAATTGAAAAATGAAAAATATATATATATTTTTATAAAATAAAAGAAAAATGAAAAATAAAACTATTTTCTTTAACATATTTAAGTTATTTTTTTCTTTACAAAATATATGTTGTGTTTTATTTTTTAAGAAGTGTTTTAAGTTTTGAATAGAATTTTATAATTTATTTTGAAAAACGTGTTAATGTTTTTTTTTTTTTCAATTTTTCAGACAAAAATTAGACTTAGCCCTATTAAAATTAAGCTTTACACTTCATTTATGCTTTGGTATTCCGATGATAAATTCTAATTTCGTCCCCAAATCCAATGCAATTGAATTACCATCATTAGTATCACTATTCACATTACCACTATCATTATCGTTACTATTGCAAGTTATCATTTTTATCAAACACCTTCTATCATTGTCACTTCAACCATTAATAGCGCTTTCAACACCCAATATTTAGTAAACGAGGCGTCTAATGTTCTAATGATGAGAAAAGCACTCTTTTCATACGAATTGGGTAAAACTTGATTTTTAGGACATTGTGTAAAGCGTTTCTTCCACACGAGTCAGGTAAAACTCGAGCTTTTGCTCGTAAGCATAATCCCAAAAAATTATTTGCACTCAAAGGGTCAAACCTTCAACTCACTTTCAAAATGTATTTACTTAATAATGATATAAGGTCTGTCTTTTGGGTCTCTAATTGACAAATGTGTGCAACAGTGCAAGCATGAATGCTATTCAGGGATGAAACATTTGTGCTTTCTTGATTTTTCTCTTCAACTTTACAAATAAAAATTGGAGAAAGCCAAAAACTGATTGATGTAGACACTTTCTTTGGGGCAACTACTTCTCATACCTTGCCAATGAACTCTACATCAAACAGAAGAACCGAATCTGGAGGAATAATACAAGAACCTGCAACATACAAAATATGCTGAAAAAATTTAAGATACTGCCATTGTTAAATCTTAGGGAAATTATATATAAACTCCTTAGGTCAACGCACTTTGATTAAAAACTTCCTAAGTATTTTTTTTCAAAAATTGACTCCTTGGGTTAATCGAAAATTACAATAAACTCCCTACCGTCAAAAATTTTAACAGCTGTTAAGACCACTCAAAACTCTCCGTTTTATTTGATTAAAATATTAATTTTTTATTAATTTAATTTTTAAAAAAATCTTAAAAAAAAAAAAAATTGAAGGGTGGCCAGGGGCGCCACCCCTGGCCACCCCCCAACCCCTATGGGGTGGCCGTAACCCGTAAGCCACCCCAAGGGTGGTTTGCCCTGGGGTGGCTTACGGCCACCCCATAGGGGTTGGGCCACCCTTTAATTTTTTTTTTTAAGATTTAATTTTTTAAATTAAATTAATAAAAAATTAATATTTTAATCAGATAAAACGGGGAGTTTTGAGTGGCCTTAATGGCTGTTAAAATTTTTGACAGTAGGGAATTTATTGTACTTTTCGATTAACCCATGGAGTCAATTTCCGGAAAAAAAAACACTTAGGGAATTTTTAATCAAAGCGCGTTGACCTAAGGACTTTATATATAATTTCCCTAAATCTTATTATTTATATATAAAACATTAGGATTAAGCTACTTTTACATGTACAAAGGAAATTTACGCATGAAGAAATTTTCTTTTATAAAAGATGACTGCTTACCTCCTTTGCACCCAGCCCCTCTCATGCCGTATGCCAGTTCTGGAGGAAGCTTTAGTGTGCGTTTTCCCCCTAAATAAAGCAAGACCAAATAAACTTTAAAAAGTGTGCTACAAAATTAAATTACAATGAAAAAAGAATGGAATTTTCATGGATTCTTTCTCTTTGTACCAGCAAGCATTGGGGGGACTCCATCACCTCCTAGAATACCTTGGTCCCAGCCCTTGATGACCTATAATAACATCCATCAAAGTCAACTTTTGAGTATGATGTTCACATATTTAAAATCACAAAGCCATAATTAATCAACCCATAAGAAAACAGAGGTCACTTCTCAGCCTTCAGGAAAATACCAACCTAGCAAATGATTGTTGTGAAGTGTTTAAAACGTATGCAAAGTTAAAATATTGATTAAAAGTAGTGATTTAATATATACCTCACCAACACCGATACGAAATGAAAGAGGCATCCCACGATTGTAGCTGCTATCAAAAACCGTACCATTCTCCAATTTCCCAGTATAATGTGCCTGTTCATCACTCCATCCACTGAATCATATCACTTACGACATATAGCAATCATACATACATATTAGCAAAACTGGGTTTTTAAGCACTCGATTAATAGCATACATACATACAAAGAATGCAATTATCTCGATCTCGTCATAATCTGGAAGCTTAGAAAAGAAGGATAAAACTACATATCACCTTAATGAGCTGTCCCTTGACAGCCTCAGGGCCAGTTCCTACAACTTTATCGCAGAAGGCGAGGCCTGAGGGAGCTACTGTGAGCTCACATGGAGGCGCGTTGGCTGCTGCAATGGCTTCTGGTTGCAGGAGAACATCAAGAAAGCAAAATGAGAAGCCGAAACCAAGTGTTTCTCTTCTCCCGAGGAGAGGCGGGTTCACATTTTGTTGGAGGACAGGAGCCGAAGAGCTACTACTCCAGTAGCTCTGCTGGGGTTGGCTTGAGAAATTGATGTTTGATGCTTCTGTCGAACCAAATTTTTTTCTGGGTAATTTTGTGCTGAACTTTCTGGGATTCACAATCCCGACTGAAAATGCGAGTGAGCTCATCTCCACTCCTGCACCAACCAGTTCTTTGAAAGAGATAAAAACAGGATAGGCTTTAGCAGGAACAAAAGTGGGATTGTGATAAAATTCTATCAAATATCCGATTCAAGTAGGGATGTGATGGGCTAGGCTGCCCCAACTGGCCTCCTTGTGACCCATTAAGAGCCCAGTATTGCTCGAACACAAAGCCCAAGGTGTAGATGAAAAAACCTTTCAATGACTGATGTAAAGCCAAAACTGTCGCTGCCAAGGAACAAGGGGAATTGAACCCCTCAGAGACTCAAGAGTCATGAACATTGTTTAGATGGAAAACATAAAACAAAGCGCTATGGGGCATTTATTACTCAAAAGATGAAGAAATAAACGTTTATAAAAGTTAGTACAAACCAGAAGATTGCTGGACAAGAATCCTCTCCAGTCCAAAATGAACCGAAGAGGCTTCAGTTCTTGGCTAGAATTTTCAAGGCCATCGACCTGCCACGTGCACATTAAAAAAAATATTATTATTTTATTATTTTACTTTTAAAAATAAATAAAAAACAAAATAATAAAAAAG